>NC_068396.1:27025983-27375983 GCF_023724105.1 Carassius gibelio | reverse complement strand
TAGTTTTTTTTAATATATTGCTTATATCTGCAGTGTATTATGTTTGTTTTATGTTATGCCCAAGTGACAATTATAATAAAAACTTTTTGGATTGCTAA
Source organism: Carassius gibelio (assembly GCF_023724105.1). Lineage (NCBI taxonomy): Eukaryota > Metazoa > Chordata > Actinopteri > Cypriniformes > Cyprinidae > Carassius > Carassius gibelio. The sequence goes on along the minus strand of NC_068396.1, from coordinate 27,375,885 downwards.
CAATATAACTGACCTGAATCGCTGCTTTTAATGTAGAGAGACTAGCCTGCACATCTGCTTTTTTTATTTATTTTTTATTTTTTTTTATCCGTAATGTTTTTGTGTAGCTAGATAAGCAGTGTTCAAATTATTCGTGGTTATTGTTTCAACCGCTCAATGAGCACATCACTGTGCTTTCTTAGGACAAATATATTCCCAACAGCAATAATTATGAATATCCTTTAAAAAATAAAATTCCACAGGCCTCTTTTCAAAGTCAAAGATTTTGATAGCTATGTTTTGACTTAAAAAATTGTAAACCGTAATCACCAGGTTAATGTACAGTACTAGTGAGTGAGTGAATGAATGAGTTGGCACCTGCTCCAATAACATATACTTAACGCTGAGATGCCGCCTTATTGTAGGTCATGTGAAGTCTAAGTCAATTCCATTTTCTGTTAATTCTGAGTTGGACATTACTCAGTTGTAAAGTCAGATGTTAATTCATCGAGTGAGTCATTAGACTGATTCAACCTGATAATTTAAGTTCAAAACAAATGTTTGATTCTCTACAAAGAACCAGCACATAGTCATTTGTTGACAAATGACACTGCAATGTTTCCCTTGCAGTCAGCGGGAAGCGTGCTGTAGAAAGATATTTACTTAGTCTCTTGATAGTATTTGTTTCACAGTTCTTGGTCTTTCTCATCACATTCAGTTCAGATTGTGAGCTCAAAACTCAACTCAACTATATTTTTCCTGCCGTAGTGCTGTAGATTCAGCAGCAGCGTGTCGCTGCCTCTGATTAGTGGTGCAGAAAAATCTGTGGCTACTTACGCAGGGTAAAATAAGCATGTGGGGCTTCATCCAGAGAAATCAATAAACACCAAGCCTTTGGTTACACTGTGTTCTAAACATGTATGAAGAACAAAATGCAGCAATAAATAAGCATTAAGGCAGAAATCTACAGAGATTTTAAGTGTATACCTCTTGCCCTTTGTAAATTCGTACTACTGAAATGGCTATAAAGGCTCAAAACCCGTTCCTAAAGCTGGATTCTGATTTTTGAAACCAATGTGGGGACCAGTCCGAATAGCAGTTCTAACAACTAGTGCTACGCAGGAATTGCCAAATTACAAGCTATTTAGATGAAGGTTTGCACATGCCTCCACTCAGATATAAGCAGATGTAATCTGTGAATGCAGTGAGACGCTTTAATTTAATTGCGATTAGTATATAAATTTAGGCAGTTTTTCCTTGTATGCAAAGGATCATGAATTTTCACACCCCTGTTTAGAAATGGTACATTCCTTGCCTAATACTTTCTACAGTTCTGCAGCAGTGGGGGAGAGTAGAGTGTTCTCTCCCTCCCATGATATTTATCCCCTCTAAAATTTGACCATTTTTTATTTATTCTTGGTTCTATAGAACTTTATTTTTGTGTTGTTTTTTTTGGACAATGTGTAATTTTATAGAAATCCAGCAGTTGTTTTGTTGACTATGTCTTAGCATGTTCAATCATGGCAAGGTCTTGCAGACTGATCTGGTCACTGAGGAAAGCCTTGTTTCATGTTTCTGAAAGATATAATGGCTAGGGTTTAGCAAATATAATATTTTTGTTTGTTGTTTCTATTGAATAAGTATTTTATAAAAAAAGACAAGCACAAACATGGTAGAGTCCAACCAGTGCTCCCCTCCCCCCTCCATGTCCTCTTTGTGTTCTCCTTGAGGTAAGGTGCCTGAATCATGACTAATCATGGGCTACACACAAGAATCGCTGTATTACAGACTGGTATGCCAAATTATTCAATTTAAAATAAAATAAAAATTACAATGTTAATATTTTTGCTTCGAGTTGGCTCTGATTGGAACACCTTAATGCTGTTTGGCAGACATAAAAACCCTCTGATTATTTGGACCTCAGAAGTAAATGACCTGTAGTTAGTGTCTGTAGTTTGGAACTCGGACCGTTGCAACATCCAAGTTAGCAGAGTCTCCCCCTCTCAGTCCTTACAATGGTATGGTCCAGTAATTTTCCATTGTCTGCTTTGTCGTGTTACTTTGCAGCAAGAGGGTGGAGCTTCAGTGCAGTGTGACTGTGCTCTAGAACTACTTTCAGCTAGTTTTGCTGTTTCAGCTAATGTATGTTTAAACAGTTTTCAGTTTCAGCTGTATCATTACAAGTCAGAAAAATTTGTTAAAAAGGCTAATTTAGAAAGAAAATTCTAAAAGTAAACCCTGAATACAAAAAAAAGTTGCTAAGAGAAATATATGATTCAGTCATTAGTGTATATACATAGTGCAGTTAATTTTTCATTGTCAAACACTGTATGGTAGTGTATTTAATATTTATTAACATAAAACAAAAGTAGCACCCCTGTAAAATCCATGGTACAGTCCTAGCCCTGCCCCTCCCCCACATCTGCTCAGTTTTACTGCTAGGCTCTTGATCGCACGGAGGCTAGTCACGCTTGCAGATTTCTCCTCCAAGCAGAAGGTGGGGCCTGCATTTGATGATAGCAGTGTAAGCTCCCAGCTCTCAGTATTCCTGTCCTTTAAATTCTTTTCATTATAATATTTGTGTGAATGTGATGTTTGTTTAACTAGATTACTTTAAATGTATGGTTTATCGCAATAAGTAGTGGGTTTGCGATTTTTGTTTTCATTAGCGGAAAAAGTGCTAGCACTTTATTTTTTATTTTTAAAGACAGTGCATATTTGACTACATGATATTGTTGAGTGTCTAACATTTTATTAAGTGTCTAAAATTATTTCTTAAGTGTGGTTAACCAGTTTATTTGGGAAGATGTAATGTGGTTCAGGGGTACTCAGTCCTGAGATTTTCCTTTTTAGGTCCATCCCTCTCTAAATCCACCTGTGGTAATTCACAGGTGAATCCTGAGGAGCATGATTAGCTGGTTCAGGTCCTTTTTCGGAACCAATCAGAATCTACAAAACCAAATCTGCACGAAGGTAAATCGTCAGTAGGATTGAGCACCCTTCTGGTAGAACTAACATACTTAGGCCTTTTCTGTTAACAGTATCTGTGTTTTTATAATCTAACACGTCTGAAGTATAATTTTCTAGATGTAATAGATGAATTATCTTACCCATGCATAATTAATGTCTACAAATGTTGCTGCTGTCCTGTAACTGACTTGTCAAGTACAAGGAAGTGAAGGTGAAGTGACGTGTGGCCAAGTACTGAGACCCATACTTGGAATTTGTGCTCTGCATTAAACTCATCCAAGTGCACACACACACACACACACACACACACACACACACAGCAGTGAACACACACACAGAGCAGTGGGCAGACAATGCTTCAATTGGGGGTTCTGTCCTTTGCTCAATGGTCTCACCTCAGTCGTGGTATTAAAGGTGGAGAGAGTGCTGGTTATTTACACCCCCCACTGACAATCCCTGCCGGACCTGAGATTTGAACCTGCGACCTTCAGGTTACAAGTCTGACTCTCTAACCATTAGGCCACGACTTCCCCCTAAGACGAAGAACCCCTCACCTGCATGGATTTAAGAGTAACTATAAAAGCGACGAAATCTGGTGCACCAGAATGAAGCAAAAGAAGAAATCCTTACACTTCCCAGAAGACCGAAAACAATCAAGGCCACCTCTGTATCATCACATTAGGCTGTTTTGTGGGATCCAAAGCCTTGGTTGATAGAAGACACCCTGGTGAAATTTCACAACCTTCAATGAGGATGGATTGAAAGCCGGCTTTTCTGCTGAAAAAATGGTAATCAGCTGCTGGCAGCAACTTCAGTGTTCGGAACCAGAGAGAGTCACATGGATGTTCTGTGCAAGCTGGCTAAATGGGATATCATGTAAAATCAAGCTACTTCATTTAAATTTTAACGCCTGTTCTGGTTTACGTCACATGGATAGTGCAACTTCAGTTCTTTGGCTTGTCAGCAGCCGAGCTGGTGGCCATTTTGAGTTACTGCAATGCAGAGCTGCAGTGTAAAATGGCAGAGTGAAGGAGGGGCTTTTAAAGAGATCACGCTCTATGTCTAGCTGAAGTCAGTGTGTGCACGCTTTCCTGCTGTCGTGCCGCGTTTGGTTCCTCTCAGTCTAGAGGAGTTTCAGCACCATTGCCTGAAATATTTTCTATTTCACGCACATGCACAGCAGTTTTTGCAGGGTTTTCAAAGTGTTATTGAGCAAAGTTTAAATAGGAAACAGAAAAACCAGTTCATTTACTGGTTATTTTGACCGCCTAATTTGCTGATTAGAGTTTAATTGCTTTACCAGAAACCTCCAAGTGTTTTTAGACACATGAGTTATCCATGAGGTGTAAACTTGTCTCAACTGGTTTTAGCCTGTTGCTGCTGGTCGTGTCTGTTATTAGCTGGCTGTGTATAAACTAGTCGCTAGAGGAAGATGTTTTTATACAAACACTTGTTGTGACAGTGTTAGATGGATTCATGTGTTGTTATGTCACTAGTGGCACTGTAAATATAAGATATTGCGTTGTGGGTCATCTGTACTTGATTCTCATAGGAACCGGCAAACCTACTTAGGAATTCGCTGTTAAGGCATGATGTGGGTTTAAGTGATTTTTTCCACAATAAATTCCCCTTTTTCTCTAATGAAGGGAGTTTATTTGGTGCTGATATAGCATAATAAAGACAAGATGAACATTAGGTTTTGATAACTAATGCTTTATGAAAATGTAGTTTGGTCTCATTAAAACAGATGTTTTGAAAAGCTGTAAGAATTTTTAACAACATATTTTTAGGGTGTTGTGAACCAAAATATTTTTAACTGGAATAAAAAGTTTATATACATCATATGTACCCAACAGTATTAGCAGTACTGTAACAAAAAATTCAAAATACAGAGAAGTTATAGCAGGTCAAAATATGTAGTATTGAAGTAGCTACCGCTTGTGCAAAACCATAGAGAGCAATGAAAACAAAAGATAATAAATCTAGCTGCAGTTGCAGTGTTATGCTCATTTTATTTATTTATTCCCATGTAACAATGCTTCATAAAGCGCCACACTTCCTCCATGTGAAAATGTAGAGCTTCAAATCTTCTGATTAAAAATCTTGTTCAACCGCATTCAAGGCCTTCATCAGACATTAGAAATATCGGTTTAATATTACATGAATATTTTTTATTTATTTGAATTACTTTTAACTGTCACTGACTTCCTTGTTCTCATGCCTGTTGTCTTTTACCGTTATGACTGCACATTCTCCAGCAGTGGGGGAGAGCAAGTGTTCTCACTGCATGTGTTTTACCCCCAGTAAGATTTAAGAACTTCTTTCCCTTTCCCATTATACTGTGTGTGTGTGTGTGTTTGATTTCTCTCCATAGTTTCATGGAATGTTTGTAGTGGTCTTCCAAAGTTTAAAGACAGAAGGACACTGTTTTCTGCTGTAGAAAAACTCTTTTCCTTCCATTTACACTTAGGGTGTTCCTTGATCATAGGATGAACCTGAGAAGTATTAGGTTAATTGTGTGGGTATCTATTAACTTTTAATGATTGTGGATGGGGCCAAGTATGTTGGCACACATTGGACATTGACCACCTCTGTGCAGGAGACTCGTATCTGGTGTGCACAACTAGATTTCAAGGCCAAACGATCTTTGTCCACTCTTGAAAGTAAAAGCGTTGCGATGAAACAATCACATCGAATCAGATTAGTATGTGCTTTTCTCTGACGTATATGCACAATACTCCTAAATGTCGTAACCTTGTGTTTTCAAGACGTCCATGCTGCTTTTCCAGGCAGCATTATTTTTCTTAATATCGTTGTGGATCTTGAGGGATTTGTCATATCAGATGTTTCTGAAAATGGGCGGAGATACCAGATTATAAAAATGGAAACCAAGAGCCTGGCGAAATGCAGTGTCACTTGTCATGGCTAGGACAGAAGCACAGATTAATGTTGAAGTGCTTTGGTCGTGTCCGCGTCTGGTTGGGAAACCGTGTCAGACCTCTGTATGTGGAAACTCCGTATGTTAGGAGCTCAGGCAGTTGCAACCTAAATGTCTTCAGGGTTTTACGAGATCTGTGAAATCCTTTGTGCTAATAAATATTTTTCTTTTTTAATTTAGGACTTTAGTCATTTGAACTAGAGTTGATTTGTTTAGATAAGGAAGGTCCTCTGCTTTGTTCCCATGGACTGAATGTAGGCTTTTTTTAATGCCCTTGTCACTTATTTATAGGCACAGTAGAGAGATGACAGGAAAGGATGGGAAAAACAGGAGATCGAACAATGTCATGAGCTGGATTAGAATGTGCATCGCCTGCATGAACGCTAGAGTTAAATGTGTTGGGGCACATACATTAACAGCTACATCTAGTAAAATGTAGATGGGGGATATTTAGTCTGGTTTTGGGGATAGTTTTACAAAAGCCCTTTTTAATAAGAAAACAATGAATAGAACTTAAGCGATTTGTTCCCATTTAATCAGCTTGCCTTTGTGAATAATCCATAAGAGAATCCAAAATTTAAGTAGAATAAATTATGCGCTTTCATGTGTTTTTTACATGGGTCACATTTCTAAACAACGGTGTGAAATGTTCATAAGCGGAGACTGATTCAATGTGAGACTCCTCTTAGGAATAGTCATAAGTGATCGGATATGCTAATCATGCTTAATTGTCTGTCATTGTACATTGAAATTGTGACCATAGATCGTTTTGTTGTCAGGATGTTTACATGTGCATGTGACAGCATTTTGACCTTTCACCTCATCATAACCTGTTCTGAGCAGTAGCAAAGATATAGATATTCATGCTCACTGAAAAAGAGCGACTGCATTTAGACAAATTGTAACTTAAAAAAAAATGCAGAGCAGATTCAGTTTTGCTCTGCGCCCTCTTGTGTTGACAAGTAGCGGTGCATGTGAGACACCCCTCTTCTGGTATAATGGTATGATCCACTTCACAGTAATTTTCCACCCTGTTTTCTCTGTGCCTGCAGCAGTGGGGGATGGGGTAGTTTTTGCTTTTCAGCACATGGCAGTTTTTCTTTCTTGCTGCTGAGGTTTTTCTTTATTCTCCTTTTGATTTCTAATTAGTTTTTTTTGTTTATTGGTTGAATGTCATTTTTTTGGAACACTTCCTTCAATCACAGGTTTTAGAACGCCGCTGGTGGATCAGTGAGCTTATAAGAGGTGTTGAGGTGATCATCTCACAGTCTCCTCATGAGTCATAAAGTGACCCTTTTGTTTCATATGACACTGTACTGTTGGTTGTAATGCTACAATTGCGTGTAGCTACTGTTTTTTGAATTTTTTTTTTATTCTAGTTACAGCCAACACCTTACAAAGAAATGTGCTCCGCCTCTCCACATGATATCCCTTCCCCCTCCTGTTCTCTCTGTCTCTCTCTGTTCCTCTTTTCTGTGTTGTGTGCGCTTTGAGCTAGTTGGAAACTAGGCATGCTCCTTTTTTAGCGCTCACTACTAATCAAGGCCTACTCCTGAAGACTACACCTCAAGGTTGTTTTTGAGCGGTTTCGGTTCTAGAAGACTCTATTCACATTATATTTTGTTGCGTTTACTCAAGATTAATGGATTTTTTTTGGTGGATGTTTTATGTTTTAACACTATTTCCAACCGATTTTTTTTCATGTTATCATGGTCGCTGATATTTTTATTTTTTGTATTTGTTTTGGCTTTTAATGTGAATTTTGCGATACTGACATTATTGGGATCATCATTTTACGTTTGATTCCATTAATGCTTTGGGTTTTCGGATTAGGAAACGGTAAATGCGCAAAATCTGTAAATGAGCGTGATTCTTTGCGATCTTTTCGGATTTATTTAATTTAATTTTTTTTTGTTATGAACTTTTGTGATTTTACTTATTTTTAGATTTAAAGGTAGCTTATTTAAATCACTTTTGTTTGCTTATCGTCAAAATGATTTCAGTTATCTGACAGGTATCGACCTGGTAACTTGTTTTCAAGATGCAGTACCGTATTCTGTTATTTTATTAATCATTCTTTATTAGCAATCTGAAAGAAGTTACGTTTCTGAAACCTGTGAGTCCAGATTCTATGGATTCAGGTCTGAGCTTCAGGAGGAGGAGTATTGTAGACTTGAGCCTAGCTTTATGCCGCTGCTCTGGCGGCCAATTTGCAACGAGCGTCAACCTCAGTGTCTTTGTTTATAGACTGGGTGGGGGAGGGCCACAGTGAGCCTGTGCGCGCTGATCAACAGTAGAAGAACAAGCTTTGCAGAAGCAGTCAGCTCTTGTATGAAATGAATGGAGGAATACTGAGATGCATTTTATTACGGTTTAGTTTTTGTCACATGTCTGTTCTTTTTTTGACATGTTGGAATATGAAAACTTGACGCCGCCTTTTGTGTCTTGTACAATCTAATCACCTGTCTAGCTCCTCACTCAGCAGTTTGTGGTGTTTAGGATGGCAAATTAGTCAAAAGCTATACAATCAATTGAATTTATGTAAAAGTCTTTTTTTCGTGGTTGTCATGGATACCAGACCTCAAAGGAATGGCCGTTGCCAGGAAGTTTAAGGGTGTTGCAAGTGGACGAGATTGTTTTATATAGAAGCCACGTCATTCACACCTGCCAGGATGATTGTTGATGTAGCAGTGCAGCAGCAGTGCGGCTTCCTGTGGATTTATGCTGGCAGCTCTATATTTTTATAGGATGTGTAGTAAAACTAAAAAGATGAGATGAGAATAACTAAAGTAAAGCTGATGTGGAGCATTAGAATGCAATCAAGACAGATTAATTGTTTGGATCCAGTAAGGTGCTTTGATGCTAATAGCAATTTAAATTCAATACTAGCAACTCTTGTTCATGGGAGTACTGAGACATATAGCAAACTGTTTATTATAAACACTTAGTTGAGCTTTACTGTACTTCGATTTATCTTTGTTTGGTCTTTGCTGAGCGGTGTCATTTTCACAATAGTTTCAGCATTTGATGCTAGAGTACATCTAGTTATGTATTTTTTTTAAAATATATTTAAGAACTATGCCAGGTGTCTATTCTTTCTACGGGTTTAGCTTTGAGAGTCTCTTAATGAGCACAGAAAGAGAACACCATCATACCGTAATTTATTTTGAAATACCTTTGCTTTTGCACAAAAGGTCTTTTTAGATTGCGAATGTTTTGATTATTCCCTTAACTTACGAAAATCACTAATCGCAATGTACTTTTGTATCACATATTGCACTGATTAACTATCATTTTATTTATAGGATAGCACCAGCTTTGAGGTTTCTTTAGCTGTTTGCTCAAGTTTTTCTCTGTAGATGAGAAAATATTATATTTACACAGCTTGCTGAGAGTTTATAATGTGATCTTTGTTGTAAGATCTGGCTGCAGATTCATCATGCATTGTAAGTCATACACAGAACTAAGGAAGTATGTCGACTACATTACTAGATAATCAAGAATATGCCAGTGCTCATGTTACGGTAAAACTACTGGGTTATGTTAACATTGAGTTCCACCAATTAATTAAAATGAGGGAGCTGTACTAAAAACTAACTGAAGGATGTTTGGATCTGGTTTCGAGATGAAGAACTAATAGTTAAATGCATCTAATTCATGTAGCAGAAATGAATTTGTAACTACATTTCAAAACTAATATTTCAATTTAAAATAATATATATGTATTTTTTTTAGGACCCTCAAGCGACTGGCTGCCAAATCCATGAACAGGAAATTACGAGACCTCACAGAAGCCTGGTAAGACAAACTAATGTCTTATTGTGATTAACACAGAGACAGAAGTACTAGTCTAGTTTAAGTACGATAGTAGCTTTGAAAATCTGCATTATATAATGAACTCCTCTTGTCGCTAGCAGATTTCTGTAGAGTGCTGCTCTTATTGGCTCAGAATTGGACCAATCAGCTTGAGGGGGAGGTCACAAAGTCTGTTCTCCCTCTCTGTATTCTGAAATCACATGCACTGCTGACTGTAACGGCCTACCAACTGCCTGGTTATGTCAGTTGAACTGAGGAAGGTTATTGGTTTTCGTTAGGTTTAACTACTTTCACACCAGATGCAAGGTGGTTTTTGGACATCAGAGAGGTTCTTCAGCTTAGACTTATTGTGTGGGTATCTAAACGGATCAGTTTAGTATTTTTACTCTGGCAGTTCTTTAAGATAGTAGTTCAGCCAAAGTCTTAGTCCAGGGTTTTAGTTATGATTTTGTTCCAGTTAAAGAAAGGTACTGGGATCAAGGCCAAGAGAACATTCTAGAACAGCAGAAAGTTGTGTTTAGATGAGTGACAGTGACACCTTGTGGTCACACTTCAGTAAAGGCACTTGTACTTGGTTAGATTAATCAGACATGTTGAGTACTGGACGGAGTTATCCAAGTAGTTTGTATAGGATATAAAACATTTATCCTCCCATTGTTTTTCCGCAGGTGAAAATGGAAGTAGCTGTACCAGAGGAACCTCAGAAGAAAATCTTTCGTGCACGCAAAACGATGAAGATGAGCGATCGGCAACAGCTGGAAGCACTGCACAACACCTTGGCAGCCGCCACCTCCAGCACCGCCTCTTGCTCATCTTCCTCCTCACCTCCTCAGACACCACTGGTCAACGGTGCCCACACCGAAAAGGAGAAGGAGAAAGTCAAGGAGAAAGATCCGAATCTTAAAGAACCCGACTTGACGTCACCTGCCCCTGATTCAGCTCACTGTCCCACTTCTCCATCTTTCACCCTCTCTCGATCCCCTTCTCCACCCAACACACAAACTACCTCACCACCTATGGATCTTGATGACCCCCTTGTGGCCGCAGATGAGAAAAAGGAGACAAGCAATAAAAGTTCCTCCTCTTCTCTTTCTGCTTCTCCTTCTGGGTTGCACTGTGATCCAGAGGTTAAAGAAGGATTTCTGTGCTTGAGCGAAGAGGATGAAATCCAAGCAGACAAAGATGAAAAGAAAGACAGTAGTGGGGAGAAGATGAATGCAGATGATGAGAAAGAGGACCAAAAAGATGAAAAGGGCACTTCTGAGAATGCAGGAGGTGAGAATTTCTAGAGGCTCGACCTGCCTGCAAGCTGCTGGTCAGTCTATGAGTTCAGGGAGGTCAGATATTTAATTCCTCCCATTTATTCCTGTACAACATATTTGCGGAGACTGTAAAAAAATGCTATTTTGTAAATGCCTAAAAATCCGAAGTAAAATATAAGCTTTTCCCGTAATATAGTTTTTTAGCATTTACCGATCAATTAGCAATTTTGAGAGCATTCTGAATTATTTTGCTGTCATTAAGCAGAGGTAGAATTCACCCCAAAATTAAAACTGTCGGTACTTGCTTTAAGTGGACCATAAATTTTGAGTAATGTTAAGTCAAAGTGGTTAAAAACGTTTGACCCCATTAACTTATTGTATTGACAAAAGCTGCAACGTTTTTTAGTATATTTTGTGAAAAGTCGAACTGTTTTGGAACAATGTGGATGACAAAATGAAATTTGATTTGTTCAAGGTTGAACTCTGCCTTTAGACTTACTCTATAGACTCAGAATGGTTTAATCTTTTTGAAACACAAAATCTACAATTGCTGTTGGTTTAAGAGATTTGTTATAGCTCAATAGTTTTGACATGGAGTTTAGCATTTGAGCTAGCATTGCTTAAGTTTAGCTCTGCAGTAAAGTCTAAACCCTTCCTCTGTTTCTACTCAACAGCAGACAACAGTGCCTCTGCTGGTACAAAGAGATCGTTGTCTGAAGAGAACGAGGAAGATGACAAAGAAATCAAGGATGAGAGAGAAGGAAAACGAGCAAGACTGGACGGAGAAGAGCTGGAGGCTCAGATAGAGCTGAAAATCACAGCCAATGCTGGGAGCCGGCATAAACTGGAGAAGGTTTGTTATCTTTTTTTTTTTTTTTTTATCCTATCTATAAACAACATTTAGCTGCATACTCTATACAACGTCACATTCATATAACTGAATGGGATACAGAGATATGTGATTACAGTAAATGATTCTTAAAGGGATACTCATAAAACTAATTTACTCGTAAAAGATATTTACAAGCTTTTTGTTCGTCTTTGAAGCACAAATTAAGAAGGTGTCCTGAAAGGACATTATTACTTTAATTTAGGTTTGTAAACATGGAAACATTGATGATAACGCGTAAATGGATCCCATGAAATATGGTAAACAGAAGCTCAACTTTACCCGTTTCACACAAGAGCAAATCGTATTGGTTCTCACTTGTCTGAATTTTCTTTTGAGTTTTGGGAATTCTCTGTAATAATGGATATTGGTTGATAACGTTCATGATAGACATCCGAAGGTCTTCTGTAACAAAGCTCAGACGTAAGACACTTTTAATTCTTTGTCTCGCTCTCTTGTTATCAGATGGTACAGCAGTTAGTCGAGGAACGGTTACGGGTGCTACAGTTGACTGTGTTCGACCGAAGCATAATAGAGCTGAAAGAGAGAGTGGAGAAGATTGACAATGCAACCAAACAGCAGAATACAATGCAGCATATTAACACACTACAGGTGAGTTTTGAAGTTCTACAATAGGTTATGGAATGGGACTGTGAAACTTGTTACTTAAAATCAACAAAATGATGTGTTTTCATTTTAGGCTAAGATTTCCAGGCTGGCCAAAAAGTTTGGTGCTGCTAATCAGGCCTCGGAGAACTCGAAGAGAACTCAAGAGGTAAAACAATTCAGTTATTGTGTGATTCGCTCTAACTGTTTTAGTGCAAAAAACATTATGGGGGTTTATGTAATAAAGATACAAGCCAGTAAAGGTCTTCATCCATAAATTAAAATGCACTGTTTCCTGTTAATCAGGCTCATGCTGCCGCCGCTGCTGCTCAGGCCAACAACGCATCCAACATGACTACACTGCAACGGTAAAAATATCTGACTTATCAACCTCTATCCTCACAAGATCCTTCACTTTTGCAAAACATTACTTTATTTATTTTCCAAAAAGTATTAAAATAATCATTAAAAGACACACATTCAGCTGTCAAAGATGTACCTCTATTGTAGGTTTACATAGAAAAACAACAAAAAGTACAATTGAATGCAATCATGCGTTTTCTGTGTCTGGCCCTTAACTTGCCAGCAGCTATACAGTTCAGCATTCGAGTTAAACAAAGAGCTAGCTAACCAAATAAGCCTTGTAGACACTTAATCACAGACTAATTGTTAAAACTGCACATATTAGTGCTGCAATTTGTCATTTAAAAAGCTTTAATAAATAACATTTGAAATGCTTGTGCTTTTGCCATTATTTTAATGCTTCTCTACCATTTCTGTTCTTTTTACAGGACTGTTAAAACCACAATGGATCCCAAACTGTCCAGTCCAGCCACTGGATCTAATTCAACTGGTGAGCTTTTTAGTAATTTAGTTCTAGTTCTTGTTTGACCTCTCAAAGTAATATTTCATTAAACTCAAACTAAAACTTAACTAAACTAAAACTCTTTTTCTTTCTTTTGTCCTTCAGCAGTCCCAGCCCAGCCCAAACCTCTGTCCACACCGACTACGCCAACCTCCTCTGCGCTAGCTTCTCCTGCACCCATTCTACAGATCATTTCCACAACAACCAGCTCCACTCCCTCATCCACCTCTTTGCCTGGCCAGTCTCAGACAGGCACCCTACTACTAAAGACTGGACCCAGTACAGGGGTCATGACTAACACCCCAGCAACATCGGGGGGTCAGTCAGTGTCTATACAGCCTCTGTTGATTCAGCTGCCTTTAGCGATGGCAAATGGGCAAAGCGGGGCATTGGTTAATACTGCCAATGGTGTCGGTTTAATACCAGTGTCGTCATTGTCTACGGTTAGTAGCAACAATAAGGCAAAGATGACCACACCTGCTACCACCTTCATCCTCCAAAAACCAGTGGGCAGTGTTGTTTCATCTTCCTCGACCTCGTCAGCTCCGGTGGTGTCCTTAGCGAGAGCTGTGTATCCGGGTGGCACAGGGACTGTCAGTTCACCCAGCACAGGGATATCTGTGACTACAGCCCGAACGCCTACACAGTGTGCTGCTGTTGTGGGAGTGAGTACAGCGGCTTCTTCTCCAGGAACCACAGGACCTGCGGCGACAGGATCAGCGGCAGCTGCAGCTGGTCCACCATCGGCTTCCGCGCTGGCCTCAAAGACAGGTATAACAGAACAGCTCTCATCTGGCCTCCTTTTATAATAGCGGCTAAATGGAAGGGGCTTTATTTTTTGTATTTTTGTAGGTTTTTGAGGGATATAGCACAAAGTTACTGTATATTTAATGCAAGTAATAATACTGAATTATTTAAATACTTTGATAAAAAAATTTAAAGGAATAGTTCACCCGAAAATGAAAATTGTCATTAATTACTCACTCATGTTGTTCCAAACCTGTAAGACCTTCGTTCATCTTCGCAACACAAAAAATATTGTTGATTAAATATGTGAAGTTTCTATCTTTTTTTCCCTTTTTTTTATGGACCAGAAAGGTAGTAGACATCAATAAAGTGTCGTCTTTTTTTTTATTATTATTATTTTTTATTTATGCATGAAAAGTATTCTTGTAGCGTCTTAAAATTACAGTTGAACCACTATTTTAATGATGTCTTTACTACCTTTCCGGGCCATTAACTGCCGTCTATTCGGGGTCAGAAAGCTCTCGGTTTTCATCAAAAATATCTACATTTGTGTTCTGAAGATGAATGAAGGTCTTAGGGGTTTAGAACGCAATGAGAGCGAGTAATTAGTGACAGAATTTAAATGTTTGAGTGGTTTTAATTTTCTAGTTTAAGGATTTGGAGGATCTTGATTCTTAATGTGCATATAAAGCTTTTGCAGTCTGTCGCAGTTATGTAAATTAATCATAATGTTTTTGTTTTTGCCTGATTATTCTCACATTGCTTGCTTCATTGCTTGCTTTTATTATATAGTACTATTTATGTATATTTGAAAATTGTATGGGCTGTTTCATAATCTAATTCTCTCATTTAAAACAGATAATCAGGCCTCAACACCGAAAACACCCTCTCAGGTAAGCAATGTCTCATTGTAAATGTAGTTTAAAATATAATTTCAAATACCACTTAAAAAAAAAAACAAGTGTAGGTTATAACTAATTTGTACTCCTCTCTACAGACCGGGCGGCCCAAAGGTTCTGTGATCGATCTGACAGAAGATGATGATGATGTTCAAGGTATAACAAAGCTGCTGTTTATTGCTCAGCCTTAAGGAGCCAGTTACATTAACAAAAATTCCCAGATAAAAAAGGGTCCATTGTCTGTTAATACTGTAGCGATGTTTGAAGATGAACAGCTCACATAAAAGTCACTTCAGAAGGGAATGTTTTCACCTTCACCCAAAAAGATTGTGTGGATTTCTAGATTACCAGATTTTCTCAAAAATGTTGCTAAATAACTTGAGCATGGTGTTCAATCCAGTATTTGTCTCTCTGCTAAATTTTCTCATCACTAGTTATACCTCCTCCTCTTTAACCTACCAGTTAGTTATATTTCTTAATTTTTTCTGTTATCCAGTGACAGGCGTCCAGAAGGCCACTGTTCCTCCCATCACTACCCAGCGTGCATCTGGGCCTCCTCCTTTAGTCAGCTCTACCACTAATGCTGGTGGGTGAAAAGTAGATCTTTTTCTCCCCACTTACTTTTTGCCTGTAGTTATAACATTCAGAGCTGTATGCTGACATTGTTTGTTTTATATTTTCCCTCGTTCAGGAGCTCGATCAGCACAACGTTCCTCTGTGGTGAGTGTGCTGCCATACAAACATTATAATGATGATACACTTAACATTTATATTTTTAAAACATTATGCCTCTTATAATCTTTCTTCCCTTCACTCATTGTTCTCTCAGGATTCTCCATCTCTATCCCGTCCAAGCTCCTCTTCCTCCACCACTCTTCCTCCATTACCACTGGCACCATCACCACCGGCACGTCTCCCCCCCGAGGCTGCCCACACATCCCCTCCACAGCAGCCCCAGCTCAAACTGGCCCGCGTCCAGAGCCAAAACGGGATCGTCCTGTCCTGGTGTGTGGCAGAAACTGACCGCAACTGCGCGGCTGTAGATACCTATCACCTGTACGCCTATCACCAGGACCACCAGGGGGCAGCATCGGGGGCTTCGGCTCAGTCACTGTGGAAGAAGATCGGGGAGGTCAAGGCTCTGCCGCTGCCCATGGCATGCACCTTGACCCAGTTTGTTTCTGGGTCCACATATTATTTTGCCGTCAGGGCCAAGGATGTGTATGGCCGCTTCGGTCCTTTCTGTGAACCGCAGTGCACTGACGTCATTAACTCAGCATCCTCTACGTCATCCTAAAATAATTCCAGATGAGAGTGGGGTGGTTCAAAAGGATCTGGCCGACGGAAGTATGATGGCAGATTTGTAATTGTTACAGAATTGTTAACTATGCGCAGACCACTGGTTTAGTCTTGCCTTTGTGTTAGGAATTGTAGGGAATTTAAATAGGTTGTCGAATGCAAATGGAAATACAAATAATCATCAGTGCAGACACGCATACACTATTTGTTTCAACTTGTTTTTTTGTTGTTTTACAATAAGGAGGGAACTATCAGACTTAAATTGTGCTTGAAATTGTATTTTCCTTGTGCAGAATGTTCAGAGTTAAGTATTGTTTTTGAATTTCTTTCTCTCGCTTTTTTTATTTTTTATTTTTTTTAATAAAATGATATTCAATACATTGCACCGATTTATCCATTATAGATCTCGGTCATTAGCTACAGGACAGGAAAGCTGGGGTGTTAAAGGTTTTGTAATGTTTTTTGTCTGGTACCCAGACACTGCAAAATGACACTCAATAAAAGTATTGATATATTTAAAAAGGTTTCATTTTCATTTGTTTACTCTACAATACAAACTATTGAATGACATGTACAAGACCCTGTTAGAAAGATTTCAAACTGTTCATGCATGGATCCAATGTGCAGTTTTTTTTTTTTTTTTTTGTTTTTTAATCACTGTAATATACTTTTAATTATCTGCATGTTTCCTTAACTTTTGATTTATCACAGACTTTGAATTGTTATCTGTTGTTTTACGATTTCAGTCTAGCAATGGAGGGAGAAGTCACAAGAAAAGCTCCCGTTCAGCTTCATGGCAGTGCCTCTGTTCTGTTCACGTATTGGATCGGAGTTCTGCCACATGGCCATTTGCTACACGACTAATGAATCCCTGAGTTCCAGGAACATTGAGAATGCTTTTGGCACCACATCAATACCACAGTCCCAAGGCCTTTATTACAACTATCCCAAGATGTGATGTGGAAGGTCTTATTTTACCCTTAGTGATATGTTGCTTAAATATAGGATATTTAAATAATATTTTACACTTCTTTTGAAGGACCATCACTGGCGCAATAAAACCAAACCTTTTTAAAAGTTATTTTATTAGTTAACATAGCTTAAAACACACTAATGCAAAGTTTGATGGAGATCTGCATATAACAAAAACACGTAATCACAGTGTTTCCAATAACTGTTGAACCCTTGCAAGGTCAGCATATGCTAAAAAACCCCCAAAAAAGACTAGATTAATCGGGTATATCTTTGGCGGTGTGTCAAGATTAATAAGGAAAACCAAATCTGATGGAGCCTTGTAGCTATATACTACAGTGTAGTAGCTAAGGAAGTTCCTCTCAGACAGAAGAAGAAATACAGAACATGAGAAAAAAAACTTGCAAATCATCAAACATCCAGGAGAAGCTTCAGATCATTTACAGACTGAATTCACAAAACCTACCGCAGCTTTTAAAACTTTTACATGGATGTTTGAATGGTCTTTGAGTGGAGCAAACATTCAGTGTGGACCAGACTTCGTGCCATTAGTCAAAAGTCTGGATATTTGAGAATACATGTCTAACATCCACCTCACAAATATTAAAAAGGTTGCAGAATATTCTCTATGCATGTTGCAGGAATGTTTGTTCGTGCCTTCATAACTTTACAACTTGCGTATTGTGATGTGCTATTGCCTAGATGTCCATTTGTTTGTGTGAACACGTTTATTCTCAGTTTATTCAGTTTAACCAGATCTAAAAAAAAATAAAGATAATCAGCATTCACCAGTGCATTTTATTTACCAACACAAATGTCAATATTATTTTTTTTTTCATTTGCCTACCAGAAGAGGCTGCTGTTATCTAAGACACTATTCTGTGTAAATATGTATTCTGAAAAGTCCTACACAATATAATTAAATTGAATGAAAATGATATTAAACGAAAAACTGTAATCTCTAGATAACGAGAATAATCGGAATTGCACTAGTGAAGTTTGCACCGAGCAGATTTGACCTACATGTTCTTCCTAGACTGGCCACCAGGGGGCAGGCAAAGAAAAGAGCAATTTCGGAACAAAATGCATCTCAGACTTCAGACCTTTTTAAACAGTCTGTGCCTCATAGGCTAGTGACAAATGGACAAAAAGTGCTTTAGTTTTCGAGATACCCCTACCGGAGGTAGAACTAAACCCAACAATGTTTTTCCTCATCTCTAAGGTCTCCCATATATGAAATGGATTCTTGGCTAAAAGTATTTTACTGCTAAGATTGTTAAATTAACAGATATTGTTATACACCACAAAACCAATAAAGGACTAAAATATAGCCTGTCCGTATGGGAGTTAAGGCATATAAACTAATGCAGATCAATCACACAAGCTCTGAGAGCTTTGAAACTTGACATGTTTGTAGTCAGGAAGTTGATTTAACTACTAGAAAAGACTGGATGTGAATATCTTGATGTATGGAATAAATAGACACATGTAAACACATATCTAAAATAAGCGGACATGCACAAATTCAATATCTATGCAGAATGTTTTCATTTACTTTGTTCTTGCTTTGCCTGGCATTATCATAGAAACATATATGATGGCTTGTTGGAAAGGTGGGGTTGTGCTGAATCCAGCAATACCAAATATGTAAATATATAATAAAAGAGAAGTGTTCTGTCACTCAATGTATGAGGTGTCCAAAATGAAAGAACGCTGGACAAAATAGCCTCAAGTCCAAATCACATTATCAGTGGTGAGAAGAATGTTGACAAATTCATGGTTACTGCAAAGTAACTTACATTAGGTAAGTGCTGATATATATTTATGATACATTTAATAATGATACATTTCATAAGGCACAGTATACTATACAATTCATATGAACCACAGATCCAATTGAATCTGGCTAACATTGGAATGGAACACCTTTATTAAAATATCGTCACTAACGGGCAGAATCCTCGCATGTCCAAATTTTGTCTATTTCATATTTTTTCACAATTCAATGCTATTGGTCAAACCCCACGTGGTAAACAATCTAAAGTGTTGAAAATAGATTGAGAGCAAATCTCTTAACTCCATCGGACACTTCAACTGTCTGAGAATCCTCGTAACTCCACCTCTTCTTCACTCCGCGGCAGGAGCTTCCACGGCATTTTGTGTCCTCAGGATTTAAAGTCGCAACGATTGAGAAATCCTCGTCGAGCAACACATAAAGCAAGCCTTAACTCTGATTTTATCTGTTTTAAACTATGATATCAGTTATTGATGTATTTTAAATGTCTACTTATTACTAGGCAAGGCAAGGCAAGTTTATTTATATAGCACATTTCATACACAATGGTAATTCAAAGTGCTTTACATAAAATAAAGTAAAATAATCATGAAGAAAAATAATAAAAATAAAGACAAGCAATTTTTTAACTTTTAAAATTATGAAAAAAACTACTTAACTAAAATGAATTTAAAAACAGTTAGAAAATGATTTTACATAAAAAACAGTGAAAATATAGTGCAATCAGTTCGGACATAGCACAGTGCTCATTCAATAAATGCACAGCTAAACAGACGGGTTTTGAGTCTAGTTTTAAATGTGACTAGTGTTTTAGCACATCTGATCTCTTCTGGAAGCTGATTCCAACTGCGGGCAGCATAGTAACTAAAGGAGGACTCCCCTTGTTTAGTATGAACCCTTGGCATTTCTAACTGACTCGATCCTAATGATCTGAGTGCTCTGTTAGGTTTATATTCAGAGAGAATATCTGCAATATATTTTGGTCCTAGGTCATTTAGTGACTTATATACGAGTAAAAGTACTTCAATCCTAAATGTAACTGGAAGCCAGTGTAAGGACCTGAGGACTGGTGTGATATGCTCAGATTTTCTGGTTCTAGTCAGAATCCTGGCAGCAGTGTTCTGGATGAGCTGCAGCTGTCTAATGGTCTTTTTGGGAAGGCCAGTGAGGAGCCCATTACAATAGTCCACCCTGCTGGTGATAAAGGCATGAACAAGTTTCTCCAAGTCTTGACTGGAAACAAAACATCTAATTCTTGCGATGTTTTTTAAATGATAGTATGCTGATTTAGCTACTGCTTTGACATGACTACTGAAACTCAGACCGGTCTCCAGAATCACACCAAGATTCCTGACTTGATTTTTAGTTGTTTGACCCCTAGAGTCAAGGTATGCATTCACCCTGAACACTTCATCTTTGTTTCCAAATGCAATGACTTCAGTTTTTTCCTTGTTTAGCTGAAGAAAGCTCTGGCACATCCAACTATTAATTTTATCAATGCATTGGCAGAGGGAGTCAATAGGCGGATCTTTTGTGACGTCATTGTTTATGTTTGTCGCGTTGCATCATGGGAATCGTGTGGCAGGAAACACCACTAGATACCTGTAATTTGATTGCTTTGCACGTTTGGAGGAGGATTTAGAGAAGAGGATGGTTCACTCTTGCTGTGTGGTCGATTATATGCTTAGTTGGGGGCCTGATAAAGTTTTTTCGAATTCCCTCCGAAAAGGATAGCGAAAAATGAAAGAAATGGTTGCGTGCAATTAGGCGATTGAACCTGGACGTTCCGAAGAAAGCCTGCAGCTTTTGATCGAGTTTGTGAGGCACATTTTGTTCATGGTAAGTCTTAGTGACTATGTATTTATAGAAGATTGAATAAAAATAAATAAAACTGAGTCAAATCAACCGAGTCATATGTTTTCGCTTTCTGATTCAGGTGTCCCAAACCCAGACTATGTTCCTCACATCATTCTGTAGCTGTGCTTTGCTGCAAGCCTCACTAGTACATGCAGCATTTGTAAGTCCTATCCTGACAGCTGCTTCTACTTTAAACATTAAAGCTGCTACACGACTGCATGTTTCTCCAAGACTGGATTTGAAAGAAGGAGAAATGTGTAAGCTGTGATATACAATTTTTCACCATTAGTACAGACGCCATTGAAAGTCTCACACTGAAAACAATTGAATTGGTACAACAGTCACTACATTTTCAGTAAATAAATAAGTAAATAAGAACACCAATCAATGAAGACTTACCCGGATTTGCAGTCGCAGTGAGCAGTGATTATTTCGCCGTTCTCTTTGGCGATCACCCACGGGAGATGCGAATCATGCTGTGACTCTGCTTGGCCAGGTCTAACCTCTGCTTTTAGCACGATCACTGCTTTCTGTTTGGCAGAAAAGATTGGCCCAACTTTTCGAGAAACAAAATAATCATAGGCCTTCAGACTTTTGAAAGCCTTTAATCTTTCATGAGTGAAGGGTCCAGGGGTTTCTATTAAATAAGAATAAATGTCTCCCCAGCAGATTGGTGGCCAAGACACGGGCGTGTCGGACCAACGTTTTTTGTCATCCCAGATCTCATATGGGCTTTGAATAGCTTCGATTTGGTCACCAATACAAATTTTGAGCTTCTCTCCAAACCTCCTCCGGTCTTCAGATGTTAAAGTGCTTATATATTGAGGATTTTGCCCGCTAAAGGCCCGTTCACACAAAGCACGATAACT
Organism: Carassius gibelio; assembly: GCF_023724105.1. Lineage (NCBI taxonomy): Eukaryota > Metazoa > Chordata > Actinopteri > Cypriniformes > Cyprinidae > Carassius > Carassius gibelio. The sequence goes on along the minus strand of NC_068396.1, from coordinate 27,354,122 downwards.
ATAAAGATAACGATAAAGATATAGTTCTAAAAATCGTTCTTAATATTAAAGAATAGCAGAGTCCACACCATAATTATAACGATAAAGGCACAGAGAAACTATATCGTTGGAATCACTTTCAGAATGATTTTTTTCCCCCTGATGAACGATAAAACATTGCCAACCAATCAGAATCAATCCTGCTGTAATGAGCTCGAGAATTTAAAGCAGCAGACGTGCCGCGTCCGCTTAAAATACACAGACAATATCGTTCGCTGGTGTGGATGCTAATATCGTTATCTTTATAGTTATCTTTATAGTAATCGTGCTTGGTGTGAACGGGCCTTAACTCACTTGAAAGTGCTCGTTGCGTCTTTACAGCCCGCCATACTGTTTGTTTTGTTGCCACACAACCACTCGCGTATGCATACAAAGATGTCATCAAAGATCCTCCTATTGGGCTGTAGTAAATTGGAGATAAGGCTAGGTAAATCTGGATGTCATCAGCATAGCTGTGATAGGCAATTTGGTTCTTTCTGATTATTTGACTTAGTGGAAGCATATACAGGCTAAACAAGAGCGGTGCAAGAATTGACCCTTGTGGCACTCCACATGTCATGGACGTCCACTTAGACTTATGCTCTCCTAGACTCACATAATAGCCTCTCCCTTCTAAGTATGACCTGAACCATTTGAGTACCATCCCAGAAAGCCCAACCCAGTTTTCCAGTCTCTGTAGAAGTATGTTATGATCGATAGTACTAGGGTTATTATTACTAGGCTTATTATACATGTGCATTGAAGTTTTAAAATGTATCTAATTTCTAATTCTACTTGTATTGAATTAAATGTTTTGGATACCAGCATTAAATTATTGTTTTTATTATTATTTTACTGACTCAAAGTTGGCACTATGCATGTAAAATGCCCCAAGTAGGCTAACAGGTTTTATTTATGGGAGAAAAAAGGTCTGTCTACTGGCGCCAAGTAAGCCTATCTTTGCATAACTCTGTTTTTTTATTTTTTATTTCTTACAATAACAAATGAAAATCGTTAGGTTAGATACATTTGAGTAGGCTTGTTTTGTTAAAAATCCATAGCTGTAATGCTTCGGTAATGCTCCACACAGCTCACGCTGAAAAGCGACGCAGTGCCTTACTCGGAGACTGACCCCATTCTCTCTTGCACGGCTGCTTCGCTATCATCATCGGATGCCTATCAGAATCCGGGAGTTAAGACCGCAGTTTGAGCCAGTGGCTTGAATTGATATGGCTCAGGCCCTGGCCCTGTGTCCTCAGACACCTCGACATCCTCCACTTCAGGTGAAGGTGGGGGAGAAAAGTCCTCTTCTTCAAATGAACGCTCTGTTGCAAAACTACTTGCGTCACTAGAGTCACTCTCCATTTTAGCGACTCTAACAGCAGCTGTCAATTAATCTGTCACTGAGGGTCTCAGGTTCACGCCCCACCGGCTCAGCCCTGCCCTTGGTTTGTCCCCTCTATCTCCGCTGTGCTCTGCCCACTTTTCAGCATTTTTCAAATATTGCCAGTGGGTGGAGTCAGGCTCTGACCAGGGGTTTAGTTACCCCGTAAAGCCTTATCTCTTGTCAAAAGGCTCGACACGACCGCAGACTTTGATGAACTCTGCTGCAGCGACGTCTGTGTCTGTATCATTCTTATCAATGAGTGCATAACCTCGTATCTCCCCGCTTCCAAGTCATAAAAATCTTGTTTCTCAGATTTAACATGATTTTGTCCCACCCTCTTTGTTTTTTGATGATGGAAGCATAAAGAAGACAACAGCAGCTGCCAAGTGTAAAAGAACCATCAGCATATATCACTGATGGCATGGATCTTCTTCAAATGCTCAATGATTCAGCCTTTCAAACGTACAATGACCTGGGTGAGTGTGTCTGGAAAAAGATTGCAACTTTAATGGGAAAGGAAGGTAACAGCTGTGTCGTTATAGTTTTTGATAGATATGACCACCAACACTCAATCAAAGATCTTGCAAGACAAAGAAGAGGCACCAAGATGGGCATCCTAGCACCAACCTGGATGAGCTGAGGTGTCAGCAGCAAATCTACCCCCAACAGAAGATGGCTTCCAGCAACATGTGCTGAGAGCCGTGTACCAAACAGCAGTGTGGCATTACAGCCACCTGGCCAAAACTCTTCTCTGGAACCCAGTTGGTAGAGGATGGAGGCTCAGAGAAGGTGGCTGCATTTAATCTGTGATGTTCCAGAAGGCACCAGCACCTAAAGGAGTTAGAGACCTCACCCACCTCTACTGTAAAGATGGAAACTGTGCCGATGCCACCAAATGCCAGTGTCTTTCTGTGGGCTTGACCTGCACAGGGTTTTGCTCTTGCCCTGACTGTCCAAATATGACCCACTTTGTCACTGATGACAATGTGGATGAGTGGTGTGTTGCAGTTGTAACATCATGGGGGGTTGACCCCAAAATGTTTCAAGAGAGTCTGGCAGCAGGCTTGTACTTGCACTCTCAGACTTGCACACTCAGACACTTGCACTTCCGCTAGTGACATCACTTGCAGTCTTTATTTTTTGTTTTGTTGAATTGTTTTATTACTTTTCGTTTGAATTTCCCAACATTTAGGTGGTGAAGACAAGAAAAAAGAAACTAAATTACAATGTCACTTGCAATTGCTACTTGAACTCTCCGCTACCTGTGACGTCACTTGCAATCAACACAAATCCTGCATGTTGCCAATGGAGACAAGACGCTGTGGTGGTGATTAAATTATTAAAACTAATTTAGTACTATAACGTACAGGGTCCTGCAAGAAAAAGACAAGATCGGCAAATCCATGGCCAGAACACCAGAATATGAACATTTGCACAAAGTCTCTAGCTAAGCATAGAAAAAAAACATGCATAACTAATATGTACAGGCAAGCAGGTGAGCCCAGAATAAACGCAACACGCAAAGTTTCACATTAAGCATTTTTCCATATAGAATAAACTGTCTACAACTTGTTTATATCACTGTCTTTGTCCATTAACCTACATTATGTGTTTTATTTATAATTATTTTCTATAGGAGGAAAACGTTTAATGTACAATTTAACGCACTGCGTTCTGTACTCGTCTGCTTGCCTGTACGGAGTTGATCCTTTTAAAATCACTTAATGCATAATGCCCGTTCATATTTGCTGGTCTGTATATACTTAGTCAACAACAAGACATATAGCCTAGGCCTACTAAATTGTCTTTATCATCTTAATTCTGTTATTAGGCCACATTAAGCGTTTTGTTGTATGGGAGGACAAAGTTTGCACATTGTGTTCATAGCCATCTGCTTGCCTTGTAGTACATTGAATAATAACTATATATCGAATTTGGTCTTTTAATTGAACATAATGTGTCTGAATACATTATGCCACATTAAGTGTTAGTTTTTTTCTACAGGAGGAAAACGCTTAACGAAAGACTTTGTGCATTGCGTTCATATTCTGCTGTTCTGTGGCCAAGGTCTGTGCTTGTCTTTTTCTTGCAGGACCCTGTATGTTATAGTACTAAATTAGTTTTAATTGTTTAATCACCACCACAGCATCTTGTCTCCATTGGCAACATGCAAGATGTGTTGATTGCAAGTGATGTCACAGGTAGCGGAGAGTGCAAGTAGCGATTGCAATTGACATTGTAATTTAGTTTATTTTTTCTTGTCTTCGCCACATGGCAACTGTTATAAAATGTTGGGAAATTTAAACAAAAAGTTATCAATAAATAGAACAAAATAAAAAATAAAGACTGCAAGTGACGTCGCTAGCTGAAGCAGTGTCTGAGAGTGCAAGTGCAAGTCTGCAGCCAGATCCTTCTCCAATGGTTACCAAAAGCAGTTGATGTTCCAAATGGTTGCTGCTAGAAAATAAACTAAACAGCCTGAGAAGACAGGGCTCATTTCCTCGAAGAGTGTTTGTTTCTTTAGTTAGATTGCCATTTGTTTTATTTAAGACAGTAATTTAAGTTGTATTGTGTGAAGTTAAGTTATAGTTTTATTAAAAAGTTCATTAAGTTAAAACTCCTGGTCTCCTGTTTGTGCTATGGTAAGGTGTTATCTTTCGATTTCAATCTTTGTTTCCATATAGTACAAGGTGCCATATTAAATATTTTTTGATGTCTCTTATATTTGAATTTCTCAACATTCTTCTCACCACTGATAATGAATGATAATGAATGGGTTTGGACTCAATTATGTCAGTGTTCCATTTTCATTCATTTTGGACACCTCATAAATTGAGTGACAGAACACTTCTCTTTTATCATATATTTACATATTTGGTATTGCTGGATTCAGCACAACCCCACCTTTCCAACAAGCCATCATATGTGTTTCTATGATAATGCCAGGCAAAGCAAGCACAAAGTAAATGAAAACATTCTGCATAGATATTGAATTTGTGCATGTCCGCTTATTTTAGATATGTGTTTACATGTCTCTATTTATTCCATACATCAAGATATTCACATCCAGTCTTTTCTAGTAGTTAAATCAACTTCCTGACTACAAACATGTCAAGTTTCAAAGCTCTCAGAGCTTGTGTGATTGATCTGCATTAGTTTATATGCCTTAACTCCCATACGGACAGGCTATATTTTAGTCCTTTATTGGTTTTGTGGTGTATAACAATATCTGTTAATTTAACAATCTTAGCAGTAAAATATTTTTAGCCAAGAATCCATTTCATATATGGGAGACCTTAGAGATGAGGAAAAACATTGTTGGGTTTAGTTCTACCTCCGGTAGGGGTATCTCAAAAATTCAGGGGCATTGTCACTAGCCTATCAGATTCATTCAGTCACAAGCTCATGACAAAATTGTAGTAGGTCTATGTTTGATACATCTCTGCAAAAATACATTCTTAAGTTTGATCAGTTTTAGAAACCGTGTAAAAAGGAGTTTCAATTTAACAAAGAGCCTTATAATAGAGTTTCTGTAGTTTCTGTAGTATTTTAAATACAATAATACGAGATACGAATAATACGATAATCCAAGTTTCGTAAAACTAAAATACACGAACCCTTTTTGTTTTTGCAATGTTATCGAGTAAGCATGGCTCATTCTTGAAACAATTATACAATTTTATGTAATGATAGTAGTTAGTTGTAGTATTTGAATATTGTATATTTCAAAGTATATGATTATTTATTTCTTCAAATTTAATCAGTTGGCCTAACTTCAGTTTTGTTTCGTTCTAAACAACATTTTATTTTCGTTCTAAATTAAAGCTGGAGCAGCATCAGAGAATGTGACGTGTTGACCTTTCTGAGTTATGATTGGTAGGATGAACCGAGAAGAACAGAATATGTTATTAGAGTCTGAGCACGCTATTCATGAGAAGGAACGCCCTCCGAATGATTTCATCCAATCACAGCGTTCAACAGGTGTGACGACGGAGTTAATGGTGAGAGCGTTTTGGCGGTAAAGTGAAAATCCTTTTTGGACCACTCATAAACGGACAGAGTAAGTGTATAATGCTTATAAGTTTTCTCGACATATGTCCCATTCAAGCTACCTCGAGCAAACAAGAGTGATAGTTCAACTAAACATATTCGATAATAGCTGGGGTGATTTCAGTAGAGTATAAATCGGTTGTTAAGTGATGACGTAAGAAGCGCTGCTTCCGGGTCCAAGCCTCAACTCGCTTCACTTGAGAATACGGCCTCAGCAGCCGTTTTTGAGCACTGTTTATTCATATTAATAATTTAAGCTAAACGCTTTCAAACTTAGGTATACACTACAGTCTCCGTGCTCACAGCGTCCCAAACACAAATAATTTTTATATATTTTTTTTATATTTATATTTTCATTGTCTGGCTATCTGGGACTTCGGTATGGAGTTAAAGGTTAAGATTATAACTTTTTCGCTAGTATTCTATCACATTGTGAGTTTATATTAGCACCTTTTGTTGTTTTCAGCGTTTGGACACTGAAGCGCTGCTACGTGACGTCAGACTTAACAAGCACTGGAAATGAAAAGCAGATAGCAACAGTGCATAATAAAGATACCATATAATATACAAGTCAAAAGTTAATTTGAACACTTAATCTGTCTAACAATTGCACAGCACAATTTTACATGCAAAAGGTTAATTATCTATTGTGAAATAGCATAAAGATCCATTTGAATATGAGCAAATTCAGCATGATGAGCCCTTAACCTCACTTAAAACTCCAGCTCAAGCAGATTCCTATTGTGATGAATGGATTTTATGTACAGAAACAGATATTACATAAATGATTTATCACCATAAAAGTTAATGTCAAATAGATTTAACATAATGTATAAAGCTAATTTCTCTGTTACTGCTTGTACCAAATCTCCCCATCTTGTGTTGTGCACATAACATTCAAACTGGTCACAGCAGAGAAGTTATAAAAAGGACTAACAAAGCACATTATTCACAATCTGCTATATACAGTATTGTTCAAAATAATAGCAGTACAATGTGACTAACCAGAATAATCAAGGTTTTTCGTATATTTTTTTTTATTGCTACGTGGCAAACAAGTTACCAGTAGGTTCAGTAGATTCTCAGAAAACAAATGAGACCCAGCATTCATGATATGCACGCTCTTAAGGCTGTGCAATTGGGCAATTAGTTGAATTAGTTGAAATGGGTGTGTTCAAAAAAATAGCAGTGTGGCATTCAATCACTGAGGTCATCAATTTTGTGAAGAAACAGGTGTGAATCAGGTGGCCCCTATTTAAGGATGAAGCCAACACTTGTTGAACATGCATTTGAAAGCTGAGGAAAATGGGTCGTTCAAGACATTGTTCAGAAGAACAGCGTACTTTGATTAAAAAGTTGATTAGAGAGGGGAAAACCTATAAAGAGGTGCAAAAAATGATAGGCTGTTCAGCTAAAATGATCTCCAATGCCTTAAAATGGAGAGCAAAACCAGAGAGACGTGGAAGAAAACGGAAGACAACCATCAAAATGGATAGAAGAATAACCAGAATGGCAAAGGCTCAGCCAATGATCACCTCCAGGATGATCAAAGACAGTCTGGAGTTACCTGTAAGTACTGTGACAGTTAGAAGACGTCTGTGTGAAGCTAATCTATTTTCAAGAATCCCCCGCAAAGTCCCTCTGTTAAAAAAAAGGCATGTGCAGAAGAGGTTACAATTTGCCAAAGAACACATCAACTGGCCTAAAGAGAAATGGAGGAACATTTTGTGGACTGATGAGAGTAAAATTGTTCTTTTTGGGTCCAAGGGCCACAGGCAGTTTGTGAGACGACCCCCAAACTCTGAATTCAAGCCACAGTACACAGTGAAGACAGTGAAGCATGGAGGTGCAAGCATCATGATATGGACATGTTTCTCCTACTATGGTGTTGGGCCTATTTATCGCATACCAGGGATCATGGATCAGTTTGCATATGTTAAAATACTTGAAGAGGTCATGTTGCCCTATGCTGAAGAGGACATGCCCTTGAAATGGTTGTTTCAACAAGACAATGACCCAAAACACACTAGTAAACGGGCAAAGTCTTGGTTCCAAACCAACAAAATTAATGTTATGGAGTGGCCAGCCCAATCTCCAGACCTTAATCCAATTGAGAACTTGTGGGGTGATATCAAAAATGCTGTTTCTGAAGCAAAACCAAGAAATGTGAATGAATTGTGGAATGTTGTTAAAGAATCATGGAGTGGAATAACAGCTGAGAGGTGCCACAAGTTGGTTGACTCCATGCCACACAGATGTCAAGCAGTTTTAAAAAACTGTGGTCATACAACTAAATATTAGTTTAGTGATTCACAGGATTGCTAAATCCCAGAAAAAAAAAGTGTTTGTACAAAATAGTTTTGAGTTTGTACAGTCAAAGGTAGACACTGCTATTTTTTTGAACACACCCCTTTCAACTAATTGCCCAATTGCACAGCCTTAAGAGCGTGCATATCATGAATGCTGGGTCTTGTTTGTTTTCTGACAATCTACTGAACCTACTGGTAACTTGTTTGCCACGTAGCAATAAAAAATATACTAAAAACCTTGATTATTCTGGTTAGTCACATTGTACTGCTATTATTTTGAACAATACTGTAGCTGGTGATCTTGTTCTCTCACATTACCCTTCTTCTTATAGGGACTGCACAAATCCCATTGGTGAGCATGAGCCATCTATTTCCCATCACTCTCCGTCAAATAACACATTCAATTAATGCTCAAATAGCTCTCTTCTCCATCTGTTTGGCAACATGACGACTATATGTGCCAAAATTGCTGTCAAACTTATACAGAATACAGCTGCTTATATTTTCTAACAAAGTATCTCTAATCAAAACAGTACAGTGGAAGAGGGTCAAAAATGTAACTTCCATACCTTTCATAGTTCAAAAGATGCACCGAATTCATTTGGTTTACACATTAAGTGTTTTTGTGTGTGTTGAAATAGGGATAAATAGTGAAAGTGGTTTGATTTTAATTTAGCTCTGTTATTGCTGCTGCAAACAGTGTGGATGAAATTACCCATGACAGAAAAATGGTGGGGACACGTCTTTGTCGTCCTCAAAGTAAATGACATCAATGATGCAGCCAGTATTGATTCAGTTCTATTCAAATGGTACGTTGGCTACATGAATGCCAAACAGGGATAATGTCGCTTTTATAGTGATCTAGGGTTAGTATTTAGGATTGGTGATTTGTAGTTAGGATGATTTAGGAATCTGTCATTGATGTGCAAGCCTTTAGGATCAGTTTATCCCAGTTAGAAGAGTGGCACGTGTCAGGCCTGAGTTGGTAAACTATATTCCTTAACCTTTTCAATTGAAACAATCCTAAGATCTTTATGCACACAAATTGCACCATTGCACAGTCCTTCTGTAACTCTCCTTTAATTTTTGTTTATTTCCAGATGATCAACAGACAGCAACAGGCAGACAGACTGTGTGAGTTTTAAAAAAAGATTGGAAGACAGGTGCCAAGAAACGGAGGATCAAAAGCACAAGTGATCAGTAGCTCAAGCCAAGAATCCAGAGAAAGAGAGAGTGAGCCCTTGATAGAGCACACATCTGAGAACCAGACATTCACATCTACACAGAAAACTCAGACTCATCACAGATTGAGGAGTGCACAGGATCCGTATCTGAGCAGGACTGGGCAATGTTCAGAATTAAGAATTGGCTGCATTTCAATTAATGAGTTGGAATATTAATTGAATTGCGCACAAACCACAGGATGATAAAGAGGAATAAGCTTTGTGCGGAAATTCAACATAGTCACAAATCAAAGAGATTTAATTTCTATTTTGAACAAAACATAAATAATCACATAATTTAGATCCCAAATATAGTATATTTAGTATAATTATTTAGTATAATAATTATTATTAGGTAGAATTTATATACTAATTTAGCTTACATCAAAGAATGATGAGAAAAATGTATCACTGTTTTCAGAATGTTTTAAACACTGATTATAGTAATAAGAAATATTTATTGAGCAGCAAATCTATCTATATCTATCTATATAAATGTAAAAATCTCTCTCTCTCTCTCTCTCTCTCTCTCTATATATATATATATATATATATAGACAGATAGATCGATAGATGGATAGATTTCTAAATATATATATTTATATATATAGTATTTTTTATAAATATTTTTATAGAAATTATATAAATGTGCATATATTTTGAGTATATATATATATATATATATATATATATATATATATATATATATATATATAATACTGTAGTAATGCTACTTTGTTACATTACTACAGAACTACAGATTAAACTGCACAGAAATGTATGTATAGGTACATGTACATCTATATAGTGTCAAATTCAAATGACAACTTTGCATCCTGTTTGCAGCCTCATTCATATTTAGTTTGACTGAAATGAATTGAGAAGACATTCTCTGCTCTTCTTTTTCTTCCTTTCTTTCTGTTTCTCAGTTGTGCAGTTATCCTGTAGAGGGCTCCCTCTCATTCTCCTTTATCTGCCTCACACCTACTCCACCAGCGCGCCATCTGCATGAGAGAGAGAGAGAGAGAGAGAGAGCTCAGTCTCCATGTGTGGAATTCTTGGGCAGACATTGCAACCATTACACCTCTTCCTACTGTTCTGCCTCAGTCACTGTCTGTGGAAAAGGGCTATTACTTATTACTGCAAACGGAGGACTCCTACAGAAGCCAAGAGAAAGAAAGAGAGGAAAAAAGTGTGAGAGAGAAAGAAAGAAAGAAAGAAAGAGAAGGACTAAAGCAACAACTGGATGACAGGAACAAACTGACTGCCTTTCCGTGTATTAAAAGAGAAGAAGAAAAACGGAAGGCACTGGACTATTTGTTTTTTTCTTTCGTTTTGTTTTTTTCTTCTTTCTCATCGTGGTGCTGGGAGGCACATCATCTTTTCATTTATTCGCTCTCTCCATCATTTGCCTCCTGATCTATTTCTCCATCTATATGGTGTATAATTTTGTCTATTTATGACGAGACAGGAGAGAAGAGAAAGAAGGGGCAAGTTTCTTTGCTTTTGTTTTTTACTCCACCACTCGTTTTTTACTATTTATGACCCCCTTCATTCCTTCACCTGTCCCTCCTTGCCATCTCTCTCCTCCGATCATCCCCTCCTCTTTCCATCCCTCCCTCCATCCCTAAAGTGTGATGCTCACTGAATGAAAGTTGGGTTAGAATTGTGAAAGAGACTCAAAAACCATCTCCACATCTCCTTATCAGTTTATAATTATTTTTCTTTCTCTCTTTTTTTTTTAAACAGTTCTTTTAGTCCTCCACCATCTACCCTCACGTATCACTCTTTTTTTCCCTGGATGCTTTAATATTCTTCTAGGTAGGTTTAACGGCTTGTTTAGTGTCTGTCCGTTCTGTTTGTCTGTGTGTGTGTACTTGTGTGTTCCCTCTTTACATGCACATAAAACACACATCGACACACACATACACACACACATGCATTAAACTAATGGACAGCCAGGTATCAAGAATTACGTATCATTTCTCCATGTCCATTTTGACCCTTCTCCAACCCTGTCCATTTTACTTATGAACAGCAAGACATTTGTTTCCCGTCATTCTTTCTTTAGTAACACACTTACACACATCTGGTCTTGGGCTGCCCGGTCTCAAATATCCTCCATTCATCTCCAGTGTCCAGTGCAAGCATCAATGTCCTTTATTTCAGCTGAGAAGTCAATGCAGAAACATTTCAGTTGAGCTTCTGCTTTGACTGAGATGGGTGAGGTTGGTGCGACTGCTTAATTTGCGGTTCTTGGACACATTTTGAACTTGATTTGTGTTATTGGCAGCTTCCTCTGAGCTGGTGAAACATGAAATCTGAATTGTGAATAATAGATTGGTATTTGCTCCAAATATTGATTAGGTTTGCTTTTTTGTCTCACCTGCTTGCGAGCTCGAGTCCATTTGAGTTGTTATGTTCCTTCCTTCTTTTTATTGAGTGTTTAATTTTCTGCTGGCGCTCACCAGCTTTTTCTCTCATTTTATCCATCCATTTATCCCCTTTCGGCTGTCACCTCGTCTTCTTATCACAAGCTCTTGATTTTCTTTTTACTCTTTGAGGGTCCCTATTTTTAGCTGTCGTGCATGACCACTGTATGACCGTTAGCTCATTAGAGAATGAAAACTTTCCACTCCCCACTTTAAGTTATTTATATCCCCTAATTTATCCTCCTTTTATCAACCATTTGCACTTTATTTTATACATCATTTTAATTCAGAACTGCCTTCTTTGATTTGATATTCTCTATTAGTATTTTCATTTGATAGAATATAGTTTTTATTTACCTCTGAATATAAAAAAAGAGACAAGAGTTTGATTTTGCCTTGGTTTTCAGTTCATTTCAAATGAATCTTAGAAAGGGATGGTGATCCAAGAAGAGACACTGTGACGCAAATGAAGACTCCCTTTTCCATTCACACTGATATTTGATTTTCTATGCATTGTATTTAGTTTATATATGCTTGTGCTTTCTTTTTGGTGACTGGTTTGAAATGTCAGTTAACATTTAGCTTTAGCAGATTTTGTTTTTAAAAGATTTTTCGTAGACATCCCGAATTCATCATCTTCATCACAATTTTTCTTATATATGGACTGTATGAAAACAAAAACCCAAAAAGCATCTCACTTGCCTGTTATTGGGCGAAATGGACATATCGAGGCGACCATCTTGTCTTATGTTTTTGAATGCTTGCACTCGCCCTCTGTCTTGTGTACCACATTTTTGTAAACATTATCCAAATATTAATGATGAAATGCCACAGGACAGTTAGACTGGTAAGTAACCTGATAAAATGTCACACATAAATTGATTTGCATGACTTTGTAAGTGTGTTACTGTGTGTTTGTGAAACATGCATGTCCTTTCTATGGCTCTGAATAGACTAAACTTCATCTATTACATATCAATTAAGCACTTAGTGTTGAGCACTCCATGTTAGATCTACTCAAAAAAAAAAAAAAGGGAAAAAAAAGAAAAGCTTCCAAAGCCATCATCAAATTTGACATTTTTCTCAACATCATTTGCCAGAAAACGTGCTGATACTGAAGATACTGTTCTCTTCTTTTCCAATAGTGTCAATAGAAGGACCCAACAAAGGACGTACATGGAAACCTGAACCAATGGCGATTTAAGACCAGACGTCGCTGCTTCAGCTCTTTCACTACCAGGCAGCAAGCAGCTCCAGAGTTTGTGGACTTGTTCACAGACCAAAACGGACTTTTAGACTAATCAAGAAAACTCTCGTCCTTTTTTCAATTTCTATCACATTTTGTAGCCAACGTAGACTTTATCCTTGTTCATTTTCAATTTTAAGAACATTTATTATACGGATTTGATATAAGGCTTAGCTTTTCTTCATTGACTGAACATCGTTTTCATAGCTCATACATCCAAAGTCTTACTTGTCTTTTATTTTGTCTTCATTTGTGAGCCAGGCATCTTTCTTAATTTTCTTGAGTGACTTTTCTTAATAGTTTTGATTCGATAGACAATACCTGTGCTCAGTCATCCAGGCTGGATTTACAGTAGGGGCCAACACTTTCATCCACGGTCTCTACAACAGTCCTACGTTTTCTTTGCCAATCTCTCAAACTACTTCAAAGGTCGGTCACTCCTCCATCCAGGGCTATGAGAGGAAGAGACAAGACCCAGCTCACATCAACATGCAAGAGTTGAGGAGAGCGAATGGGAGTTGGGCTGGCAATGTTCAAGGTAAGGCAAGAACTCTCTTTTCTTTTCCTTTCTGAGGTTTTATAGTACTTAATGAATAGTGTACACTACCATTCAAAAGTTTGGGATCTGTAAGATTTAAAAAAAAAATGGTTAATGGTTTCCACAAAAATATTAAGCAGCACAATTGTTTTCAACACAGTCAATGAAAAGAAATGTTTCTTTAGCAGCATATTAGAATGAATTCTGAAGGACCATCATGTGACTAAAGACTTATTTTTAACCACCTACTGTACATTAAATATATAAAAATAGCTAAATGTTATTTTAAATTGTAGTAAAATTTCCCAATATAACTTCAGAGTAAGAAATACATTCTGTACAAATATGGCATAATGTACCCTATTAATATTAAGGAATTTCCATATTGATCTTTTTACAGACATTTGACCTGTATTTCAAATGTTGAACTTTGAAACGTTGTGTTTTAGGGTAATTGGAGGTGTCTGTTAAATTAATGGGTAATGTCCTGGCAGATATTACCAGTACAATATTTTTTATTTTTTTGGTAACACTTTAGTATAGGGTCCAATTCACACTAATAAGTAGTTGCTTATTAGCATGTCTATTATTAACATATTGCCTGTTTATTAGTGCTTATAAAGTACATATAATGCATAACATCCATAATCCTACCCAATACCCTAAACTTAACAACTACCTTGTAAACTATTAATAAGCAGCAAATTAGGAGTTAATTGAGGCAAAAGTCATAGTTAATGGTTAGTTAATAGTGAGAATTGGACCCTAAAATAAAGTGACCATTTTTTTTTTTTTTTTTTTTACAGTGTATTTTTTTTTATCAAATAAATGCAGCTTTTACTTCAATTGAATGGCCATCAAAAATAGAAAAAGCTTTTTGCCCACAGAATGGTGCTAATGGTCATAAACGGACCTGGCCAAACCACTTAGTTTAACCTATCAACTGGCATTGAGTTAACATCTTGGTTAACTGCCTCTTCTTTTTTTTTCTTTTTTTTTCTTTTTTTTTATCGATTTGGTGCAAAAGTGTTACACAAATGGTCAGTTCATTCAAATAATAAGTCATAAAAGAGATGTTCGTATATTCACTATATTGTATGCTGCCCATTTTGACAAATCTAGCAGGATATATTCAACATATACAGGACATTTGCTTAGAACATATACTGTAACAATTTTAAAACTAGTAATGGTAGTATAATATAACTTTGTCAACCAACCATTCTCGATCTTTGATGTGTGCTTTTAAGCACGCACGTTCACTCTCTCTCATCGCCATTTTATCTTTTGTCACTTATTCGAAGGCCTTAACCACATGTCTGTTTTTCCTTCCAGGGCTGTAATTTTCTGTTGTCTCAATGAATGTGTGTGTTTGTGATCCTCAGTGCGCCATTATCTTATTTTCATGCAGGCGTTCACCCAAATGACTCTTGGTCGTGCTGCCTTCTTTCCAGTTTGAGTAATGTGTCCGTGGTCTGGGTCAGACATTGTAGCTAAGTGGGTTAATGAAAGTGATAAATACTGAGAAAGAGAGAGGGGGTAAGAAAATAGGGTGAGAAACAGACGGAGAGGTCGAGCTGCCTTTCACTCCCCTGCTCTCTTTTCTCGAGCTGCTCCAGAGACACTCCTCACCGCCGTTAGGCTGTTTCTTGGGAAAATGCGAAAGTAGTTAACAGATTTGAAAACGTCTGATGACGCTTCCCCCTCGTATCGTCTTCTTAAGATGCGCTGCTTCTGATAAACGTGAGGTGACAGCGTTTTTTACCCACGTCAGTGGGGTCGAAGCAGCTGACAATCAAGCTTGATGTTGATTGACAGGGACCAGAGGGATGAGGACGGTGTGGAATGTCTTTCAGAGTGAAGCATCTCTCAGAGATTCTGTTGGTGTGGTAACGGAGCCTCTGTTGGCATGGCAACGGAACATAGGGACACGAGGGCATTCTAGACTTTCAGCGATATAACTGCTACACAGAGATGGTGCAAATCTGATTTCGTGTCAGCCGTTGTTTCATAAATAATGACAGTTACGCTGTAGACACCTTGCTTGTGTATACAAATTGGCTGACGATGTACTGCTCGACATTGCACTGGTGTATGTGTGTGCCGAATGAGCAAACAACGGGCCTTAATCTATCATCCTGAAAACTGGGGAAATTTGACTCGTATAAATGTTTGTTTTCAAACAACAAGGATAATAGTCAATAAAAACCTCTCAGGGATGAAGGGATGGATGATGAAACATGGTAGATGTGTAGTGTTGTTGGTGGGGCTTATTTGCGTCATACTTTTGCAGTGAAGACAAAGTAAAAGTGAAGTATGTTGTGTACTTTTCAGTAAAGGTCTGTAAATTAATTATTATTGTTATTAATAATTATTAATAATAAAATGTAATAATATATCCAATGCTGGCTCGTACCATGAACATATCCATAGACGCAGACATGGTTTTAAAAAAGGAAAGAAAAAAGTTGATAATAATGTAAAACTTATTATCATTAGTAAAAATAAAATGGAGTAATAATGTAATACAATAAGAATAAGAAGAATTGTTTTATTAATAAAAATAACAATAATAAAAATGATTATAATACTTTATGAAAAATGCATAATAAATTGTCTGAAGTCCAATATATACAATCCAGTCATACAAGGAAAAAAAATTCTATTACAATTTTGAAAGATCCAAATGTAATAATTTCCAATGTGATTCCAAAAAAAAAAAAAATCCTTTATTTATTTATTTAAACAGGATTTATATTTGACTCGTTTGGCTTCAGATTAATTAATTATCATTGATTATTTTAATATCAATAGAAAATAGAAAGATAGTAGATATGGAGAGGTGTATGCACACACAAAAAAAGATAAAAGACAGAATTTGTTTTTATTAATGAATTATTAAATTGTATTATGTATTTTTCATAGAAGCATTATCCTAGTAAACTTTCCTTAATCCAATATAGTCATTTTGTTAAAATAATTTGGAAGAGTCCTAATGCAATAATTTCCAGTATGATTCCAACCATTCTTGTTCTCACAGGGACAATCAAATTTTATTTGCTTTTGTTTCTTATTTGATTTTTGTTTGGTTTCAAATTCTCATTAATAATTAAATATCAACAATAGATAATAGAAAGATACCACGTAATATCCATGATGTAAGATAGGTACAGCAGAAAACAACCAATAAAACCGAGAAACAACTGACTTATAAAGAAAAAGTGCTCTTAAGTTTTTTTAGTGGATCACTTGAGTACAGCAGAATATTGTCAGATAAAACTGAAAAATGAAAGCAGGTTACAGAGTTCAAACTGTTTTCTGCTAAAATGCATAAACTCTTTTGTGTGAAAGTGTTTGTGGCAGCAGAAGAGATAGATTGACATGACATGGAGGTCATTATACTGTACTGGTCTTTTCTCATCGGCTTTAACAGTATTGACAAACAAATTAAGAGGATTTGGTTCCAGTGTGTGTATTTGTGTAAGGGACGCATTTACCAGTGTTCTCCTGTATTATCATAAACAGGTCAAAAGCAATATGGCTGTGTGTGTTTTGATTTCCCCCATGGTGATGATTTACCAATTTACACCTGTTGTAATTCACTCCTCCATCACCATTGGAGTGATTTTGGCTTTCCGTCGCTCGCTAAGATGGTTGAGGCTTAGGCACATGACTTCATTACAGATAGAGTAACGGTGACTTGATGATCTCTTGTCCAGTCATGCTCAGTGTCGTAAGTCTCTGAGATGAGTGATGTGCGTATTTAATGCTGTAATTTCATTATTTCTTTTATTACAATATGTCACTTAATGACATTCTCTTTCTTCAGAATGAAGGATATGGATGAGAAAGTTGCCAGTAAGCGGATCTGTAC
This sequence comes from Carassius gibelio, assembly GCF_023724105.1. Classification (NCBI taxonomy): domain Eukaryota; kingdom Metazoa; phylum Chordata; class Actinopteri; order Cypriniformes; family Cyprinidae; genus Carassius; species Carassius gibelio. The sequence goes on along the minus strand of NC_068396.1, from coordinate 27,337,045 downwards.
TGCAGACAACAGTCAAAATATCATTATACCAAACACTGCAGTTCAATACCATATTTTGCTTTGCTGTTATTTTTGTGTGGTGTGTGAAATACTGTATATATCAGATGAGCTGTCACCTTAAAAATGTTTGGTTTGCATTTTCTATCTCTCTGCCTTTACGGCAATCAGGGACATAATCAAAACTAGCAAGTACAACCCCCCAATGTTTATACCATGGTTCATTTAAACCTTGAATCAGGCTTTTAATTCATTATTTCGCAGCTTTTCTAAGAGCTAACTTCATGTACAAATGGAACAGAGCAGTTATCATCAATATGACTGAAGCGCAGTTTATGAGCAGTGCACCGTATACTCTGCATGTGTTCACCAGTGCGCTCGAGAAGTGAGATAAGATTTGAGTGAGCCATTCCTATCGCGAAGCTGATGGCCAAATAAGTGATCTGTTTGAAATTATTTAGAAAAACAGACATTTTAAAATGCTATGGAGAAAGTCGAACAGTATCTAAAAAAGGCAAATAAACTAAAAAGACAGATTAAAAGAGAAAGCAATTTTAAACCAGCACTAACATTTAATTCAAATCTTTTTAAACTACTCATGACCACCTTTATTAGAATTCATCACGTTTTATTGTCTGCTTATTTCTTGTGTAAAGTCGAACTTGTTGTAGCATTTATATTAGATAATCTTTTAAGGGAATAGATTTTTCCCTATAGATTTATATTACGACTGTGGCATGTGACATTATTGTCCTGGTAGTGATTAATAGTCTTATTATAACAAATGCTACAATTAAGAACTATGGTACATGGGCTTCAGATATTCCAAAAGATGGCATATATATATATATATATATATGTTCGTAGTTCAAGTCCACATGATTTTAGGAGTATTTAAAATATAATCTGTGCCCTAGTAAAGGATGTCCATCACATCACAGGTCATGTTCGTATCTCAGTCCATTAGCGAACGCTACATGGTGTATTACAAGCGCTGAGGATTGGACGATTGAGTGATTTGGGACGGGGCTCATTGTTTCATGGTAACCATGTGCTGATATCCATTTGGCCTAAACTAGGAACAGCTTGGTAATTAATTACCCATGACCAATGGGCAGGGGGGGTGAGCCAATTCTCGCGTGTGATTGGTCAAAACAGAAGCAGGCCATCACCAAGCCCTCAGGGGAGGAAGTGATCTCTCACCCAAAAACCTGCTCAGCAGTGTGTTCGTGTCTGTCAGAGTGTGAACGCTCTGATACAGATGTTATGATCACAACCATTCATAACATCTACAGTATTTGGCAGATATTATACAGTAGGTAGCACTGCTTTTCCTCTGAATCTGCAAGCCAAAAAACTTTCCACATAGAATCTCACTCATTCTGTGTGTTTGTATAGGTGTGTGAAGTAAGTTTGGTTTGTGGGCCCATATGGATTTGCATATGTTTAGGGCTGTGTGTTGTGTTCGTGGATGTATGTGAGTGTCATATGCTTGTGTGAACATATGTTTCTTCCTTTGGTTGTTTTTGTGTGTAATGTGTCTCTATGTGCTTATGCTGGCAGTGTGTTTTTACTTAATGCATGATTTCCTAACTTAAACCTATTTCAAACTGAGATTAACATGCATTTATGTTATAATGTGAAGCTGCTGTGTAAATTCCTGTCAAGTACATTGGGTGGGGTTGGTTTTAATATCATTACAGAAAAAGTTTAGATTAAAAAAAAAATAAAAAAAATAATAAGTTTTACTTGTTAAATTTTTTTTTATTTGACATTTTTATTTTGAGGGTTTCAATAAAGAAAAAAAACTGTTTTAAAAGTGTTCTGTCAAAAGTCTCTTATGCTCATCAAAGCTGAATTATTTGCTTAAAAATACAGTACAGTAAAGACAACTATTTTTACAACTTAAAGTAAAAAGCAATTTATCCCTGTGATAATTTCCTTCAGATATTATTATAAAATGCTAATTTGGTGCTCATGATTTCTTATTATTATAAATGATGATTTTTTTTTTTTTTTTGTAAAAACTATGGTGCATTTTTTCAATGATTTTTTGATATATAAGTAAACAACAACAACAAAACCCCAGCATTTATTTGCTTTTAAATATTTTTTTTACTGTCAGCTTTGATTAATTTATTACATCCTTGCTGAATAAAAATATTATGTTACATTTTTAAATCACTGAACTGAAACATTTTAATGGTGGTGCACATCAAATAAACAGGGAAGTCTACTGATTTAGATACACCAATTCTGTCATGTAATATTCATTAACCTGATCGAAAATCATGTTGATTAATTTCCACTTCAAATTAATGTTTGCTTCTTGAAAACCCTGTTTGTACATATAGATTTTTGCCTGTCACCTAAGACAGTCATGTCTGACTAACCTGATTTTACCTCTGTAATTTGTCTAAACAGACTGAATCTATATTCAAAGATATTCACAGTAAACAAAACGACTGCCCCAAAAATCGACTTTAATACCAGGAATCTTGATTTTAGCATCTGTGCCTCAGTTGCAATCAGAACAAACTGCTGCTGGCTGTTGTTTAAGCGTCATTATGAGGAGAGAGGACTTCAGTAAAGGTTACAGCTCAGAGGCAGTAGTTCATAAACACTGCTTAATGGAACCGCGCTCACACCGCTATGACATATATACCTTAGAGACTGGAGTGTGTGTGAGGTGTGTGTTTGAGCACCACGTATGCTGGAGAGGAAGCCAAGACAGAAGTGCTGGCTAAATGTCTAAGTATGAAAATGAGCTTAGTTAGCAGTAAATATCAAGACGTTTCCCTGTGATAGCGCTATTTGCGTGTAGGTTGGTGTGTATGTGTGTGTTACATGTACCCCAGAGATTATTTGACGTAAAAAGGCAGGCCGCATACCTCCATAGTGTTGCACTGGATTACTAGACAAGCCTAATCTCTTACTTTAAGCATGGTCTGTGTGTGAGTTTTATGCGTGCATGTGTGCGCATGGTTTTTTTCTGTTACAAACCTCTGTCATCTCTTTAAGCTGAATTAAATAATGTTTTTTGTGCGTTTAGGAATTGAATCAGCTGTCTCGGGTTTATCGGAATTCATTCTGTATAACTGCATCAATGAATGTTAATTCAGTTTCTGGTTGTTATCAAAGCTTTCCCTCCCGCTCTGAAACAGAGTTCGTTTGAGATGGGAGGGAGTCTGTGATGGGCTGTTGTACAAACATTTTGTTGAATACATAATTTATTACATCGCCAGGAAGAACTGAGATGGAGGACGGCGTAGAAAAAGGCCTTATCTGTGTTTCCCGGAGCAATGAAAGAAACCGAGATGTATTACAGTGCACAAATGTACACACTTGTTTTTATTCACTTCACATCCTCTCTCGCCCTCTAAAATGTGCACAATATCAGGCTACCTTTGAATCACCTGTCACGCTTGTTGTGTAGTCTATACCCTTCCCTGTGTTAGTTTCACTAGTAAGTCTTGTTTGGTTTACAGTCATCATGTTGGTTTGGGTCGAGTTTTAATCAGCGACTGCTTTTGAGATCAAAAAGTCTTTCTAAATGGCATTTGAGCTGACACCAACAGACCGGCCCAGGCCTGTTGGAAGCTTTCTGACCATTGTAGCCAATCTGGGACACTTGGGGACCATTCTCTCATCTTAAGCCAATTGCCAATCAGGCCTTAGGCTGAGCACAACTGTCTCACAGAAAATCAAGCGAGAGCGATCTATCGGAGCAGGCAGATGCATGGATATTATACAGCACCACAGGGAATGTGCGTGCATATGTAACATTTTTTGTCATCTGTGTGTCAGTTAAACTTAAGCTTTAGTAGCCATCCAGCAAATGTTGAGCCACTTGGGTATGCAAGCATGTATGCATGTATGTCTGGGAGAATTTAGCATGAAGATACAAATAGTTGGCAATACAAAAACTAAACAAATGTTACAGCAGATATGTGAATTATTTATGTTATAGTGTTGATGACGAAGAGGGTTTTCAAGCATCAAACAATAGTTTTAAAACTATCAAATAACAGCTAGCTTTCCTTTTTTTTCTCTCCCATACATTAGAATGTTTTACCAGAAAAACATTGTATATTTCCCATGATTTAAAGAAGATATCCACTAAAATAATGGCAGTTCATATACCAAAAGATCTTGTCAGGCATATTTAGAAGATCAAGAATCATTGGATGACATTAGAAGTCTCAGTTTAAGGATCATGGTGCAGACCCCCCCCCCCCCCACCAATTAAAATATATATATATATATATATTCACAAAAGATACTGGAAACATTGAAATAGATGCTTTCCTTGCATTTAACATGATTTCTATGTATGCTTTTGTATCACTTTTGTACATTTAATTTGATACAAAATGGGACATCACATCTCATTTTTGACCCAGTATACAAGAACTGAAATAATGAGCCATTGGGTCTACTCAGCTACTCATTGTTTTATTCATAATTATTTAAACATTTATTAATAAAGTGACGTGACATTCAGCCAAGTACTGTGACCAATACTCAGAATTTGTGCTCTGCATTTAACCCATCCAAAGTGCACATACACACAGCAGTGAACACACACTGTGAACACACACCCAGAGCAGTGGGCAAACATTTATGCTGCTGCGTCCGGGGAGCAGTTTGGGGTTCAGTGCCTTGCTCAAGGTCATGCACCTAAGTCGTGATATTGCTGGCCCGGGACTCGAACCCACACCCTAGGGTTGGGAGTCATACTCTCTAACCACTAGGCCAATTATAGTAAGTCAACAGTAATAACAAATAAATCCTATAATAAAATGTATAAACTCCGACTTTGTATTTTTTGTATTAAATTTTTTTTTTTTTTACATTGGTTGTGCCATGGAAAATAGTATTTTAATATAAGACTGTAAAAAAACACATTGAAGTGTTTGTTCCTTGTTCGTATTGTAAGGCAAATGATGATGCTTGTTAGCCTGACTACGTCAGACTGCCTACTTCCGCTCAATTTCATTTCGCTTCTGTACTCAGTCTGATACAGCGTCAGAGCTTTCTGTTTGCCTCAAGGGGCAAGGAACTCGACCGGAAGTTGAAGTCGCGTGGGGGCTGCCATCTTTTAGCAGAACTTCACTTGCGTTAGCATTCCCATTGACTCCCATTCATTTTGACGTCACTTTGACAGCAAATAACTTTACATCTGAGGTGTTTAAAGACTCCGTTTGTCCATTATTTATTTCTAATAAATAATCTGTCTGTTTAAGATACACGACAATGTATAAAGGGCTCCATTACCTTCTATGTTACATTATGGCCCCGTAGAAACAGTTTTTGTAAAAAATAGGCTAACGATTGCGTCATAACCACTCAACTCTCTGTTGCATTACCGTACAGACAGGAGGAGAAGCTCGCAGGCAATTAACTTAATATGGCGTTCTGGCATTACATTTTAAAATACTATACAAAATAATTAATCAGAATACTTACTCCTGCTCACAACACTACACAAGCTCGCCGTCTCTGCAAGATTAACGATGGCAGTTTGCACGCACAGCTACTAGAAGATCTACATCTGGCAGGCAGGTTGCTGACGTCGTCAAGTTTAGTTTGAGTCTGCGCGTCAGAAACGGAAGTGCTAAAAAACGCTAAAAATGGGCTTCACTTGTCTCAATTGAGTTCCAATGGGGTCGCTGTGTCCATTTCTTTTACTGTCTATGGTTTGCCACCGGTCTGAAAACAGCCGGGCCAATCAACGAGCAGAGGGCGGGCTGAGAGCCGTGACGTCGATGCTAAGCACCGAGTTTTAAATTGTAGGTTAGAGCAATCGAATACTGAAACGACCGCGGAAATGGGAAACGAGACACGGGATGCAATTCACTCTGTTATGGAGAACATTCAACTCTTTTTCAAACTGAAGCCAGAACAAGAAGAGTGTTTAACAACAGGTTTACAGTGGAAGTTCAATCATAGATTTGAGTTTGATGCATGATGTCTGTGCTTCGATGCGGCTGTACAGGATTGGCTTACGGGTAACCAATGATTTTAAACTTCAGACAAGCGTCCCCTAGCGAGAGAGAAAACACTTCTCTATTATGCCATTCCAGACTCTGTCTATGAAGCAAAGTGAAGTAGCAGAGTCTGGTATTACCAGGCTAGATGCTTGTGCCTTTAACCCAGAAACTGTGTAAACATCAAAAAAGAAACATGAATTTACCCTCAAGTAAAGCCACCTAAACAAAAGAGGGAACTTTGCTGTTTAATGTTAGAAGTCTGCTAGGTGTAGTCAGTGTGTGTTTTACTTGTGGATCAGCTGCAATTCAGTTCAAGCATTTCAGACGATTCTCTAACATACAGCTTGAAAAAAAAACATTTGTGGAGCTGACGTTGAGCCTTTAGCTCCTTAAGAGAAAATGTGTGGGATGTGTGTGTTTCATTTTATGTATTTATTCATTTATCGCAAGAGATGGTGGTATCATGTATGTTCTCAATTTTTTATAAAACTGTTTTTCAATTCATTTTTCAGTTGACTGTGAAGAGGTGTTACTATGGACTTTAAGACTATGAAATCTATATAGCTGTGTCTGTATATAGTCTTGGTTTGTGTGTGTGTGTGTGTGTGTGTGTGTGTGTGGAGGAAGGTTCATTTGAATAGTTGCTATGGAAACCAAGTTCTGTTAAAATGAGAGGCAGAGCCAAATAGAGCATCTTAGTCTCTCTCCTCCCTCTCTTGCTCACCCAGCTGCTGTCCTCCTAGTCTTCTAGCTCCCTATCTAGTGCTTATCTGTCCGATCTGTGTGCTTCCCTTTGCTTACCTGCTTTTAACGAGCTGATGATTAGAACGCTTCCTCTTTTTCGTCACTGCTCTCCTTCTGTCTCTGTTTCATTTATTTAGTTTTTTTCAATGCCGTTTTGCAGTTCCATCTCTATACTTTTCCATTCCCCCTCACAGATTTCTTTCTTTCTCTCTTTCTTCCTCCCACACTTTGTCCTCCTCCGTCTCTTCTCTCGTCTGCAGCAGAAGAGAGCTAATTCACAATTAGCATGTGTACCTGCAATTAGCACTGACAAACCTCCAATAATTAGCCTTATAAAAGCAGTCTTCCTTTTTCAAGCGTGTTTGCTTTCTTTCTGAGCAATGCCTCACTTATGCTGTCCTTTCATCTTTTTGTCCTCCTCTTCACCCACCATGTGTTTCTTTTCCAATTTTTTGTGCCTGTTCTTTAAAGACCCCTTGAAATGTGTTTTGTGGCTGTTAGCTGGCATGCCATTCTGTCGTTTAGCCTCAAAAACAGGCTGCTTTTCCTCACACAATGGAAAAAGTCACTTAACTTAGCAAACTGTATCTTACATTATTTAAATGTAATTTGTATTGAAATCTATTTTAATCTATTGCTGTGACGAACAGCTGAATTTTCAGCATCATTACTCCACTGATCCTTCAGAAATCATTCTAATATGCTGATTGATGCTTGAGAAATGTTTCTTATTTTAACCAAGTTTAATATTTATGTGGAAACAATACATTTTTCAGTATTTTTTTTCTTTGTTGAATAAAAAGTTAGAAAGGACGTCATTTATTTAAAATGGAAATCTTTTGTAGCATTATAAATGTATGTCACTTTTTTTATCAATTTAAAGGGGTCATATGATGTTGCAAAAAACAGTATTTTGTGTATTTGGACAAAACCATTACAACCCATTATAAATGATGCATTTGTTGCATCCAGGGTAGACATAATTACGGATTATAATGACTCATGCAGTCTTTTTATGTGTTGTGTTTCATCACGTCGCATAAACCAAAAAACATGTCTGCATTTGTCATCGAAGAAACGACTTGAAATCGTTTCATATGACCCCTTTAATGCATTCTTCCTGTATTAAAGTATAATATTTACTGACCCCAAACTTGTGAATGGTAGTGTACTATATGTCTGTGCAAACTTCCTGTTTTATTTGAAAATATGTCTGCATGAAATGTATCCACAATGATCAAGCAGTTTCAGAAATGCCATCATTAACAAACAGATACAAACATATTAGCTGATGCCTAACTTGTTCCACACCTCTGCTAATGAAAATGGCTCTAAATAACAAGTGTCAAAGTCACTGTGTGTGTTGTGTGTTAGTGAATTTTCTGTTTGCCGATAAATCAGCTTGTGTGTTACTTGTCTAATTGCATTTGGTATTCAGTATACGCACATTACTCTCTCACTCTTTCTTTCTATATATAGTCTCATTGTGCTTCACAATCATGGTCTTTTGAACCCTTTGAACTCATTTTTAAAATGCATCTATTTGTGGGCCAGACTTTGTCTACACCGTATGAACCAAGTGTCCCCATAAGGGTCAGAAAATAGCAATATCTCAGTGTAAACAACTGATGTCACTCCAAGTCCCCAGGAGAAAGAAAACCCAGAATGCATTGTGATGCATTCCCCAGGATTGAAAAAAAATTGTGCAACAGTTTGAGGACCAAATGTTATAAGAATTTCGCTACATCTGACAAAACCTCCATTTGGGTCCGTTTTGGTCATCCATGATTATGGCCATCAAGGTATGACAGACGCAACTGCTATTTAAGCATTTCAGGACATTTTAGGTACAAAGATTGTTAAGATGAGTATGAATTATGCTTTCCTTTGAGAAAGTTTGGCCAGATATATTTTTTAGTTGGAAAAAAAATAAAATAAAACAGAATGCAGTCTCCTGCATTTAAAACAGTGTGCAATAGTTCAAGGACCAAATTGTTTTCAGACAAAACATCCTTTTTGGATTTCTATGGGTGGTATTTAAAGGGATCATGAACGGCCTTTGTTTTTTATTTTGTACCGTTCTCTGAGGTTCACTTTTATATGATCAATATTTCACATTAAAAAACACTATCTATAAGTAATAGGTTATTTTCTGTCCTGATTTTGACCCCCCTCATCTAAAAACTTTGTTTCAATAAGCGTGGAGGATTGTAGACTCAGAAGTTAACACCCACTGCTGTAATTGGCTTATGTTTGTGTACAACCTTCACAGAAAGACGCTGCAGTGATTTAGGTTAAAAACACAAAAAATACTCATTTCAAACGATCTGTAATAACATACAAAGCAATAGTGACCACGTTACTCACACTTGTGTGGCGTAACATTACTGTTGGATCCAGTATAGGCAGCACAGCATCGTCTTTTAGTTTAAATTTTTCTGAAAACCTGGCGTCAAATTGTGTCTTGTTTGTAAACAAATCCGCTGTGAAATGAAGTAAACAAAGGACCAAGGTCTTACTGACGTTGCCTAGAACTTTATTAAAAATAAAGTTCATCCACTCTTTCCTAACATTGGAATCAGAAAGGAACTCAAAGACAATGCAATGCATTTTCCACAACTTGGCACTGCCCAGCGTCTTGTTGTCTTCAGAGCCATCTTTATTATTTGGTTTCTGTGTAGACCAAAATTCGCCCCTCTTGTTATTAACGGTATATGAGCAAATGGGTGGGCGGGGCTAAACAGGCAGCGCTGTAGAAACAGGTGTTTATCTTTTTCTCATTACAGAGTGGCGTATTCCACAAGCTGTCGTTTTGGCAGTCCGGCTTCAATAGATGCTGTTTTTAGACTAATGACAAAGTTTTGAGTTCTGAAACTTAAGGATGTTTTTATAGTACAGTGACCCCTTATATATATATATATCAAAAGATCAATTTTGGTTTCTCAGTTCATGACCCCTTTAAGGGTACAAATATTTCAACTATATTTTTATCCATTTAAAAAACTTGATATGGGGTTTGCCCTACTAATTTTAATTAGCTTTACATATAAATATTAGAAGTGATTTTTATGTCCATAGTTAGAAAAGCCTGTGTGTGTTTGTGTGACTGCTGCAAATGACCTAATTTTCCAAGACTGCCTATGTTTCTGTGATGTCTGTCCAACATATGTCAATAATGTAGAGGACAAACTCTTGAAATGAGGACAAAATGTTGGTTTACTTGCGAACTTCAACTCGAACTTACACCAATCAAGTTCACTTCGTGTGGATTTTGTGAATTCTTCTCCCAAACTGAAGTTCTCTCTGTCTCTCTCCTCTCTTTCTCTGTCTGCAGGGACTGTATCTTCACTCCTCCGCCATGCTTGTCAGCCTCCACCTCTCCTCTTCCCCTTTATCCGACCGTCGCGTCCTGTCTTTTGTCTCCCTGGCTTCTTCCTCCAAACCGCCCCTCACCCTCTCGCTCCTTCTTCTCTTTCTCTTCTTCTTCCCCACCTGCGAGTCTCGCCGTGGAGGCGGGATCGGGACGCCCATCGGGGGCATGAGCGGCGGCGAGCGCGGCCAATCGATAATCAGCCCTCCTCATTATCCTCCACCAGGAGTCAATCCAGTGGGTCCTCCATTGCCACCAAAGTTTGCTCAAGGCCTTAGCATTGCAGTGATCCTTGTGGGAAACTCCAGCGAGGTGTCCCTCTCTGAAGGTCTGGAGAAAGAGGACTTCCTCCACGTGCCTCTGCCTCCGAAAGTCGAACTGGTCACGATGAACGAAACTGACCCTAAGAGTATCATAAACCGCATCTGTGCTCTGATGTCCCGGAACTGGCTCCAGGGTGTGGTGTTTGGGGACGATACCGATCAGGAGGCCATTGCCCAGATATTGGACTTCATCTCAGCTCAGACGCACATCCCCATCCTGGGCATCCGTGGAGGCTCTTCCATGATAATGGCAGCCAAGGTATGACAAACTCAACTGCAACATAGACATTTTAAAACACTTGAGGCACAAAGGTTAAGATGAGGACAAATTATGCTCTTCTATAAGAAACTCTGGCCAGATTCTTCACTTGCGCAATGTTTTTTGTAAAAGTTTACTTTACACTTTACTATAAGAATGCATTAGTTAACTATTTAACATTAATTATGAACAGCATTTTTACAGCTTTTATTAATCTTAATGTAAATTTCAACTTTTACTAATATTTAGAATCAACTGCATTTGTTAAAGGGATATTTCACCCAAAAGTGAAAAATTGTGTCATAAAATGTCATTCCAAACCTGTAAGACTTTCGTTCATCTTCAGAAAAAAATATAAGTTTAATGAAATCCAAGAGCTTTCTGACAGATTTACTAAACAGTGGAATTTAGCTTGAGATCAATATTCCATAAAAGAGCGGATGGGAGTGGAAAGTCAAGCAAGTGATCTACTGACAAAAACACAGACACAGCCAGTGCATTGCAATAATGACCAATGCAATCTATCAAGAGCAGTGCATGCATTAGCATAGGGTCAATGACAATCATGTGAGGGTAATCTAGTAGCAGTACAGGCGTAAAATGGGTTAAGACATAATTTTTTTCAAATTAAAATTCTGTCATCAATTACTCACCCTCATGTCGTTCCAAACCTGTAAGACCTTTGTTCATCCTCGGACCACATACTAAGATATTTTTGATAAAATCTGAGAGTTTTCAGTCATAAATGCGCATTGAAGACGGACTCAGAAAAGAAGATATTGTTGAATATAGTTATTTTTGTTTTCTTAATTTACAAAAAAATTTCTTGTAGCTTCATAAAATTAAGGCTGTACCACTGACGTCACATGGACTATATTAATTCCTTACTGTCCTTCTGGGCTTTGAATGTGTCAGATGCGTTGCTGTCTATGCAGGCTCAGAAAGCTCTCTAAATTAATCAAAAGTATCTTTATTTGTGTTCCAAAGATGACTAAAGGTCTTAAGGGTTTGGAATGACGTGAAGGTGAGAAATTAATGACAGCATTTTCATTTTTGGGTGAACTATCCCTTTAACTTATGTTAACAAATGAGTCCTTATTGTAAAGTGTTTATATTTATTCTAACATAATAGCCCCTTTCACACTGCAATCTCGGAAAATACACGGGTTATGTGTCCAGGCAATTGTTCCCAGGTCACTACATTGTGCACCTTTCACACTGCCAGTGATTACATGTAATATGTGCGTGCGTTCACACACAACCCGTAAAGGTCCCATAAAGACACGTGACATCAGGAATCGAAAACGCTAGGCACAGTAACTTTCACTTAAGCTGGCAAACAATCTCAGCTTCAGCGTGGATAGTGAGGAACTAACTGATCTCTGCTTCATTACAGTTTACACTTTTTTTGTTGCGAATGCTGATCTTCAAAACACCTGGTACAAGAGTCACGCAATAACGCGTGTCATCACTACGACACAACCTTTACACCATTAGTTTTTGTTCACACAGAGCTCGTTCCAGGACTGAACCTGACAATGTTAGTAGGTCCCCAACCCGGGATTGATCCCGGAATCAATCCCAGGACGTGATTGCATTCACACAGAAGGTGACCCGGCAATGATTCTGCAATTTTCTGGGTCCAACGTGCAGTGTGAAAGGGGCTAATGTTCGTTTTGGGTCAGTGAGATTGTTATTCAGCACAAAGGCTTTGTAAATTACAAATTCAAGTTCAAATAAGTTTATTAAGTCTTTAGAACTTTACTTTAATCAAAGAGTCCTGAAACTAAAAGAAGACTGGAGTAATGAAACAAAGACTAAAGAGTAATGGCTGCTGAAATTACAACTTTGCCATCACTAATATGAATTACTTTTTAAAAATGTTACAGTAGCAGTTTTAAACAGATATTTATTTCAATATGAATAAATCTTAAAACGATAACCTATTTTGTAATCACAATTTAGTTTTACTGTATTTTTAATCAAATAACCTTGGTGAGAATAATAGACCTTTTAAAAACAAACAAAAACTTTTGAATGGTACAGTAGTATATACAGTATAGGAAAGTCTCTATAGAACGTGTGTGCATGAATTAAACCACCCTGAAAAATAGCATTATTTTTGAGAAAATACAGTAAAATTGTTTTCAATGTTATTTTTGGATTTTATTGCTGATATGTAATGTATGCCATTGAAATATCCAGTTCTGAAGATTGAAGTCTTTCTTCATTCACATAGATATGATCTGTATTGACATAAAACATGATGGTCACATGATGTGTACTGCCCACAAAGATGGTTACTTATCGTGTCCTGCCATAAGTTGTGCATGTAGAGCATTTCAGAGCATTTTTAATAGGATGCTTTAAAAGAAACTGCATGTGTAGACAGTAGACTCTTTAGGGTTTGGACCAGAGCCACACTGTCTACGCTTCTTCCCCGTCAAAGTCTTCCATTCTCACATGAATATTCATAAACGTTTTCGTCTCTTTTTCTTTTTTCCACCAAGGTCAGAGTTGTGTAGCAGGTGTAACAGACTTGTGCCTGCTGTTAAGTCAGTGGAGGTCTGAACAGCTGGAAACAGATGTGATGGAATGCACAGTGCCGTGTACTGTCCGTGCTGTTGTTAACTACCTGCAATGTGCTTCATTAGGATTACTGTGTTTGAAGAGGAGGAAGAAAGCGAGAGAAAATAATGGAGATGCATATTTGTTTTTCAAAAGACACTTTTTCTGGCCAGTAAAAAAGAAGGTAATAAAAAATATGAGACAGAGGGAGAAATGTGCAGAAAGAGAAGGAAATGTCAGAGGGACTTTTTGTAAATGCCACACAGTAAAAAAAAACAGGGAGTCAAGTACATTTATTTTGTCATCTTGGAGAATAAGAAAAACAGAAGAGGACAATAACTGCAGACACTTAGTGTTAAATACACCGTACAAACAAATATCACCTAAATTTTAGCACAGCATCCTCAAACTTTTTACAGCTGCATGCATAATCACGGCTGGCCCAAGAAGACCTATTTTGGCCATTTTGGGAACTTGGTACACCTGATGTACTCTGAGGGCCCTATAATAGACCCGGCGCAATGCAACTCAAGGCACAGCGCAAGTGTGTTGGCTAGTTTCAGTCCAAAGCCGTTTGCATTTTCTCGTCCAGTGCCACATTGTTTAATTAGCAAATGCATTTGCGCACATTTTTGTGCCCAAGGGCATGCTGGTCTAAAAAAGAGGTGTGTTCAGGCGCAGTGCTGGCGCATTGCTATTTTAGATTTTGAGATTTGAGCCTTGGCAACCAATTGAAATAAGTTGAAGGTGAAATGCTAAAATTATTAAAAATGAAATAAAAATAAAGTTGAAAATAAAATAATTCAAATGAAAATGAATGCTTATTATAAAAACTCAAAACAAATAAAAAGCCAAACAAAATAACTAAAATGTAAATTAAAATTACATTAAAACAGAAATTTTAAAACGTATTGTTGTAAATTATATATAAATAATTCTAAAATAACATTGATATAGTCACAATCAAGCTAGACTTAAGGGCCATGTTCTTGTATTATGTTTACGATTTTTTATCATTTAATTGTTAGTTTAGATACGTAACATAATGCTAAATAATAAATCAACCAAAATGAAGTGCCTAATGACCCATGATTTTTTCCCATGATGCTGTAGTGTGACCTGAAGTAGGCCATGTGTGCTAAAGTGGACTCGAGTTGACTTGAACTTGGAAAATTATAATGATTAACTTTTTAATTGTGTGAGTTTTATGCTTCCAATTAATTTTAGATGTACATAGATCCTGTTTAAACGCATTGGGAATGTACAACTTGTCTGTCAGCAATCTCTTTGTTCTAGATCTATTTTTTGCCATATCTGCAGGCTGTTACAAGGAGAGGAGCTCTTTTTAGTGTTGGTGTAGGGTTGTTAAAACGCACCACATCCTCTCGTAAGCCACCAAGGAGCTCGATAAGGGGCTAATTGAATTTAGCGGAAACATTTTACCATGCTCGATGCCTTTCCATCCAACCACACATACATAAACGAACTGTTATCTCCATTTTATGACTCTTTTTTTTTCTTCCCAAGAGCAGTGGAGTGGATGGAGATCTTTAGATTTATATTATATTCATGCAGATATGACAAAAGAGAAGTCATGTACGCACATAAGCATCATGAGGAATATTAGGACTTCTAATTCTGTTACTTTACCCCTTGACACCATAATCAGTTGGAGTCCATCCACCCTACTAACTCCAGGCGAGAGATGCGCTGGCTTAACGTGTGCTTTACCCAGTGTTAATGTGGAGTCATAGGAGCGCTGGGATACTTAACGAGTGCAGCCGCACTGCTAGTTTCATGCTTAATGGGAACACGCCTCTCTCACTGGCACACAGAAGCATTAGATGTGCATGTCGTATTTAGCTGGGACAGTTAAGACAGGGACTGTGTTGTCAAACCACTCATCAGATGCACCTGCCTGACCGGTTCATGCAACACGTGTACTTTTGAGAGAGAGAGAGCATAGTGCTTTCTTTTCTGCATTTGCATTTTCAGTCATTTGTGCCTCAAATGTTTTTATATGCCACATCTGTCCACTTTTTTCAGATGTTTTATTTAATCTGTAAGTGTTGTGAAACTGCATGACTGCATTTTTGCATTTGTGATAATTTGAGTCTGTTATTCTGCAACATTGATTTACAACACAGCGGGTTTCACGTGTTCGCACTGAGAATCTGGGATACAATCTAACCCAATACATTATATTTAAACTTGGAAATTAATGGGAAACGTATGGGAAAAAAAAATATTTTTTTAGTTTTTATTAAAAATGTATTCATTAATTTAAAAAGATTATTAAACATTTAATTTGAAATGAAAATCAATTAATCAGAAATACAGTATTTTAGATTGTATAATATTTCTCTGCCACTAATCCAATAAGCTAATTTATGACATTACCTGTGTGAACCTATCATGAGTGCTACTGTCATTCAAAGAATAGTTCACCCAAAAATTTTAATTCACTCACCCTTAGGCCATCCAAGAGTTCACAGATTTTGAAAATGTTGCATTACATCATTTACTTACCAATGGATCCTCTGGAGTGAATGGGTGCCATCAGAATGAGAGTCCTAACAGCTGATAAAACATAAAAATTTCCACAAAATTTGTTATCCATAATAACACCTCCGGTGAAAAAAGAACATCTCCTATTTTTCTCTCCCATCAAAATCCATCACCGTATTTATTTTGTCTGTTTGCACTTGTAAATTGTGCTTAATCTCCACATATTTCTCTCCTGATTCAGATGAGATGACTTCTTTACTGGAGAAAGCAATACAGAGGACTCATTTTAGCTGAAACCAATTGTTTGAAGTTAAAACCATCTTTATCATGGATTTGTTTGTTTTTTATAAACACAGCTTTTCACTTCACAAGACTGGAGTTGTGTGGGTTGCTTGTTAATTATTGTGAATTTTTTATCAGCTGTTCAAATTCTCATTCTGACGGCACCCATTCACAGCAGAGGATCCATTGCTGAGCAAGTGATGTAATGCTACATTTCTCCAAATCTGTTCTGATGAAGAAACAAATTCTACAATTTAAAGGGTGAAAAAAAATCATAATTTTCAACTACTTATGCATATATATATATATATATATATATATATATATATATATATATATATATATATATATATATATATATATATATATATTTTAAAAAAATTATAGAAATGCAAAAAATATAAGTATTTTCAGTGGTGGGCTCACTAATGGATAGTGTTTTTAAAGCCTAAACAATCAGAGTCATACTGATACGATCAGTGGCTTGTTTCAAGTGATCCTCCAGTCCTCCTCTTCATAAATCTAGATGCTCTGCCGTAAAAAAACCCTTGTCACGCACAAACACTTCAGAAGTGTCAGTTATTGATCGAAAGCCTGTTGCTCTGTCAGCATCGCAGGGGAAGCCATGCAACACTTTCACATTCGCACCTTGCGAGCGAACACTTGTGACCCATGTTTCAGTGTGCCGTTTCTCACTGTATGAAAAGATGTGGTGTCACGAATGAATACAGTACTTATGACACATCACTAATGTAGAAAAGCAATAGAGTGCACGTCGACATCACGTCCAGTGACTTTGACTCATCGCTTAAACCTAGAAGCATATAGTACAAAACAAGTAATGGCTTTCCTCTTAAATAATGGAAATAATTACAAATATACTACTTAATTAAATGAATATAAACTGATATATACATATCTATCAGTTTATATTAATTTAATATATATATATATTAGGATTCTTTGATGAATAGAAAGTTTAGTTGAACAGTTTTTATTTGAAATAGATTTTTTCTTTATTGTCAATTTTGATAAATGTCATGAATCCTAGCGGAATTAAAGAATGACATTTTTGTCAGAAATTATTGTCATGGCAATTTGAGTACTTTGTGAATGCCTTAGTATTTGTCTCCTTTTTGCTTTAATGACAGCAGCACTTGAGCTGCATTTACATCACAATTCTGAGCAAAATCTGATACACGCACTGCAGAATGAATTTAGAGCAATCCGAAGAGCATCGGCTCATTCATTTCTAGGTATCTCTAAAACAGTATCTGAAACCCAGATTTCCACCAACAAATTTCCAGAACCATCACATGCAGCATTCAAAGGAGTTCTTCAGATCATCTCTAAGTCTGAATGCAAGAAAACACTGATCAAACGGCTGCCGAATGGATGGATGAATATGACAGCTGGAGAGGGAGGTAGAAAAAGACTAGAGTGGGAGAGAGGGAGAGAGAGGAAAGGAAGAGGGGACTGTTTTAAAATGAAACACGTGGGTGTGGAACAGAGGAAGAGGAAGGCACTCCACATGCAGTTACAACACACTTACATCTAAATGGAGGCATTCAAAAAAGACAAAGAACAGATTGAAACAGAAGAAACGTGACTTTTGGAGAGATGCAGCATTAGGGGATGATCACAGAAAGATGAAGAGGGTGAAAAAGAAGTGTTATAGGATAATTCGATGGAGAAAGAGAGAATATAAAAGAGCCCAAGCACAGATGGGGGAGCGAAAGCATGAGAGAGAGAGAGAGAGATGTGTGACATGCCACAGGAGGTGGTGGTTAAATAGAGGGGATTGAGGAGTGTTTTCAACCCTGTCTTTTCCTTAATAATTACTTTTACACGCTCTATCTCTCTCTTTCTGTCTTCTTCTACCCCACCCCAACCCCAAACACACTCTGTGGGCTGCACTGGTTGGCATGGCAACCGCTGCTACATACATTTCTATATATATGTGGAAGAAATGCAGGAGAGAAAGACAACAAGGGAGTCAGGAAAAGGCAGAAGAGGAGATTCAGAATAGGAACGTTTCAGTTGCTCTGCAAATACAGTATATCTAGTCTGTATAGGGAACAAGTGTACTTCGATATATCACTTTACATGAAATTCAGTCTCCATTTATTGTGTGCAACCACAGTCCTGTGTGACTTTGGTCAGTGACACTCAGTGAAAAAGAGTTGAGTGTCTGGTGTTTTTATTCACTTGGTTTCTATGCTGTTCAGTTGTAAAAAAAAAAAGGGGTTTTAGTTAATTCTTTTTAATATGATACACACACACACACACACACACACACACACACACACATATATATATATATATATATATATATATATATATATATATATATATATATGCTGATGTTGCAGGGTGTCTAATGAGGTGAAGTGAAGTGAACTGGTCAGTGTAGGGAGCAGTAAGCACTGCATAGGGACCCTGTGAATTGAAACACAGGTTGTGAGTTACTGAAAGGGCAAAGCAAGCATCAGAGGTTGTATTCGGGCTAAGAGCACATTAAACACACACTCTTCAAAGATCTCGGCTGGATGGGAGGCTTTACATCATGGGTGAAGTGGAGGGAATTGTACAGTATGGTACATTATAAAAGTTAAACATTATATTTAAGCCCCAGTGTGGCCACAGCTATCCTTAAAGGAGTGTTCGTGGTGCAAAAAAAAATAATATTTTTTTTATATATATATGAGATGTGGCGATAAGCTGTAGTCATGCATTATGGATTTATATTGCTGTGAGTGGAATTTGTTCCAGTGTTTTACAGATCATGATAGTCATGTTTCTTAACTTGTGATTATTGTGCAAAAATGATCATATTTACCTGCTTTATGGCATCACATCATAACAACAAAGTTGTAAGATTTAATATTTGGATACAAAAGATTAAATACAAATACTAAAATAAAATACTCACTGTTTCATTCAGTCATTTTTTGTTGCTAGTTTTTTTATGTTTGTTTGCTGTGTTTCAGACTTAAAGGGATAGTTCAAATGTTTGATTAACAACAATCTTTAAAATATCTTCCTTTATGTTTAACATAAGAAAGCAACTCGTACAGGTTTGGAACAACATCAGGGTGAGTAAATGATGACAGAATTTTCATTTTTAAGTGAACTATCCCTTTAAGTCTGAGACGCAGCAAACAAACATAAAAAAACTAGCCACAAAATATGACTCTGTTGCCATGCATTTACTTCAACTTGGCCAAAAAGTTGCGGTTAAACATAGACAATGGCCAACTAAGCATGTATGTTTTTACGCTTGCATCAGAGTCTGTACCAGTAGGTGGTAGTAGTCTATATTTGTCATTAAAAAGAAAAAACGAAACTAAGACTCTGGATATACAAACCGTAAACAAAGCAGCCCATGCCTAAAATTTGTATTAATCATGTTGATCACTTAGTCTTGACTTTCTATATTCCAAATGTTGTTTTAAAAATATTTGGGTATTGGGATACTCGAGTAAAATGAAGCTGTTAGATTCAGTGTGTGCCCTCTTGACTTCACCATTCGCCCGCTTTCATCACTTGCACTTTTCTTCTCTTGCACAGGTTCACTAAACTGAACAGACAAACATGCTCAATTGACCAAAAGGCCGCCGCCGGGCTCTGAATAGTGTCAGCGGAGCAGAGCACACCACAAAAACTGAGCTCACAGGCACTCAGTGTTTTGTAACTTAAAAAATAAGTTTGCCCCATGTACTTCCATTGTTAGTATCTTACTGTAACTTCATTGATTTCTTGTTTTGTGGTATCCAAATTATACATTTCTGTTGTTATCTAAATACGCCACAAATGTGTTTACAGCTTAACTTGAACCCAAAACATTGGAATAGTTGAATTGTTCCTCCACTGCCCCTCTTCAAAGCCACAGTTTAAATTGGATACACAACTACTTTTGTCGTACCTCCAACATAGGCTAATAAAGTGAGTATTCAGTGCTGTCTAGCCAGTGAAATGCATTGTCTTTCAGCCCGAATACATATTCTGCATTAGGGAGATAGAGCCAGTGCTATTGTTCTCTTTGATTAGGCTGTTGATGACATCCTGTCCATAAGCCCCTGGTATTAAACCATCATCATTGTTTCTCAGCTGTTGCAGTGGGGAGCTATAAGGCACTTGTGAGTGCTGAGAGGTGAAGGCCAAAATGGACGAGCAGGTTATTTATTCATCCTGTGGCGTCAGCTCAGCTGTATTGGAGGCAAGTGTGGATGTGCACGTATGGACCGTTGCTAGTGAGCTTGGGTGTAATCCTCAGACAGGCTGGTGGTGTTAGACTTGTGCGTGCTGTAAGTGAGAGCACACGGATACACAGACAAACAAGCACACACACTGGGGTTTGCTAGGCTATAGTGTTCTGCCGATCAGTTTTATGGAGATAAAGCCTGGAAGCCTCACGAAAACCCTGTGCTGCACTGAGCTGAGCAGCGCCTCAAAAGAGCTCATGCTTCTGAATGAATTTTTTTCTTTCTGCTGTCTCTCATCGGTGTTTATGAATGTTTAGTCCATTGACTTGATGAACAAAAACCTATTTTAAAGATAGAGGATGGTATCAGGATAAGAAAAAAATCTTTGACTTTTCTCCTTATGTCTCTTCTTGGCCCACATTAGCCCCTTTCACACTGTCATTCCGGCAGATACACGGGTAAAGTGTTCCGGCAATTGTTCCCGGGTCGCTAGATTTTGCCCTTTCACACTGCCAGTGATGACCCGGGATATGTGCGTGCTTTCACACACAACCCGTGAAGATCCCGTAACGACACGTGACATCAGCGCGTGACGTGTAATGTACGAGTCGAAAACATTAGGCACATTATACTTTAACTGAAGCAAGCAGACGATCTCTGCATCAGCGCGGAAAGTGAGGAACAAACTGATCTCTGCTTCATTACATTTTACAAATTTTTTCGTCGCAAACGTTGATCTTACTTCAAAACAGCCGGTAAAAGAGTGGCGCAATAACGCGCGTCATCACTTCGACACGGCATTAGATCTGGCTTTGTTCACACAGCGCTCGTCCCGGCAATGTTACTAGGTCCCCGACCCGGGTTCAATGTGGGAATCAATCCCGGGACGTGGTTGCATTCACACAGAAGGCGACCCGGCAATGTTTCGGCAATATGCCGGGTCCGACGTGCAGTGTGAAAGGGGCTATTGTTGTTTCTCCTCTCAGCTTGCCTTCTCTCTTGTCCAATAAAAAAATATATATATATTGTCTCATCTTCTCTCTTCTCGTCTCTTTTTGTCTCTTTTCAACTCAACTTGTGTTTCTCCACTTTTCTTGGCTCATCTTGACTCTTTATTTTGCTTCTCTTCTTGCATCATATTGTATTGTATCATATTGTATCAAATAACGCAACACATAATTGCGTTATATCCTCTTCTCTTCTCTTCTCTTCTCTTCTCTTCTCTTCTCTTCTCTTCTCTTCTCTTCTCTTCTCTTCTCTTCTCTTCTCTTCTCTCTCTTTTTCTCTTTCCCTTCTGTTCTCTGGTCCTTTGTAGTTGACAGGCTTGATGAATTCTTTATTCACCCTTATTATACAAAAGCACCATGGATGCATAGATAATGCAGAACCTCTCCCTCTTTCTTGGTGTCTTAACTTTCTATTTTTTATCATTTGGTGCTCCTTGATATCACTTGGAAGTGCTCCAGTGCCGTGCTTTGTGTGTGTGTGTGTGTGTGTGTGTGTGTGTAAGGCTCTCCTCAGAGATCACAGGAGTCCAAGTGTGAGAGTGTCTGAGAGATCAAAGAGGAAAGTATGAAGACACTAGGCATGCCAAAGATCACAAGGTCTGTGTGCACGTGTGTGTGTGTGTGTACTACCTTCCTGCGATATAAAGATCACATCAGGGTGTGCATGTGATTTTTGTCATTGTGACAATCACACCAGATACTTTACACAAATCTAAATCCACAAATGTGTTATTGGGTGACTTTGGTTTTGAAAGGTCCTGTCAGATTCTGATTCTGTTTGTCTGTGTTTGTTAGGGCACTGTAAGATCAAAGTGCTTCTGTCAAAGTGTGTGTGTGTCACCATTTAGCTCCTTGCTCTTTTGTTCAGGGTGAGAGAGAGGCAGCTGCTTAATTGGACAGACAGTTCTCTCATCTCACACGCGTGCACACACACACACACACACACACACACAGTCAGGCAGTCTGGCACTGACAGAATAACACTTCACTTTCACCACCAGAGACCAACACACACACACACACACACACACACACAATCCACACTGACCACAGAGAACATGCAATCAGACTGGAAAAAAAAACATGCTAAATAGCAGTAGCCGCAATACACACATTTGTTCATAGCACACACAAATACAAAAGAGCAGGTATATAATAAAGCAAAAATCCATGAGATGCTGTGCATTAGAGTGTTTTATACCACAGTTAATGGCTGTTATTAGGCACAGCAAGAAGCAGTGTGCTTTTATAAAATGGAATCAGAAGATTGAAAAAAATAACAATAATAATTTCAGTTCCAATTCAGGTTGTTATTTATTACAATGAAGTCATACTTATTTATATAGACTACCTTCCAAAAGTCTGTCTGTCTATCTATTTATCAAAGTGTTTGGCTCATACAATTTACAGTTAGATTTCACTATCCATTCCCATTCTCAAGCCAGGAACTGCAGTAATGTTCCTACATTTTGTTTATTAATCTACAAACTGCACTGTAAGCACACAGCGTTGTTGGACTGTGATTGACAGCACAGTTGTAAAGACCCACCACACAAGCCCGCCTGGAGAAGGATGTTAGGCGTGGGAACTTGTCGTTGTGTTGGCTGAGGGACAGTGGCGTGATAAATGACATAACCGTATCTCAGCTGTTGTTTTCATAAGAGCTCTGTTCCTTCTGAATTATATTCATATATGCATAAAAGCAGGATACGAATGCTTGCAGAGGCATTGCTGTGGTCAACCTAACGCTGAGGTCATACATGCCAGTGCAGCATTCAAGAACAAACCCTATAAATATGGAATATCTTTACTGCTGTCAGCAACACGCATTATGGGAATCTATTTTTGTGCATGCTGAATTTTTATTATTTACTCATCTGTCTGTCCTAATGTGTATTCATTTCTTTCTTCTGTGGAACAGTGCTTTTGTCCATATACTGAAAGTTCCAAAACAAAAGTCCAAAATGACATCAAACCCAAATCAAATGATAGATAATCATTAATCTCATCTTTTTTTTTTTTTTGGGGGGGGGGGGGGGGCTGTTCAGCAGAAGAAAGAAATGGATACAGGTTTAGACAGACATGACAACATTTTTATTTTATTCTTACACAGATAGGGTCCTATGATCTCTGCGATGCGAAAAATGCATTTGGAATCACGGAATCAAGTCATAAAAATACTATTTACTGCATAATGTGGAATGTCACGGAATTTGCCAAATTTTGAAAAGATACATCCAAAGTTGGTCAGTATGCTTAAATTGAAATGTGATATGGAATAGTGTGTGTGAATATTAAGCTACAAAAATAGCTTTTAAATATGAATCCTGCATGTTCTGCATGTCTTTGAATGATGCAGACATGTGGTTTCATTTGTTACATACATTCAGTATGTACAGTATCTAAACCGCACGATTGCAGGATTGCGTGATGCTCACAGTGTTTTCAGCCTCTGCTGCCTTAATAAATGAGTACATGAGAGTCACTTCATGAACTATCATCACACCATATACACATAGAAACTTAAAGTATTGACAGCACCCAGTCAGAATTAAAGTTCAGTTTAACTTGAAGAAACTGTGACAGAAATATTACTTATTGCAATGCACTACTACTAATCAAATTATTATTAAAACATTATTTTTAAAGGATAATTTACCAGAAACATTATTTACCGTAATTTATTTAGGAGAACAATGTAAATGCACAACATAATAAATACACAATTTCTGAAAAAATAAATAAATGAAATAATGTATTTTATATAAAATCAATTAATTAGAGATGCTTATGATGATTAATATTCAACGAAAACATTAAAAGGGAATCCAGAAGAAATTTGTAGAAAACAAAATTTTAGAGAGAGAGTAAACAAAAAAAAACATATTTCACAGAGCATCAAAATTGATCTTTTCTTATCCTTTTAATAAATTATTTTCAATTAATTGATATTGTAAGTTTCATGATTTTAATTAATCGGAAATGCTTTTTGATGAATAAAATGTAATTTAAACATTAAAACAGAGTCTAGAAAAATTTAAATGGGAAAAAAATGAATTTGGGAAAAAATAAAACCGATGTCATAGGCCCTTACACTGAAAGTGCTTCCAGAATATCATAGGGTTTGTTTGACTTGGGCCAGTAAGCATCGTCCCTGAACACTAGAAATCTCATAGCAATGCCCTGGCAACCGCCCAGAACAGCCTGGCATCATGTCGGTGAGATTTTCACTGGCAAACACCATCATTTTCTTCAGAAATGTGCCATTTTGAACTGCTTCATGTTCCTCTCTCTTTATTTTTGTTTAGGGGGTTTGAATGTGTATTTGTCTGTTAGCAGTTGAATGTGCATATATGTGTTTCAGATTGTGTTTGTGTCTGTGAGTGTGTGGGGAGTATTTTTTCACTCTAATGGCATCTTTAGCTAGAACGTAACGATGGAAACCACGTTGCCACGGAAACACTGCATGTCTCTTTGAATTAGAAATCTCTCCATAAGCACACCCTTCTCTCTCTCTCTCTCTCTCTCTCACTCTCTCGCTCTCTCGCTCTCTCCCTCCTGT
Organism: Carassius gibelio; assembly: GCF_023724105.1. NCBI lineage: Eukaryota > Metazoa > Chordata > Actinopteri > Cypriniformes > Cyprinidae > Carassius > Carassius gibelio. The sequence goes on along the minus strand of NC_068396.1, from coordinate 27,312,227 downwards.
TACTGTTACTGACAGTGCAGCTGTCCCTAGTCAGGAAGTGTCACAGCAGAAAGATATTCAAATTCAAATAAAATATATAGCGCAGAGAGATAAACTGAGAGGGAGAGTGAGGAAGTGAGATGGACTTCCTTGAAGGGAGGGTTAAAGAAATAATTATATACCTCAAAAAAAGAAAAGAAAGAAACCGAAGTGGCGAGATAAGGAGAGTAGCAGAGGATAACAGCTGTAAGAAGAGGGTTAGCGAGAGAGGAAGAGAGATTGGTTATGCTGTGCTAAATGCTGCAGGCATTAAATAACACTGTACAGCTCAGACAGTTTCATTTAGATCTGAACTAACGCCATGTTACTGCTATAATATTAATAATATAATACTATAATAATAATAAATGCTTTGATAAATTGATACAGTATATATTTGATCAAAATTAAAACTGCAAGAAGGTAATTGTAGTAAAACAATAAATTAGTTAAATTAACAATTCATAATTAGGGAGACTAAATAATAAAAAATAATATTTTAATGCATTAACTAAGCCTTGTAATGCACCTCATAATGCATTGTACAGTCTCATGAATGATTGTAATAATACATTATAACACTTATCAATTTGTTGTTACAATATGCATTTTAATTTATATATAATAATTTATAGAATAATTATAATGCATTATAGCCTTTAATAACCCTTTATAATGCATTATACATAAAGGTTTAAAGTAAAGAATTACCAGCCTGCATTACCCATATTGATACTTTTGTATGATATTTTTCCCCCATTTTTTTTTTTTTTTTGTTGTCTTGTTGCGTTTTTACTAATCTTACTAATTTCGAAGTCACTTTGGAAAAAAGCTTCCCTTAATTGAGTAAATATAAATAAATATACTACTACTACTAAGTAACTAACTAACTATTTATTTATTTATTTATTTATTTATTTATTCATTCATTCATTTATTTATTTATTCCTTAAATAAAATTAAGAAGTGTATATAAAACAAACAGTATTGGTATGTTCAAAATGCTTTAAATGTTTTTTTTTTTTTTTTAATAATACAATTTTCTGCTTTTAATTTTACATGTAATTAAATGTAAACCAGTTTATTGTATTCTATTAATCAATGAAAAATAAATAAATAAGAAAACAATAAAGGTGTCACTTTAATGAAAAATGGAGTAAAAAATGAGGAAGAATAAATGTTTTGTTTTTTAATATTAAACAAAGTAAAGGCTCAGAGTCTTATGTCGAGATCTATGAACTACCAAAAATAGATGTATGCAAAAATTAACACAACTCTTCCAGTAATCTCTGGTTTGTATAACAGTATTCCTGAAAAATCAATGATGATATGGAGGATTTTTTTGACCAACAGTCTGATTTGCATGAGGGCGCCAAATAATTGAATTATTTAAACCAACAGAAGATCTTTCAAATGTAATTGTGTACTTACATGGGTAACCAGTACAAATGAACTAAAACAGGTTTGATATTGTAGCTAATATGTACTAGAGCGAGAGAGAGAGATTTGAAGAGGAAACTAGCCTGTAAGAGGATGCAGTGAGAAAGGTGGAGAATGAGGGGGAGGAATAACGAGTAAGTGACAAGGAAGGGAATGACGGAAGCGAGATTAATTGAAGAGGAGAACTTGGGAGGTGGAGGAAAATTTGTGTGAAATACTAAGCACAGGGCTGCCAGAGATAGAGAGACTGAGAACGGCAGACAGAGGAAGGGAGTTGTCATAAAAGAGAGAGTGGAAGAGAAATGTGAAGAAGTATATGGTGAAGAAGTATACAGTGAAGGAGGCATGGGCTGGCTGATGAGTTAATGGGAAGAGGAGGAAGAGATGAGGATACTTGAGATGAAAGAAAAGAATCGGAGAGGTGGTGAATGTAGAACAGTCCACTATACATCGGCAGGGTTATGAACTGAATGACATTCATTTTACACAGTACTTTGCTCTTACTGGGAACACACACACACACACACACACACACATTTGCGTACACACACACACACATTAAACTCCATCATGTAACACACTCATTATAGAAAGAAACATTCTGACTCGCACGCTCTCCTCATAAATTGGAGGCATTTTTCCATATTCAGGCACAGGGCTCTATAAAGCTTGTATTCATTACTCTAATGAACCTTAATGAAAGCATTGCCTTCACTAGCAAACACCAAAGATCACAACAGAACAACCTGTTCTCTGGAGCTGCCGTTCATGTACGTGTGCACGTAACAAGACCTCAGTTAATACTATCATGTGCTTTCACGTGGATGTCTTCGTAGAAACAGCGTACATGGAAATGTATTAAAAAGCTCATGATGTAAACGATCCTCAAGAAAGAATTTGACGTATTCTTTTAAAATTGACTTAAATGGTGTAATCAAATGTAGTAAGGTTGTTTCAGTTATATTTAATACCTTGACTTGATAATATAAATATGTCGATGGCTGTCGGGTTTTGTTTTTACCAAAATTATGTACACTGCTATTCAAACGTTTGAGCCCCGTAAGATTTTAGTTTATTACTTTTTTTTTTATTGTTTATTTTTTTTCTCCTTCTGTTGAGTCATAGGCAATTACTGAAAGAGCTATATACGGTATGGGATGCAAGCCCAAGCACTGTTGTTACATAAGTTAAAGTTAATGTTGTTTAATTAATGTTTATTACATTTTTGGTAGTTGTCAGTGTATTATAAAGGTACATATATTAGCACTTCAATAGGTTGGTATATTAACATTATAGTATATCCGTAAAATACAGGTTTACCGTAAATTTAAGTAATATCTGTAAAACCAAAAATGTGCCATATATTTTTTTTCTTCCAGAAATTCTAATGTTTTTAAGTGTATATGCTTCATATAGAGAGCTGTAAATAATATAGATCACTTTTTTTTTTTTTCGTTTGAGGTTGCTCTTTTTTCAAACACCAAATTTCAAAACAACTGAGACATTAAAAAAATAAACCTTTTCCGCAAAAGTGTTTACTTTCATTTGTGCACACTCACAATAAAAACAGAATATTTGTGCTCTTGTGAGATAGAGTAAACAAACAGAATGTGAGTTGTCATCCTTTTCTTTCCGTGAACTTGTTTATGGAGCGCCGCCACACTTCTGTTTTAAATTCGTTATCTTAATTAAGTCAGATTTATTTCGAGCCTAGCCTTCCTTTATATGGCTTTGTTCTGGTTTGCCAGTTGGTCAGGAATTTCCACAAATTCAACAACATTTAGGCATTGTTAAAGCATGGGTTATTTAGATAACAAAATTAATGAAACATGGACAGTTGCCACAAATTAAGTCGTGGGAATGAATTAAAAAGCTGTATGATAGCCTTTCTGTCCTGTGACCAGCAATCCTGCAAAGCCCAAGATATGAAACAATTATCTGATGTAATGACTTAGTTTCTACATTTCTATTGCTTTCCATGTTGAAGAGCTTCTGTGTTGTTTCTTTTAAAGTTGAAACCACATTAAAAGCTTAATTTGTACATGATGAATTTATATACGGTCACCGTCACTCACAGCCGCTCGCACGTGTTCTGCGCACGAGTCGCACGCAGCCCAACATTAAATCGGTTAACCGACCATCGACAGCCTTAATCTATTGCATCTCCTATCGACAAATAATCGATCATTGATTAATCATTGACATCCCTACTTTACCAGTTACATGCATCTTCTCAAAGGTCTCTGAAATTTTCCTTCATTTTTCTTTTTTTCAGCATTTCCAATTTTCTCCTCTCTTCATCTCTTCTCTCACTACCTTGAGATTATTTAGGCAGTTTAAAGACCCTTGATACATACTAATGCAGCATGCACATATGCACACACCACACCCTGGTGCTTTTGATAAAGATCAAGCGTTGAGCTTTCAGCAGAGGATTCATGGTTGGTGTGTGCGTGTGTGTGTGTTTTGGCTCTTTCACACGGCTTACATGTGTCAATAAGTGACTAATTGCCTTTATCCTCTGTGTTACTAATGAGCTCTATTAACTGAAAAGAGCTGAGAATTTAATTACCATACGGGGTTGAAGGGCATGAAAAATATCAACTCTGCCTTCATACTGTCCCCCTTTCCTCTCCACTTTCACTTGATTCTTTTGTACATGTTCTCTTTCACCTATTCTATCCATCCTTTTCCTGCTGTGTCTGCCATTTGTGGTCTATGTGTTCAACTTCACTGTGAGCTCAACGTTTTGGCATAAAGCATGCACTTTAATAAGACGATCAGCTATCATTGCTCTGCCTCCTATTCCCTTTAGCTTTCACTACAAAAAGTAAATTCCAAAAAATAAAAATTACCCTATTGACATTCTTAAAAGTAGTATTCTGGGTTTAATACAAGTTGAATTGATAGCATTTGTGGAATAATGTTGATTCTTAAAAAAAATAGTTAGGCTTGATATATGTGTGAAGTGCCAAAATGGAAGTAAACAGGGCATATTTCATTTTTAAATAAAAAAAGCACTTTAGCAATTTGTTTTGAACTAAAATCATATAAATGCATGTTAACTTTTTAAACTGAGTATTTGAACATTCAAAGATTGGCCCTATTCACTTTTCACAATTGTTTTAGTTGTTTAAGACAAAATGAAACTGGAGACCTGTTTTACTTCCTGTAAAATGTTACATTTTTGATCCTCCAATTAAAAAAATAAAATAAATTGTCTTGTTAAATTTAGAAATTGGTTAGTGGATTTCTAGTTCTCAGAATGCTTTGCAGGACTGGATAAGTAGAGTAAATATTGAGATTATGTGTTGTTTAATGTGTTTCTTAGTGAAGGGAAAAACCTGTTAGTGTTTAATGCTGCTCTGTTTGAGATTTAAAAGTTTTTAAAAAAATGTTTTGTCTAACATTATTTTCTAGAATGTACTGTAGTCTGTAATCGCTTATGTCACACTGGATTTTGGATTATGTTAACAAATAACATATTTTTTGCGTACTGTACTTCCATTTGGTCTAGCATGTTTGGTGTGCCCAATTTTTAGGATCTAATGAAGTTCGGTGAGTTTTACTCATTCATACATCAGATTACGAAAATAAAACTGCGAATGGCATGTTCATGCTGGCTTGAAAAAAAGTCCAAGTGAGAACATGTTGGAGATGTGTAAAGAGCTCCTTGTGATTAGAATATGGGTTAAGCCTAATTTTAGACAGCGAAGATTGATCTGTTTTGATTACGAATTCATTGGATGAAAAAAGGATAAAAGATAAAAAAGAGAACATAAAGAATCAGTAGTGAATCAAAGAAAGGAAAAAAAAGAATGTGACATTTTTTGTCCTTGTTAAAAACTGCTGGTATCACATACGCTGATATTGGTGTTTAAAGTTCAGACCGCACACGCGTGTTTGGGACATTCATTATCCGAGCGCTCAGACGTTAAGCGATGCTGGCCCTTGCATCGGAAGAAAAAGTGATTTTTTTTGCGCTGTTATACGAGGTTGCGTATTTCTGCAGGTCTTTTTAATATGAAGTGCTTAGAGCATGTGGTGTGTGTCTTAGGATGATGAAGTGTTTAGAGTCGAAGTGTGTGTTTGCACGTGTCTTTGGAAGATGAAGTGTTTTTAGTCCCCCTGTTATTACAGTCTATTTCAGTCTGACTGAGCCTCATACATCTATGTCACAGTAAGGGAGCACAACTGTGTGTGTGTGTGTTTGCATGTGTATGGGGTGAGTGTTTTTCTGATGAGGTGAGTCATGTCTGTTTTCATTTTTATTGTGTGTGTGAGTTTGTTCCTTCCGGTTACGAATGTCTTTGTGTTAGTGTGTCTAGGAGTGACTGTAGGTTTCCGTGCTGTTAGTGTATCTGAAATGACACCCTGCATTTATTTACATGTCTAGGAAACTGTGCTTTGTGGAATAGAAGTATGACTGTGCTTCTTAAATGTGTTTATGTGCACGGCAGTAATGTTTTTCTAATGTTTGGCTGCTTTATGCAAATGTGTCATGCATCTTGCGCGAGGACATGGCACTGAATGTGGACGAGACACGCTTTGCTTGTGGAGGAGCTTGAATAACCGTAGTGATTTGCATAACCACGCTCGCTTGTGTTCAAAGGCAGAGGTCAGGAACACTAGCCTAAGGGTTGCTTTAGCACAGCTAGCGGTACCACTGGGAATGCGCACTTAGATTCTGTGTAAGCTGGTGATAACAGATCCTCATGGTTGTTAAGCGCGTTTTGTTTTGTTTCCTCAGATGAAATGCAAAGAAATACAATGCTTTGATTAAATCAGTCATCACTTGAGGAGAAAACCGGCATGGGAACAAACCATCAAATTATTTTGCTTCGCAACTAACTCATGCTTCCAAACCAGGGATGTCTCAGCAAAACCGCACACAGATCAGTAATAGCATCTTTATTTGAGCCGGGCAGTGTGGGATTTATTCGTATATTAGTGTTACCGACATGAATGGAGAGATTTGGGTTTCAATTATTCATACTTCATTTCCTGCTGCCCACATTAATAGTGAAACTCGGGGCTTGAAAAGGCCTTGGCATATTAGAATTGTTAGTTGCGCAAATATTGGGAGTTCATTATCACACTTGACTTATTAGCGCGACGATAATTATAACGGACAACAAAGTCTTGGGTTTCTAATACGGAAATAAATGGCTGGTAATTTAGGAATATTACACATGAATTTGGAGTAAAAGATTAAATAGTTGAAAATTGGCCATGGGGAGAGAGAATTAGAGAGATAGGGATTTTTTTTAATGAAGGAAAGGCGATGTATTCTCTTTTTGTGCCATGCCAAGCCTACTTAGTGAGCCAAGAGAAGCATAACTGCTGCTTCTTTATGAGATGCAGGAAGTCTCATTAAATTCAGTAGGAGTGACTCCTCTTGGTCCGATGTAGATGCTCTCAGCAAACAGGGCTGAACCTTTAGACACAGAGGGCAACCGGCTTTTAAAACTTTAGATGTTTAACTATGTAAACGTCACTGTGTTATTTTGGGAGGTACAATTAAAGTGAAGGGGGGCAGAACGTGCAGCAAAATGTCTGATCTCAAGTGAGTTTTCTCTTATGTCCTGTCCTTCTACTAAGTCTGTTTGTAGCATACTAGTTTTGTCTTTGGATTGGTTCATGTTCTTTTGTAGCTAATCAAGACAAGGATCAATAAAAAAATGCGTTCCGTTCTTTCACCAAAGGCCTTTAGTTTACATATAAAGAACTGTTAAAAGTTTTGGATGGGAAAGATTTAATGTTAATGAAAAAAGTATCTTATGTTCACCAAGGCTGCATTTATTTAATCTTCTGCTATCTTTTTAAATATTTTTTTAAATTGCTGAATTTTCAGCATCATTACTCCAGTCTTCAGTGTCACATGATCCTTAAGAGATCATTCTAATACTGTATGCTGATTTACTGCTCAATAAACATTAATTATTAGTATAAATGTTGAAAACTGTAATACATTTTTCTTCACAATTCTTTGAAAAGGAAGTTCAGTAGAACAGTATTTATTTCAAACAGAATCTTGTGTACTGTTAAAATGTTTTTACTCTCACTTTTGATCAATTCAGTGCGTCCTTGCAAAATAAAAATATTAGTTTCTTTGAAATATCAGTTAAACTGTACATAAAATTAACAAATTAAGGACAACGAATGAAATGGCTCAACTCTCACCTCTAAAGTAAACTGAAGTAAATAGGAAAGATTGTAAAATCTTAAACAATGTTTTTTTTGTGTGTCATGTCATTTGCAAAAAAAAACTTTATGAAAAGTATCTGATGTTACGGTTTCTGACTGTCACTTTGGTTACAGGTGAAAAAAACAAAAGGGGATTGATTGTGCTAATTGTTAATATAAGCATTATTTGTTTTTTACTTGATAATAAACTTTTGTCAATCTCAAACACTAACAGTGCGACATATCCAATGTTTCATCATTTTCACTGTGATAATTAACATCATCATCATTATCATCATTAATTTAATTAGCCACATCCCGAAATGTGTCTTCATCATAGCTACCTGCACAAAAGTCAGCATCAACTGCTGTTCAAACTCTGATACACAATTTGATTATTCCCAGTCTTCATGTATGACTAATATAATAGTGTTTCACTCATTGAACATCAGTGTCCCACCCAAATACGCATTGCATTGTAATAATCACATATCTATACATGTATATGTATAGATGTGGGCGCAGGAATTGTAGTACATGTAGTAGCCGGTGTAAATGGCAGTGTTTGCTTCATTCATGGAACATGTTGGAACAGACATGGAGAGCAGGGAAATGGCTTAGTTGTCCATTTCAGAACAATTGGTTTTGTCCCGGGAGAGATAGAAATGCTGAGAGGTTTGGAAAAAGGTAGAGATGTGATGGAGGAACAAGTGTTATCGACTTTCCTGAAGAAAGAGACATAAAGGAGGGAAGCAAAAGAGAGAAAAGAGAAGATAAAGTCCAAGTTGAAAGACAGAGGGAGGAGGTAATAGACAACAGAGAGATGGGCTGACAGCGCTGGTGACAAGACGAATAAGACATGATGCAGCCAAGACTGATAATAGAAGAGAAAGTTTCAACAATTAATGAGCCTGGTAGCACATCTCATTTTCTCTGGAAGAAAAACAGCAAGAATGAGGGATCAGAGAAGTGAGGAGGGGGTGAAAGTCTTTGCTCTCATTTCCCTTTGAGGGGCCTTGAGGCAGGAAAAACTTGAAAAAGAGCAAAAAGGGGAAAGAAAAAGAGGTCATTGTGTATCTGACATAGAAACTTAGGCCATTGCCCATGGCTAATACATGGGCGTTATCTTACTAAGTTATTAACTAGACAACAGTTTGCATCCCTGAGTGTCGCTTATGTTATTATGCTGATACAGTGACCTGTGCTAACGAAAAAAGTGTTTAGGTATGGAACTATTCAGTTAATCTGTCAGTTATTTCTTACATTTGTTAAATTGTTCCTTTTGTACAAACAAATGTAAATGTATTTTTAAATATAGGTATTATATTTTGATTATTTTTTTTAAATATATAGTATTACTGTTAGGAATATGAACTGCCTGTGTTGTGTTTTGCTCCCTAGTTTTTGTCCTTGTGTGTGAAATGCCCTTATTTGGTTTTCTTCCTGTTCCGATTGTGTTTCATTGAATCCAGGCATGTCTCGTCATCCCCTCATTTAGTTAAGTACTTAAGCCCTGTGTTTTCCCATGTCTAGCGTCTATGGTTATTCGTCATTTAATGCTATGTGTGTCTCCTTCCTTCCCCTCTGTTCCGTCGAATTTGGATCATTAAAGACTCTTATTTGTGTTTACTCCACTTCTCCTCACCTCCACAATCCTCACAATAGCAGTGTGACAGAACACTGGACATACAAAATAGTTTATTTGTATTTCTCCCCTCCGTTATTTTTTTTGTGTATTTTCAGTGTTTGTTTTCTGTTTTCCCTGTGTGCCCTATGGATTCCCTCACTGCAAAGTTTACCTACTTCATCTGTAAGGACCTTTCCCTCTTGGACTATGCTGTGGAGTTCAGCCAGCTCGTCGTTTTAATGCTGTGCCTCATCCCAGTGTCCCTCTGGCTCTGTCAGGCTCATCCATCCCTTTGGCTTCACCTCAGTTCTCTGTTGCTCCAGCTACACCACTGCCTTCTAGATCCCTGTCTCTGCCTAGGTCGCAGGTGTCATCTGCTCCGCCTTGGCCCTCTAGATCCTACCCTTTGCCCTGCCTTATAGGCTCAGGCTTCTCTGGCACCTGCTCCGCTGTAGTCGGTTGGCCCCCTGGAGTAGTCAGCCCTTCCTCCTCCATGGTCCTCCCTCGGTCGGCTCCACCGTGGGTCACCATTATGGCTGTAGCCTGGGTTTCACCTAGCACCGCATGCTCCAAGACCCTCCAGTTCTCTCCATGGCCCCTTCATCCTCTGATTTATCCCTGGCTCCTCCTGTTTCTTCCTTGGCTGCTCCCTGCCTGGACTCTGTCTGCCGGGCCCCCTCCTGGGTGTCCATCCTCCACCTGAGCCTCAACCCAAGTTCCCACAAGGCTTGTTGTTTCTTTGGCGGATGTGCCTTCCAGGAGGGCGGTGATTTGTCAGGAATATGGACTGTCTGTGTATTTTGCTTCCTTTGACCAAGTTTTCCCTCGTGTGTGGCATGCCCATATTTGGTTTTCTTCCTGTTCTGATTGTGTTCTAATTGAGTCCACTCACCTTGTGGAGTCCCTCTTCTAGTCTTGTATTTAAAGAGAGTTATGTTCCTTGGTTCCTTGGTTCCTTGGTTCCTTTGTCTTATGTCATTCTGTTCTCCTGAGTTCCTATGTTCCTGCGATTTTGATTAATTGAGGTCTTTTCGGTTAAGTTTATCTCCTGGTCTCCTCACTCCTCGCTCCAACGGAAGTGTGACAATTACATTTTTATAAAATTTTCTCTAAATAAATTACAAATAAAATTAAAATCTCAATGTTTTAAATGCTACAAATTAATGTAGGTAACACAACATTATGACAGTATAAATATCGTGCAATATGAAAAGTTCATATTCATTTTGATTTGCTATTACTATTAAAATTTGCTTATTATTATTTAAATATATTTTTTGTAGTTTTCATTTTAATTTACATTGAAATTTTAATAATTTGTGTTTTGTCATGTTTATTTGCTGTTGTTTGGAGAGTTTTTTCAAATGTAGTTTTTATAATTTTATAGCTATTTTAGGACTTAAAGTTAAATGAAAATGGAAATGTTCTAGTTAAAATATATATATTTTAAAACAAAAAGTAACTTTTTTTTGTGCTTCCAGTTTAAGTTAACTATAATAACCCAGCTCTATAATAACCAATTTGGAATTAATATAACATGCATCATCAACTGTTTTTCCGCTATTTCATACTTGCTTTTTTAGTTTTGCAAAGTTACATCACTGAACAAGGTTTTCTGTGGATACTCTGGAAATATTGATTTTACCACTAGGTTGTTTCAGCCCTAGTTCCTTATATATCAGTAGGTACGTGACCAGCTTTTTAAACCACTATTTACTGAGTCGCTTTGACAAAATGTAATCTCCATCAAAAGGCTTTACATTCAACAGCTTATGCAATGATTCATCTTGTATGCAGGCTACAGAACTTGGCTCAGGAGAGAGAAGTAGCGGCGTCGTGCCACACGCATTAGTGCATTATCAATATCCACTCTGGCTGTAATAGAAATTAATGTAAGGGGAGTTTTAGTGCTTTTACGGTACTGTTTACCTCCATGATGTTGATTAACACAGATGCACCTTGGGCTGACGGCACTATTGAGACAAGGTGCCTAGACGTCACTCACACCTATGGCTGACTTTGTTCTCGCTTTATCCTCGAAATTCAGGGCCTCAGGAAAAGAGAACAGAGTGAAATAAAAGGGGAGAGGAGATGCACAGGGAGAAAAATAGGAATTATCTCTGCTGGACGAAAATAGCCCCGTGTTTCAATCAAAGACAAGCTTTAAAAAAAAAAATTGATTTAAGAGTGCTGACGGGAGGGGGCCGTATAATGGGGAATTAAGGTTGTTTCACATTAATTATGCGTCATATGTGACATGTAATTAATTCAGTGAGTGTTTGATTAGGGATTGAGGGGGGAGGCCCTTAAATAAGGAATGAGGATCAAGCACAATATGTTGATGTTCCAGAATAACATGAAAATTATTTATCAGCTATATCTTCATATATATGTATATGTATAAATATATCAGAATCAGAAAGCGCTATATTGCCAAGTATGCTTGCGCATACAAAGAATTTGTTTTAGTGACATAAGCTTCCAGTACACAGAGACAACAACAATGCACATACAAAAAAAAAAAGAATAGAGTAAGATACAGGGGTGTACTAGGATGGAGAAGTAACAAATAAATATAAGGATATTGCACATTTTTATTGCATAAGTGGGGAACATTTAACTCTTCATGAGGTAGATTGCCTGGTGGAAGAAACTGTTCTTGTACCTGACTGCCCTGTTATTTGCGGCTCTGAAGCGCTGGCCAGGTGCCAAATGTTCAAAAAGGGGGTAACTTGGATGTGAGGGATCCAGAGTGATTTTCTAAGCTCCTTTCCTCACCCCCGAATGTATGTATACAGTTCTTGAAGGGAAGGCAGGAGAACACCAATAAACCTTTCAGGAGTCCAAACCGTTCTCTGTAGTCTTCTGATGTTTGATTTTGTAGCTGAACCAAACCAGACAGTTATTGAAGTGCACAGGACAGACTCAATGATGGCTGAGTAGAACTGTTTCAGCAGCTCCTGTGGCAGGTTAAACTTCCTCAGCTGGTGAAGGATGTACAACCTTTGTTGGGCCTTTTTAACAATGGAGTCAATGTGGTTGTCCCACTTCAGGTCCTGAGAGATGTTGGTTCCCAGGACTCTGAATGACTCCACTGCAGCCTCAGTGCTGTCTTTTATGGTAAGTGGGGGAAGTTCATTGGGTTTTCTCCTGAAGTCCACGATCATCTCCACAGTTTTGAACGTGTTGAGCTCCAGGTTTTTTAGACTGCATCAGACAGCCATCTGCTCAACCTCTTGTCTGTAAGCAGACCTGTCACCGTCCTGGATGAAACCGATGACTGAAGTTTGTCATCTGCAAACTTCAGGAGCTTGACAGAGGGATCTTTAGAGGTGCAGTCATTGGTGTACACGGAGAAGAGCACTGGGGAGAGAACACATCCCTGAGGGGCACCAATGTTGGTGGAGCAGCTGTTTGACATGAATTTCCCCGGTTTCACTAGCTGTTGCCTATCTGTCAGAAAGCTGGTGATCCACTGACAGATAGAGCTAGGGACAGAGAGCTGGGTCAGTTTGGTCTGGAGGGCTGTTGGGATAATGGTGTTGAAAGCCAAACTAAAGTCCACAAACAGGATCTTCACATAAGTTCATGTTTTGTCCAGATGTTAAAGGATAAAGTATATATATACATTCACTGGCCACTTTATTAGGGACACCTTGCTAGTACTGGGTTGGAAACCCTTTTGCCTTTAGAATGGCTTTAATTCTTAATTGCATACATTCTACAAGGTGTTGGAAACATTCCTCAGAGATTTTGGTCCATATTGACATGGTAGCATCATGCAGTTGCTGCAGATTTGTCGGCTGCACAACCATGATGCGAATCTCCCGTTCCACCACATCCAAAAGCTGCTCTATAGAATTGAGATCTGGTGACTGTGGAGGCCTGTAATGCTATAAAAAGGCGGGAACCGGTGAACATAAAATCCAGGCCTGGTCCTCTCTTGTCCTTCACTGTCATAACTCCTCTTTTGTATCCTTCCAGAGCTCCTCTGCGGGACTCGAGACCGGTGAGTGGCGCAGGTGTCACTCATTTCCAATCACTCCACCGGCCTCGACCTGTTCCCACGGCTCTCGGCCCCGCCCCACTCATCACAATGCCATTTGAGTAAAGCTAACTCATTGTCATGTTCAAGAAACCAGTATGAGATGATTTGAGCTTTGTGACAGGGTGCATTATCATGCTGGAAGTAGCCATTAGAAGATGGGTACACTGTAGTCATAAAGGGATGGATATGGTCAGCAACAATACTCAGGTAGGCTGTGGCATTTAAACAATGCTCAATTGGTACTAAGGGGCCCAAAGTGTGCCAAGAAAATATTCCCAACCCCATTACACACCAACAGTAGCCTGAACCTTGGAGACAAGGCAGGATGCATCCATGCTTTCATGGATGCTCTTTACGCCAAATTCTGACCCTACCATCTGAATGACGCAGCAGAAATCGAGACTCATCAGACCAGGTAACGTTTTTTGTGAAATGTGAGAAATGTTGCCTCCGTTTCCTGTTCTTAGCTTACAGGAGTGGCACCCGGTGTGGTCTTATACTGCTGTAGCCCATTTGCTTCAGGGTTCAACATGTTGTGCTTTCAGAGATGGTATTCTGCATACCTTGGTTGTAACAAGTGGTTATATGAGTTACTGTTGCCTTTCTATAATCTCTAACCAGTCTGCCCATTCTCCTCTGACATCAACAAAGCATTTTCTTCTGCACAACTGCTGCTCACTGGATATTCTCTCTTTTCCAGAGCATTCTCTGTAAACCCTAGAGATGGTTGTGCGTGAAAATCCCAGTAGATCAGCAGTTTTTGAAATACTCAGACCAGCCCCTCTGGCACCAACAACCATTCCACGTTCAAAGTAACTTAAATCCACTTTATTCCCCATTCTGATGCTTGGTTTGAACTTCAGCAAGTTGTCTTCACCACATCTAGATGCCTAAATGCATTGAGCTGCTGCCATGTGATTGGCTGATTAGCAATTTGTGTTACCAAGCAATTAAACAGGTGTACCTAATAAAGAGGCCGGTGAGTGTATTTATATATACATATATATGTGTGTGTGTGTGTGTGTGTGTGCGTGTGTGTGCATGTGTGAGTGTGTGAGACAGAGAGAGAGACAGAGAGAGAGAGAGAGAGAGAGAGAGAGAGAGAGTGTGTGTGTGTGTGTGTGTGTGTGTGTTTAGTGTTTAGACTTTATTTTTGTGTTAGTGTCAATATGTGTTAGTACATACTTAACACCAGGATCCACTATTCATTGTTTACCGATGGCACCTGTATAAAACATAAACAGTGTTCCAATGGAAGAGAAAAAGCAGGAAAACACAAGTAGTGTATTACACTAAGGCAAAAACAGAAAATAAACCCAGCACAGCCAAAAGAATATAACACAGTATGATGTGTATTTGTCTTGGGGCTACAGCAGCATGAGAACTTGTGTGCTAAATGAACAGCTGGACATGCAGTGGAGCCTATTGATTGTTTATAGTGCATATCGCCTGGGGAAATAAGGTGTTTTTAAATAAGAAATAAGATACAGGAAGACGAAGATTGCTGTTACTTCTGAAACAGAATGGATTATGTTTGTGTTTCAGTGATTTGTGCTTTTGAGCAAATACGAAGATAAAGATGTGTGTTCTCCTGACACAATGTTCAGAAAGAAAGCTTTTCTTACACTTATTCAAAAACAGCCACTTCTAGGGCTGCTCATTGCTTTTCAGACCGATTTTCATATAAGATGCTCAGTTGATTTTACATTTCCACCATAATTCACAAAGTCTATTAAAACATCAGCCTCATTATGTGAAACACTCACAACAAAAGCAGAAGATTGAGCGGCTTGAATTGTGACAGCCCACCGCCGTTCTGATCCTTTGATGGCTTGGGTTGTTATGAACAACTCTTTTTCTTTTATTGTCATTTTTCTCTCTTCCTCTGTGTCTCGTGCTTTCCGCTCTCTCTTTCCTTCTCCTCTTTCTGTTCTTTCTCTAAAACCCCTTGTGTGACTAATGAGTCATCACATCCCTTTCTACAGTACAACCCAAGCTCTGCTTTGTATTACTGTATTACAGTGCTTCTATCTATCTATCTATCTATCTATCTATCTATCTATCTATCTATCTATCTATCTATCTATCTATCTATCTATCTATCTATCTATCTATCTATCTATCTATCTATCTATCTATCTATCTGTCCGTATGTCTGTGTATCTTTCTATCTTGCTTTCTCTTGATCTATCATTCTATCATTATTGTAACATTAAGTGTCCATCTATTAAATATAAGGCTTTCACTGTTAGTGTACATTAATTTTGTTTTGTCGAGGGGTTTGTTCATAATTCAGTCGTGTCTTTTCAATTATTCGGTGCAATTGTTTTTCTTCTTCCACATTGTTTTTTTCTCTTTGATCTTAAGTGTATCTGTACGCTTTAATTTGGATAAATGTTTTATCTCCTGCAATCAATGTTGTGCTCTTTTTCTCTGTAGTTTATAAGTCGGACAGCTCCGTGATAGCTGCCAGGCTTAACAAGCCAGCAGCAGTAGTAGAGTGACCTTCTGGAGAGCCAGTCTCTGTCTCCCTCTCTGCAGTTTAGCGCGAGCTCCATTTGGTTGTGTTAATGCCACTGGTGTTCTGAAGAGTTAAATCTAAACTATCTTGTCAACACATATGTAGAGGAGAGAAGCTGTCTTTAGCGATGGAGGTAATGGTACATCAACTTTCCCCAGAAGATA
The DNA here is from genome assembly GCF_023724105.1 of Carassius gibelio. NCBI lineage: Eukaryota > Metazoa > Chordata > Actinopteri > Cypriniformes > Cyprinidae > Carassius > Carassius gibelio. Next base: position 27,296,223 of record NC_068396.1, on the reverse strand, counting down.
CAGTGAAGTCAAATTAAGAATTCTGGACTCTTGACTCTCATTTTATCTCGCTCTCTCTTTCTCTCCTCCTTTTCATTTCTCTCTTTCTACTTTCTCTCGCTGTGTCTGTTCTTTTTCTCATTTAATTTGTATTATTCAAACCTATATCTGAATAGGAAATTGATTTTAGAGCACCACTTGCCAGAAGGGCCTCTTTCTATTGTTGTAGAAAATCACAGAAGGTACTCTCTATTGAGTTTTAATATAGAAAAATGGCTTGTCTGAGATACTACTTCTGATACAAACCTTAAAAAGCTTTTATTTTAATTTAATGCATTTCTGGAAAAGAACATTGATTGGAATGTGTCAGGATATGAACAGACTGCAGGTGTTTCCTAACAGTGTGCCATGTCAGAATAATCACATTTAACTGATGTAAAGTAAAAATTACAAAACAAATAATTACTTTCATGAGCTAGTTCTTTTGAGTGAATCAAAAACATACAGTGCAGACAGTGTAGTCTGATTCCCAAACAAATGATTCTAATGAGTTGATTTATTTTGGTGAATCAAACACACAGCTTAAAACTAACTGTGGGGTTGATGACTGGTTGTTCTTATGACAACATGCACTGTGGTTGTAAGTTATATTTTATTAAAATTAATGTTAACACATTTTTTTTGTTTGTTTCTTTAAGTATCAGTGATTAATATATAGTTAAGGCCAATTAGACTAGTCTGTGTTAACACAATTTTTAAAAGTTTTGGGTTTATCTCCTCATTTGGCAATGGAATTGGATTTTCCCCCCCAAATATGTATTTCTTAGCATTAGTTAAACTTTTAAGGTATTTAATCCGTTGAGTAATCCTAAACAGAAATTAAAATAACCAATATATTAGTTTATGCTGGCATCCTGTTGAATAATCTATAGTTGAGTCTACATGTCATGAATATTGGATCCAACCCACAGCGTCAGATCCCATCAGAATTTTATTTTCCTGATACCCATAAGCTGTTAAAAACAAGTATTGTCTGGTTCCCAAAATCAGTATTTCACTGCATTTGATCTAATGCCAAAATCAGGGCAAATGCTGTTGCGAGAAAGCAGGAGAAGAGGAATGATGATAATCTTAGTCACATATGCTTTAATGCTAAATCAAACATCATCTGACCAGCACAAATCCCACCTATAGCAATGGAAAATTACTGCTTCAGAACATCAGCCTATGGTGTTATAAACCGTGAAATTGAGACATTCTCTTACTGTCTTACTCGTGAAGACAAATATTCCTGAAAAACCACAAAATCAAGAAACGAACAGTTTGAAAACAATATAAAATGACTGATTATTGAATTAATCAATAAAAGGGGTCTACAATTATTATAAATTATTAAATGGAATAATAAATTTTTTAAATGCTAATTATTATAAATAACTGAATGTTAAAGAAAATAAAAATATGGTTGCTCTCTTGAAGCAACTCAGAGACATCTTTCTGGCTGCTAAGTGCCTCTTATTTCCAGTCAATCTGATACTTGATCCATCGTGGTGGATCAGCTGATGAATCACTTGAATTAAGATGCATTCTCTTCTCAACGCTTCTCAATCTCTCCCCTTCCTCTCTTAATGACATGCTGTTCTGGCACGGTATTGTTTATGGCAAGAGCTTAGCTGTTATCCCCTCCCAGCAGTCAAGAGTTAGTGGGAAACTTATTTTATGCCTCTGCCTCTCATTCGAATATTAAAGATACTTTGCTTATAAACTGCCTCTGTAGGACACTAGTCTCTATTATTGAAGAGGAAGGGAGGAAAGTAGTGAGAGGATAGTAATGTAAGGTCTGGATTGGCTCCCTGCTGCTCGTGCAGGGCTGTATATTGGGGAGTGGATGACTAGGTTGGCCTCTCCATTGTGCTAAACTGCTGATATAGGAATGGGATGTGGAGTGCATGTGTCTGTGATCGCTCATTTTGAGTTGAATAGACTCAGAACGGATGAAGAGGTGGAGCGGGAGGGGTGAGGAGCAGAAGTGTAGAACGACGGATTAGAGAGGAATGATTCGGAAAACAAATCTGACACATGGGATCCTATATATTATGTGTGTGTTAAATGTAACGTTGAAATGAGAGACCATGTGTGTCATTTCACATGCTCATAACAGTGGTGTCTCTGAAGTGTAAACTGCTGTTGTTGGTGCTGTAGGGAGACTTGGAATCTGTAATGGGTCGACTCAACATTTATTCTGAAGAAGAAAAAGAATTGTCAGTAAAATAAGCATGTGTGGTCAACCTTGAATGATTGTTTCTGTTTGGGATGAAGTAGAATTATAAACTGTATTATTAATATTTTATTATATTGTATCTGTACAGTCTATTTTGAGAACACAAGAGTTGCTCAATGTCATGAAACTACAAGATGCTTCCCAGAAAACAAATGGCTGGTATATTGTTGCCATTTTTTATTATTATTTTTTAAAGAGGAAAATAGACGTAATGTTAATGTATACACACACACACACACACAAACTGTAATTAATTAATGACACAATTGATTAATCAAATTACTTGCAAATTAATTGCACGTCATATCTGGCTGAGAAATTGGCCACAGAAAACAAGTCATTATTGTGTTAAATGAGAAAAGCATCATGAAGAAGCTTTAGAAAGAAATGTTTTATTTGATTCAACATAAAATGTATTACACAAACTTTGAGGCCATCTGAATTGGTGTTTAGATATATCTACAGACAGTTAATTGCAGCTCAGAGGCGGCATGAATGCATTTACACTGCAAATGCAATAGTATAAATAATGGTGTTAGTTAAATGAGTTTTAAATGGGTGTCAAAGTGTTTTTTTTTTCTTTTTTATTAAAGGGGTCATCGGGTGCTAAATTCACTTTTATATGTTGTTTGAACATAAATGTGTGTTTGCAGTTTGTGTACACATCTACCCTATAATGATAAAAATTCACCCAGTGGTGTTTATTTAATCCCTAAAAATAATATCCCCTTTTTCAAATCAGGCCGTTCTCAACTTCTTGTCTGTGTGACGTCACGTGTCATTTACTCCCGACATCGAGCCGCTGAAGATGCAGTGGATTACCTTTGTCTGTGAAGGGAGTGCGTGGACCTACGGGACCAAGAAGTGATAGTGCATGGCGTGTGTTCCCACATTTAGTTTTTTCATTTTGCCGGTTTTTCTTTTGTGAAATGTGGTTAAAGTTAACAGAGCAAACAAAAAAAAGTAGACAGAACTCCACTCAGACCACCACTTATCACTACACAGAAGAAAGGGGCGGGGTCAGCAGAGCTCATTAGCATTTAAAGCAACATTGATATCTGCAGAACTGATTTTGAAAGGGTAAAAATGGTGTTGTTTTACACTACCACTGAGAAATTTTAACCAAAGTATGGTAAAGACTTTTCATTAAGAAGCATATCAACTTGTGGAAAATGGGCATCCGATGACCCCTTTAATATGGAAATAATAAACTATTTTTTAATGAAATGACAGTTCCAATAACAGAGAAATACTGCCTTTTTCAATAACTTATAAATTAACATATTAAATTGACAACACTGCTAGATGTTATATTATATATTACAACAATGGTTTTCTATTTTCATGTTTTTAAAAAATATAAATATTTAATATTAAATCTCATTTATTCCTGAGTTGAAAATCAAAACTGAATTTAAGTGCTCATAAACAATTATTTTTCTTCCCAATGTTAAAAACAGTTTTTTATTGAAACCATGATACACATTTTTTTACAGGTTTCTTTAATGAATAGAAAGAACAGCATTTATATTATTGTCTTCTTAAGTGTCATTTTTGATCCCTTTAATTCTTGCTTGCTGAGTAAAAGAGCTAATTTCTCTCCAAAAAAGAAATCTTGCTGACCCTATTACTGGATTCCCACCTCTCCTGATGAGATCAACTCCAAAAGGGAAGAGGAGGAATTAAGACAGGAAATTAATATTGGGGGCACGTAAATTAGTCAGAAAATTAAAGAGGCAAAGACACACACATACACACTGGCAAATCAGACACACATTAAACATTTAGCGAGAACCCGCAAAACAAGAATATTTAAACACATACGTAAAATATTATACTACAGCCATTAGATTAACAAGATAAGCCCCCCTCCCCGCAGCCCCATCAGTGTTGTTACCTCATTAAAGCCGAAACAAGGTAACAGATCAGTCCATCTCGGACCCCAGGGGAGTGGCTTTGATGTTGAATAGAGAGTGGAGACCCGAAAGAGAGAGACACTGTGAGATGACTAACATGGCAAACGCCCACGACCAACTTCACACATGAGTGCACACACAGAACAATCATTTACACGCATGTACAGAGTTATACATCAGTCTGCATGCATTCATGTGCACTGTCATACATGTGTGCATGGCTTTACAATGCTTTGGCTTATTTGCTACTGACCGCTTACACAAACACACACTCGCATCAGTGTATGCATACTAGATGTGAAGAGTTCATTAACATGCTTATTATAAACATTTGAAAATCATGCATCACCAATGTACCATAGACATTTCATTTTGACATGTGAACTGTTTCAGGAGTGAAGTGGTCATTTAGATGTTAGGGGAGCAAAATGTGTCTCGTTCACTGGCTATGATGCAGCAGATGTTAGATCTGGCGAACTGCAGTTCATATTTCTCTACCCTCCTTCTCCTGATCCTTGTTCCCTTTATCCAAACTGATATATATATATACTTGGATTTGTCCCTTTGTCTTTGTAATGGGCTGGAGGCAAGAAGAATACAAGAAAAATGAGTGAGCTAGCAAATTCTCATCTCTGTCTTTGACATACCGTATGTACTGTTGAAAACCAGTATAAACTGTAACTATAACCAACTGATGTCCTATTATAATGTGATTAGCCTTGATACTTTTGTTCTCATGCATGCATGTATTTTTGTTTCTTGCAGGATGACCATTCCATGTTCTTCCAGTTTGGACCCTCTATAGAGCAGCAGGCCTCTGTCATGCTTAACATAATGGAGGAATATGACTGGTACATATTCTCCATCGTCACCACCTACTACCCTGGATACCAGGACTTTGTCAATCGGGTGAGTTGACGCTATTCATTTCTTCTCAATTCAATTTCATTTTAATTTGAGTTTAACTGTTAATTTAAGCAGGCGTAGAAGTAATACACTATATTTCAGGTCAAGTTTTAGGTCTCCATCCAAACCCCAATGTATGTTTATGATTCAAGTGTTCTTGAAAATAAAACATGAGTTCTGATGTCATAGTTTATATGTTAGCTAAATATATAATTACATTGATATTTTATTTATTTTCTTATACATTTTCTTATATGTTCAAAGGTTTGGAGTTGTTACATTTTTTTTTTAATGTTTTTTTTTTTCACAAAAATCTGTGATGCTCAACGAGGCTGCATTTGTTTGTTAAAACATGGTCATAATAAAATATGTATTATTATATATATATATATATATATATATATATATATATATATATATATATTTTTTTTTGTAACAAGTGTCTATAAAAATCTTTGCTGCCACTTTTGATCATTATCATGTGCCCTTGCTGCATAAAAAATATAACTTTCTTGAAAAAAGCACTTTTTTGGCCCACTTTTGAACAGTAATGTGTATATATGTGTATTGTTGTAGTTGTTTTTACATTTTTTTATTATTTTAAAGTTATGTTTAACACAGAGTTTAACAATTGTTCCATGGATTTTATTTCTGAAGGAATTTGGAGTGGTGCAGAAAAGCATTGCAATGTGCTTGCTAAGATGTTCTGCGTGTTTTTAGCATGTTGCTATGTGCTTGCTTGGGTGTTTACCAGGGCTTTTTAGGTGATTTCAAATGAGTTTTGAAGGGTTGAAAGAAACACATCTCAGTTTATATGACTCATGTTCGTAATCCCACCATACAATCCATTCAGAGCCTGCTCTTGTTTATCGAATCACTGAAATGCATCATCAGGGTGTATAAACACGCACCTATCCAGAGCTACACCAATTTGGCCAAATTGAGATGGGGATCTCGTGAAACCCCAGACTGCTGTTTGCTTCACTGCCCCCAATTCTGGAAACTCTAGCTGGTTCGATTCACACCCTAATACGAGGTCCTAACTCCCGCTGGGGCGCCAGCCGCTGCGGTTCAAGTCTCTTTTATCATAAGAAGTTTGCCAATGCTCCTTTCTCTACTAATGCTCTCTTCCTCTCCTCTATCTTCTGTATGCTAGTGCTTCTGTCAAAATGAATAGACCTGTCCTCTCCCCTACTTTCACTATACGTCACTCCTATAGGAACGAATGCTGCTTTCCTCTCCAAATTTATGTCTTATTGTTTTTTATTTCAAGGCATAGTTCACTCAAAAATGAAATTATGTCATCATTTACTGACCCTTATGTCATTCTTAACCCATGTGGCAACAGAAAAGAGTCTGCACGCAAGATGGAAAGTCAAACGGGTTCAGAATGACATGAGGTTGAGTAAATGATGACTAGTGGAATTTTCCCTGTAACCATCTTTCTGTTAATTCATCACACGCCTCTCACAGTATGCGCCTTTAGCCTTGTATACAAGCCCTTTAATAGTAGTGTGGACCCTTTTAATTCATGCAAGCAAAACAGCCTTTTATAGAGCAAGGTTATTATTGTTAACCAAAACTAGAGCTATTTAAAACATTTTGTTGATTGAAATAGAGGTCAAATATAGTTTAAACATTAAATGGAAGAAAATAAAACGAAACTAAAATAAAATGTATATATAAAAAAAAAAAAATCAACATTAAAAATAAAATCAAAATAAAATAAAATGAGAATGCAAAAATAATTAATAATTGTTAATAAATAGTGTAATAGTATTTAAATAATTCTGAAATATCACTGCTTTAGAAATGTGTTGAGTCAGTGTAGTAATAAATACTGTATTTTGCCTCAAATGGGAAACAACGGCTAGAGCTTGTCACATATCTCCTAAATGTACCTTTGGCCCACAGTGCTGTAAATAAAGTTCTTAAATACACAGTGCAATGATCAGGACTGTGTTCTTTGATTTCTAATGTACTTTCAGTAATTCTCCAAATCAGGAGCAACCTCAGGGCGATGCAAGCAGAGCCCAGAAGAGGTCCAGAGGATGCTCTGCTTATTGAGGAGGCTCACGCAGAAGGCTCTTGATGTTCTTGCAGGTTTATAGCAGACAGGTGTTTGATGCTCTGCCAGTGAGACCAGTGCCAGGCTTTGTGTTGCTGTCTGCTGGGGCAGGAACAATGGTTCAGTCGATTCCAAAACCTTGAACAAATTGTGTCCAGTGCTGATACTCTCCTCTCCAGCAACACTGACATCTGTTTTCTTGTGCATCTTATTTGTGGCCCTTCATCTTCTGCAATATCCTGAGTTGCCGCAGTACCTATGCTATTTTATTCTCATATGTACTTTGCGCTTTGTAAATGACTTTAGAAATACCTTGGTATTTAAATGAGGAATTTACACTGTTTCAGTAAAATATAAGTTTTCAGCCAAATATTTGTTTTATTTTTTATTAATCATACATAAATGCATGCTCACTTCAAACACTCACTAATCTTTATAAAACCTCAAAATTGTGTAAATGATCACAAAAATGTGAACTGTCCTTTTAAGAAATGTAAGAATCGTAAAAAAAATTAAGCTGTATGGTTAAAAAATATACAAATAAATATTGTGGTTTTTTAAAATGTGAAATGATTTAGCACAGAAAAAATGACAAAACAAAATAAAAAATAATACAATTTAAAAAAAACTCATTCAAAATTAATTTCTAAGTACATTTTGCTGTTATTAATATTATTATATAGTATATAAATAAAACTAAAATGTGTACCTCAGATATAAATATAGTGATCTTTCAGGACAGTGGAATTGAAATGTCAGAGTATCAGTGTACAGGGACAATCACAGTCATTTTTGTAGATTTACCCCTGTGGTAGCTGATGCTCACACTACACTTGACTGCATGTGTGTAATGATACTGTCAGTGCAATTTGCAAGTCTGTCAAATTGGCTGGAAATATTGGGCACTACAGATGTATGCATCATCAGAATTGTGGGTACAATAATTTCATCTTCCTCTAGTTCTGACTGCAGTAGATTATAATGGAAAGCATCTCTGTGGACTCGTGTTTGAACAATTTGTTATGAGGAAATGCAGTTGAATTCCTCTCAGTCTCTACAGACAGAGCAGAGCAGTTCTGTGCATTTTGAAATGTGGGTTAGGACTGCTTCTTTACAAATCATAGAGATCAAAAAATAAAAAATAAAAATATCTGGATGAAGTGCATGATAGGAATTTCATTTTTTATGATTCATGTTTTCATTAATCCTTTTAAATAAAAATGTAGCTTTGCCTTTTTCTCTCTGGTTGTCTTTTTGTCAGTTTTCTTTTTAAACTCTCTCTTCTCTTTATATGTAAAGAACAAAAGCAAAAACAGCTGGAGGCAGAAGGAGGGTGTTACAGGACATGCCTTTTTTTCATCTTTCTTTGTCTGTTTTGCCTTGATCCAGATCCGGAGTACCGTCGAGAACAGTTTTGTTGGCTGGGAGCTGGAAGAGGTGCTGCTGTTGGACATGTCAGTAGATGATGGTGACTCAAAGATCCAGAACCAGATGAAGAAGCTCCAAAGTCCTGTTATACTGCTGTATTGCACTAAAGAAGAAGCCATGACCATTTTCGAGGTGGCGCATTCTGTCGGCCTCACTGGTTATGGTTACACCTGGATCGTACCATCTCTGGTGACAGGGGATGCAGATAATGTACCCAGTGTCTTTCCAACAGGTAAGAAGAAATATACCGTATTTTTCGGACTATAAGTCGCACCTGAGTATAAGTCGCATCAGTCCAAAAATACGTCATGATGAGGAAAAAAACATAAGTCGCACTGGACTATAAGTCGCATTTATTTAGAACCAAAAACCAAGAGAAAACATTACCGTCTACAGCCACGAGAGGGCGCTCTATGTTTTCAGTGTAGACTACAGGAGCACTGAGCAGCATAGAGCGCCCTCTCACTGCTGTAGACGGTAACGTTTTCTCTTGGTTCATGTCAAATTAATTTTGATAAATAAGTCGCACCTGACTATAAGTTGCAGGACCAGCCAAACTATGAAAAAAAGTGAGACTTATAGTCCGGAAAATAAGGTATATATTGTATAAATATTAGAATACAATTTTCTTCAAAAAAAAAATTGTTTAATTCAGTGTTGCATGCTGTTTCTTTGCTATTGTTTGTGAAATTTACTAGCAATTTCTGACTCAAAATATATTCTACACCATTTTTGTCAGTGTATCGAAATATTCAAGATGATCTAACACTTGCTAATCTTTGTAAAATCTCAAAATAATATACATTTTCACGTTTCACTTTTTCATACTGTACATTAAAAATCTTGTGACTAAATTGTATAGAATTTTTATATAAAAATGTTATCGTCTATAATATGTAGAAGTGTTGTTTTAGTTAACTAAAACCATAACTGTAACTATTAAAAATAGTTTTTCGGTATATAAAAGTATAAAATACAATAAAATATTAATACAAATTTGATTAAAACTTAAATCTAAGAAATGCTAATTAAAATGAGAAATACTGCTCTGTCAACTAACGTAAATAAACAAGTTTACATTTAAGGTGCCGTTTACACAACGCTTTCAGCCAAAAACGGGAAACTTTTTACATGTTTTGCCTGTTCATTTTGGAGACTGAAAACACATATTTCCAAAAACGGATTTCAAAGTGTATGTTTTTGAAAAATGCCACAGTTATCATTTCTGTGTTAACATCCAATATGGGAATCTTTGAAAACGGTGATGTCATGCGCGTGCATAGTACATGTACGATATGTAGACATGTGCAGCACATGTTGATTGTAAAGGCAAGTGCAAACAGTCATTAACAACAATGGAGCAAAGTGTGGATTTACTTCACCAATATAACAAACAACAGCGAAGATGCATCAAATACAATAATCGCCACTTCCCTACGAGTAATGTTTACTAACAAGGTGACAGGGGCAACTTTTGTCGAGTATACGTTAAACTGTAAAAAAAATGCAAGGGAAAATCTTTTGCATTCTTGACTATAGCCTTAGTGTTCAAATTAATAAATAAATCAAAATAAATAAAACTATAGAAATATTTAGCTACAAAAACTACACATACTGTATATTTCAGACGATTGTATTTATACTGAATTAACCCTTTCTGTGTCTCAGGTTTGATCTCTGTTTCTTACGATGAGTGGGACTATGGACTGGAGGCTCGAGTGCGTGATGCTGTAGCCATAATCGCCATGGCAACCTCCACAATGATGCTGGATCGGGGTCCTCACACGCTGCTTAAGTCTGGATGCCACGGCACACCTGACAAGAAAGGCAGCAAGTCAGCAAACCCCAACGAGGTGCTGAGGTGAGTCAGGCTTAGTGGGGTGCCAGGGTTCAAACACTGACATCTGGGGTCTACAATCATACACGCACACAGGCAGTCTTGCCAGCAGACACGCACTTGCAACACCTGCTCAGGAGGGTTTCCGAACTAATGGAGTGTTTTGAAAAGGGTAAAGACCCCTAAGCAGGTGAACAAACATACTGTACATGCATACATACATACACACTGTGGTTGCTGTTAGATGCTGTAGGTACTGTAGGAGACAGATCTTTACCACAGGGAACACACATACTGGTAAAAAAAAAAAATGTATAGCTTAAATGCACTGTAAATCACTTTGGATAAAAGTGTCTGCTAAATGCATAAACGTAAGTGTAAATGATTCAGAGGCACAAGGTGGTCCAAATGAAAGGGCGTACATCTGGGTATTTCAGACCTGCCAGTAAATGATGGGAACACAATGAAAGGTTTGGGTTGTACTGCAGCGTCACTGTAAAATGATTTTTAACCACTGACTCTTCACAGCCTCATCCTTTGGGAACACATACAGTGGTGGCCCAAATTATTAGGCCACTCGTATTTTCAGCAGCTAAAAAAATGGTTTTAAGTCAGTTATTTCTATATTTTGCTGTAGTGTGCCATTAAGAAATATCAGTTTACATTTCCAAACATTCATTTTGCCATTAATTGCAATAATCCAGTGAGATTAGATTAGCAGCTAGTGCTCCACACAAGAGCTGATCTCGTCATCTTCAATCTGTCTGGAATAACATGAAGAAACAGAAAAAACTGAGATAGACTTTTGCGCCTAGAGCAAAAGCTGCTTTAAACATAAAGGATGGTCACACAAAATGTTGATTTAATTTAGTAAATAGAAGTTAATTGATAAAGAAAATCTATTAATGACATTATTTTTGACAGCATCAAGTTTTGCAGGTGGGTTTCTTGACAGTCCAGTTCTCACTATTAACAAACCGTTAACTATGACCTTTGCCTCAATAAACTCCTAATTTGCTGCTTATTAAAAAATAGTTAGGTAGTTGTTAAGTTTAGGTATGGGGAAGGATTATAAATGTAGAATATGGTCATGCAGAATATGTGCTTGCTTTATAAGTACTAATAAATAGCCAGTATGTTAATAATAGGCAGGCTAATAAGCAACTGTTTAATAGAGAGAATAATAAGGCTAATAATAATAATAATAGAGAGGCTAATAAGAAACTGTTTAAAAGAGCACACCTATACTAAAGGTGTGTTACTACCAAGGGGCATCTGATCCATCTCACCTGACAATTTGTGATTGGATCAGCCGATTTGGACCTAGCACCAGGTGTAAATCAAGTCCTAGATCGAGCAGCATTTTATTATAGCCACACTGTACCTGTAACACCTCCTGCAGAAAGCAGGAGCGAGAGTGACAAATAGATAACAAAAGAGAAAAAGAGAGTGCATTATTGGTAATGTGGGTCTGCTGGAGCTCCTCGCTGAAGCACCTTTCACTTTTCTTTCCCCATTATGTCTCCTCTGACATTCAGCCTGCGCCCACGTGTCTGTACCGGCCTGGCTGTGATTTTCATCTTAGAAACATAAATATCCATCGTAATACAAAAGTGAGCTTTACATCTGAACTGCCCTGTTCTTTCTTGTACTGTTATTTGACATTTAGTATTGAGGGGCATTGATTCCTAAGTATTAATTAGCGTTTAGGCTCGGTCACACTCTCTTTTAGCCAGTCATTTGATCTGCTGGTGATGAGTTAATTGAATGCTCGAGGCAGAGCAGGATTAGGAAGCCGAATGGAACAACAGTGGGAGCCCAGCCTCTCTCTCTCTCTCTCTCTCTTTTCTGCATTTAGTTTTCACCCTTTCTTTCTGTCTGCCTGTCCCCTCCCTTGATTAACTCTAAGCATATGCAAACATGGCAAAGGAAGATAATTGTAACACTTTTGGGTTCTTGCTCATTGATCTAGGGAGCATTTAGACTAAAGCTTACAATTTTGCCACAAGCATTGTTGACCTACCAGCAATCATTACCTGCGCCAATTAAATCTATTACCTAATCAAACTGGATAGCATTGCTCACAAGTGCGGTGTTACATTCACTCACCTAGACATCGTAATTGTAGGCTCTCTAATACGTCTTTTAATGTAATAAACAGTTAACCTCAGAGACAATCTTGAAATGCAACAGTAGGTAATGAAAATCTACCTCTCATCCAGACTTTAATATGAACAGTCGTGGTACACGTCTGCTGGGTTCCCTCAGTGTATTCATCACGTGCCAGTTTTTAACAGAACAGATGTTGGACTTACCTTTCCTCTTGTTTAGAGGAGGCTGTTATTAATATTGAGAATTAGTCCCTAAACTGAAGTGTTACCAATTCTTTCTTCTCTTCTTCTTGAACTCTTATTTTATACAGTTGTCTGTGTAAAGCGTTTGAGGGGTAGTTAGCAGGGAAACATTCAACATTCCTCCGATCGCTTTATTTTGCACTCTCTGAAAACACTTTCAAATATTCAATGCTAAATTTGGAAGCTGTTTTCTAAGGCGTGTATGTAAAAGAGCACTTAATTCCAGCGCAGAGCTAGAACGTGAACCAGTCAATAACACACTGCATACAAATGCACCATCGATTATTAATGAAACACTATAGTTAAGGTTTCATAAGCATGTTATGAAAACATATAGTTGTGTTGTTGCAAAAAGCTTTTTTTATTTAGATGAGGGAAACAAGTAATTAAGTGGAAAAAAAACACTTTTATGTTATTTGTGAATGGTGGATTTACTACAATTACCCAGCGGGCATAGTATCTGGTAGAACAAGATGGTTGTATTTGTGTAATTAGGCGGATGTGTTAGACTAGCCTTTAGAGTTGCTGAAGTGGGTTTTTGAATTGGATGATGAGAAGATAAGGACACTTATATCTTATGAACACTGGAGAACACAAAGAAGATGGAGAAAAAAAAACTGAATGGAGAAAACAATTTTGTTTAGAGTCCTCTGGGATTGCAGATTCACCTGCAGCGCACACCTGGGACCTCTCATATGCGTGCACACACAGGAAGATTTTGAATGACAGGGTTATGTGGTGGGCTGAATGAGAAGCAACGGACCCAGTAACCCCTGGAGGACTCTAATGATCCGTTTCCACCATAATGGAGACGATTTAAATGGCATTCCAAGATTCTATATTATCATTCTGGAACACCCACCATGCTCTCCGGTGGATCTGTCAGCGATGATGGAGAGCTTTTCAGCTGGATGGGTCATGATCTGTGATGGTTAAGGGCCTGAGACAGCCTCAAGAGCTTCCTCTGAAGGTCAGCTGAAGGTTTTGGCATGGTTGGAGAAGGTTAGAGGAGATACATCTACCCTATAAAGGTTGAGAGCCAGATTAAATGAGGTTACATGTACCGTAGTTATCTTAGATAAATTGATTGCAAGGACTATTTGGTTATTGATTTTATTCAAATTGTGCTTGAATTTCAATGATTATGATTCATGTTATCAATGTAATGGTTTTATTGTTCTGAATCTTGATTTTAATTGTTGTGAAGACAGTTTCCCACAATTTTATAGACATTTGGAAGCTTGGAGCTTACTGATGTTCTAAATTCCTTTAGCATTTTACATCCTACTGATTTCCCAACGCTATCTCACGACCAATTCGTACGTATTTTACGAGGTGGCTTATTCGTACGAATTTGTACGACCTCACTCGTATGATTTTTATACGATTTGTCTAACTGTTAGGTTTAGGGGAGGGGTTAGGTGTAGGTCATTCGTACAAATTCATACGAATTGTGCAACTCGTGAAATACGTACGATTTGGCAAAAATCGTATGAAATTGTACGAGTGTGGTCGTACGAATTTGTGTGAATAAGCCACCTTGTAGCCGTGAGATCGGGTTGCATTTCCAAGTTCTTGTTTTGTTTTTAACGTGTTTTTTAAATAGATGCAGCCTTTTATTATTGTCAAATATATTGCATTTTAAAAAGAGATAATGAGGTTAAAAGTTACTGAATTATATGCCTTTTAAATGTTTATTATTAATATATTACACAGTAAACAATTCAGTGAAATTTACAGTAAAAACAGCAACTGTGGTTTTACAGATTAAAATTACATTTACAGTAAAAAATTATAAATTAAAACAATGTTAATATAGCCAATTATTAAAATATAAAAGAAAAACCCTGTCTTTATAATGTACTGATAACCACCTTAAAAACATAAGTAGTGAGAAAGCCACATTACGAATCAAAGTCCATCACAAGTAACTTTTAAATAAATAGTCATAATAATAGAAGGTTCTCAGGGTCATACACAAATGCAAAAAAAAAACATCATGGTAACATAACTGACAAGAAAAATCTAACAAGAAACAGTTATTTCAATAAGAAAAAAAAAGTGAAGTGTCACAGAGAGTTCAGAGAGTTTTAATTTACATTTTTCGTAATTACGTGTTTTTAAGTTTTGATTATTTTTGTATTGACTAAACACATACAGTATACGGTCTCCCCAATCTTGCAGATATTACATCCTTGCATGTTTGTTGGTGTTATGATGTTGTGTTTTCCCTGGCATGCGTGATTGTGTGGCTTGTCTCTCTGTTGCTTTGACTCCTCTGAGGTGCTTAAAGCTTGTGAAGCTGCCAGGCTTTTATTCTCCTCTTCAGTTAATTGTAGCCCCTCAGGCTGCCGCTCTCAGGTTCACTGGGTGGCCAGTAGACCTGATGCCCAGAAAGTTTAATAAGGTGGTTGTGGACGTTTTTATTATGCTTTTGGGCATTGCTGAAAGACCCTGACAATAACTCTTCAGAAGTAGGTCAAGATATCAGTTGTACACTGGTGAGCCCCTTCGGTCTTGCAAGCTGTCTTTCTCTCTCTGTCTTCTTTCTCTGTCTATCTTGCTATTCTTTGCTCACTGTCACACACTTCCTTTCTGTCTCCATTTAATGTTTGCTTTCTCACACATATAGAATACAAAATGCAAAATGAACAGTCTGACTTTTCAAAATATTTGGCGTTAAAACTTTAACGCAGCTCAATTCCCAAAGGTGTGTTTGTGTGCCTTTATACAGAGATGAACTGTGTGTCTATGTATCAGTGTGTGTTTTAGGTCTATCCATTAGAGTGTGTGAGTGTTGGTGGTGTATCGCGGTGTTACAAGTCCCACAGGCTTCCCTGGGGAAGGGTTTGATCATTACACGGTGTCCTGTGTAAGTAAAGGTAATTAATCTCTGGTTCACCCAGGAGCCTCTAACTTGCTTTAATTAAAAATGCATACATAAACACACACTTACTTTTAGAAAAACCTATACACACTTCCCCAGCCCACATCCACTTTCATGTATATAGATTGCACTGTGGGTGGCTCTGAATATGAGATAAGAGACCAAAGTATGATTCGAACTGTGTTTGGCTAATCTGAAATCCTGTTTAGGTGAACTAATATCATGATGTCACAACACCTCATGCGTTATAAATCCTCTGCAGATTATTGTCGCCCCTGTGTTGATGATGCATTAAAATAACCCAGTGCTGGTGGGCAAACACTGTAATTATTTCTAGACTCATAACAGCCATGTCTGCCTCCCTCTAGACCAGTGACGCGTGGTGGTCTTCTGAAATGAGAAGACAAAGCCCTCTCTTGACAGGACGTTTAGTCAAATGTACTGTAAAGTCATGCTACAAGTTGAAAGCAAATGAAACACCATTTACCTGACATTATCAACACACTAGTCCCATACAATTTTTGTATGTTTCTTTTATATTAAAGGCATAGTCCACATAAAAATGAAACTTCTGTCATAATTTACTTTCCCTAAAGTTGCGATTATGCGATCACCTGATTTAATGCATAATCAGCCAAAGGCCGCATATTTATGCGGGGTTGCATTTTTTCAAATACGCCGCTCTTTTGCCGCATAAATTGCCGCATAAATTGCCGATTTCATAAAGCAAAATATGCGGGGCTAGCATGATTTCATAATCCCTGTATTTTCGTTGCAAAAAACTCACATATATATTAGCAGAAAGTTGAAAAATGTTGCGTTTTCTTCACACAAGTAAAGCGCCATTTCCCCCCTATTGCCATGGGAACCTTATGAAGTGACGTAATTACGTGATGTGAACATCATCTGCAAACCCAACAGTGAAACCAGGGTGAAACTTGAAGCGTGCAAATCATTCTTATTTGCCAACAAAAATAAGTGCAAAAAAATGTGCGAAGCAGTTTCCCGATTTGTTACATGACAGTGGAGCCAAATAATATTGCGAGAACTTGCGAAAACTGCGGTTTGATGAAATAGAGAAAAAAAGGTGATTCCCCCAACACCCCCTTCACACTAGGCTACTAACACTGTTGTAGTTTCATTCAGAAGTTGATGCAACTTTACAGTTGTAAGATTGCACTTTTTTGTTACAGAACAGTACCAAAAACTTACAGTTGTAATTATATTAGTAGTATGTAAAATAATTTACATTGCAGTAAGAGATTGCAAATTAAATATTCTGTGATTTAGTGTGCTCGCTTATCATAGGAAGTAATAAGAAATTACTCTTTACATTTAAGGTAGTAGCCTAGTGAGAAAAAGGTGTTGGGGGAATCAAACCGCAGTTTTTGCAAGTTCACGCAATTTCATCGCATAAAATTGCAAAAATATCCCGCATATTACATCGCATTTTTTAAGAAAACGTGCCACAAAATCAAGGATTTTTGCTCGCAATAATCACAAAAAAAATCTGCGTTTTTCTGGAGGGACTGTGTAATAATAAAATCTCCATATTCATTGGGAAGAAGGAAGCGGGAACCGGCGCACAATCAAAATGAAACTTTAATAATCACAAAACAAACAAAACAGTGCATCAGCCCCTCACGGACGATTGATGCGCGCAAATAAAAAGCAAAACATAAAATAAGGCCCAGGCCTGGTCTTCTCTCGTCCTTCACTATCGTCGCTGCAGTTTTATATCCTTCCATCTCCTACGTGGGAGACGTGTCGCTGATTTCCCAATCATTCCGCCGGCCTCACTCGTTCCCACGTCCCTCGGCCCCGCCCCGCCCCACTCGCCACAGACTGTTTGAAGAATGTGTGTAACCAAACGTTTGAAAGTCGTCATTGACTTCCATAGTATGAAAAAATACTATGGAAGTCAATGGCTACCATCAACTGTATGGTTCTTTTTTGTGTGTTCAGCAGAAGAAGAAAACATACAAGTTTGGAGGGTTAAGTATAGATGATTACAGAAGTATAATTTTTGGGTGAAATATTGCTTTATTTGGACAGTTCACCCACAAATTAACTAATTATAATTTACATAACAATCATAATTTACTCTTTTTCAATTTACTTTTTCAAGCACTCTCCATATCCATTAAATTTTGTTACAATAAATGGTCACAGAATTTTCATTTCTGAGTAAACTGTTCTTTATAAACATACTAAGTCATATCAAGTCTAATTAAAATGTGTTGATGATTTTTGTATTACTTCAAAAGCAATTTTAGAATTTTAAAGCAAAAATCATATTTTATGTGTCATTTATTTGTTATTATTAATAGTCACATTATTTTCAGAACATTAGTCAGCTAATCCCCTTTAAACACAGTTGGTGTCATGAAGGTTGCCGACACGGAGGTGCAGTATTACAGTAAATGAACTGTGCTGAGTGCTCACTAAAAACGCCTCAGTCACAGATCATTTAAAGGGATAGTTCAACCAAAAATGAAAATTCTGTCATTAATTACTCAACAACAACATTACAGTTGAACCACTGATGTCACTGATGGACTACTTTGTCGATAATCTTGCTACTTTTCTATGCCTTCATCATGGTAGCTGTCTATGGGAGGGTCAGAGAACTCTCAGATTTCATTAAAAATATTGTAATTTTTGTTCTAAAGATGAAAAAATGACATGATGGTTAGGAATTAATAACAGAATTTTTGGGTGAACTACCCCTTTAAAGTAATTTCAAGTTCGGATGTGACCATATAATTAGTGATGTCTGAGGGGATGAATTGTTTACCTCATAATTAATTTGTCCAATTCCTACAGTTTGACCCTCCCAGAACAATTTGTGTACTGTATGCGAACATAAAGAGTGGGCGTTATACCATTGACAGAGTATTTGATCAATCATATCTCACATTTCTTTTGTCCAATCACATTGCACCTTCTGTATATAATTTACTTTAAACTGAAGATCATATACTCACCCTTATGTAACTTGCATGACCTTTTTCATAAAAGATCCAGCTGTCTATTTCAGGTGCAGTTTTGCTGTTGAATTCAAAATCATGTTTGAACCTGGGTCCACCTACACATTACAGAGAAACTGTACCACTAGCTATGGACTTCTTATACTTATGTGAAGAACTACCAAGTTGTTAAACAGTTTTTTTCTTTGGTCATGCCTTATCTTGTCCAGGGCATCAAGTGATCCCATCAAAAACAATATTTGTAAGACACCCATGTGCTCAGGGGAAGCAAAAGACACATTGCCTCCTTCTGCAACTTTATGCAGTGGTCTCACTTTCGGACAGTGATACTTTATATACATATCAATTTTTTTATATATATTTGTAAAGTAATTTTTTATTATACATTTTTGCATATTTTACATTTTATTTCAACATAATTTCAGTGAGAGAAAATTATTTTTAATAGTTTTAGTTAACAATAACAACACTGCTCCCCGGAGAAACGCCCCTGCTCTGGACATTAATAAAATAATACAGTCCTTGCACTCCTTCAAGTTTTGATGATTGTTAAAGCTGTTCCCTGTTGACCTGAAAGGCTTTTTCAGAGTTGTGACAAGTATCATGAAATGGCATGGTGTCAAGCCAGAAGATGTTACGTCAGGTCCAAAATTAAACATGAGAGGAAACCCTTGAATGTACGATCAAGTAATTAATAGCTCCTTGAACGGCTGTGCTTTTAAATGGGTGTACGGTAAATCTGAAGCTGAGTTTTCTAATGTCAGATCAATGCTAAAACTGAAAAACGTTGGATAAGATAAATCTGGTTGGCTGACATGTCCAGTATCGATCTGTTTGTATTTATAGCGACAGATAAATGGGTCTCTGCTGCATCATGCGTCTTGCTGTAAGTACAAAATATGCTACCTCTCTCTCCATGACTCTTCCTCTCTTTCTCCCTCACTCTTTCGGGTGAGATTACTGTTCCCATGGCAACACAGCAGATTGCTTGGAGATTGCTATGGTTGTGGGCACCATGGTAACACATTTTATATGCTGGTGGGTCTTTCTCTCCCTCTCTCTTTCACACACACCCTCTCACTTTCATTCTATCTGTTGGCAGTTTGGGGTTGTACGTACCTTCGTGTGTCAGGAATCAGCAAAGACTTCCCTAACACACCGATTTGGGAATTGATGGTGTGCGAGTCTGTGTAAGACTATAGGTTAAATGGATCTGATGTTCATGTTACTATTGCAGTAACTACTGCAGTTTGTATATATCATTTTCTAGTAGTGTAAATGTAACAACAAAGTAATTTGCAGTCACATGATAGTTTACCACGCTACCAAATGATATATAATCTGTTGTAAGTGCTGTTTTAATAAATCACGGGGCATATTTGAAGGGTTAGCATGATTCAGTTAGCCCCTGCTGGTAGCTACACCATTCAGTGGGCATACAATGTATTTTTCCATTTACACCTATTAAAAATTAGCTATGATTAGAAGGCATTGCAGGGTGAACTGATCTATAAGGAAAATAAATAAAGGACCAAATACTGAGCCATGAGGGACTCCAGGATTGAGGGGCAGAATTATTATTATTATTATTATTATTATAAATTTCTATGTAGCAAATAAACCAGTAAATTTATAAGCTATTCAAAAGTAGCTATGTTTTCTGTTGTCTATTTTTGCTAACAAATATAGGCTAAATTGCAAGTATTTCAATTGAAGGGCTTATGGCCCCGATATAGTTCAAACAAAGTTCTTTTTCGTTTTTCGTTTGAGGGCAAAAAGAAGTTCCAAAATGCAGAAGCGACAGTATACTGTTTTCAAATATTCCAACAACCCCACGCTGCTGGAGGCGGGTTGTAAATAAAACTAAACTAAACAACGATGGCGGCTGTGAGAGAAGAACAGTTTTGTAAACATCTGGCAGTAGCAATGATCTATTCATTGTCAAAGAAAATGAACAAGAAGAAATGAGGTGGTATGTGCGTCTGCTTAACGAAAACAGAAAGAATGTTGGGATGAGAAATAACCAGGGGAAAATAAAATGGCACATCAAAGAAGGCGGAGTTCCAGAACACACCCACTGACTGTGTAATCACCACGGACCAATGGTAGCTCAAAGGCGTTTAGGAGTCAAAACGAACTCCCCCAAAAAGTCAGCTTTGGTGAGCTGTTTTGAACTGTCAAAACGAACTTTGTTTCGACCTGATTTTCTTTAAGAAATTAGATCATTTCAGTTGATTCTTCGATTTTGTTTGAAGTATATCCTGTGGCAGATGAGCGACTGCCATTGATATGCTAATGGTTAGCTTTCTCCAGATGTTATAGACCTCCTCCAGGAAGTCAATTTTTTGATGTTAGCTTCTGTACTGTATGTATAGATGTACAGCATTGTTTCACAGTCTTACTCCATTCATTGTATTGTATATGCACTAGACATACAGTACACACTATTTGTTTGGTCATTCTGCTGCTCTCTAGCCTTCTCCCTGTTTGCATACATGTCTTTCATTCTCTCGTTTAGAGCAGATATTTATTTCTTTTTTGTTGAGTTTTCATGAGGCCGATTGTTGTCATGGCGACAACAGCCCACAGATGGAGGCAAGAGAGTGAGGAGTGCAGCAGAGAGTTTTCACTGGCTCTGACACAAAACTTGTTGACACAAATACATGATGCTCACGCTATGATGAAAATCTGTGCGTGTATCAGCGCTCAAGGGCACAAACACACACACGCACCTGACTACAGACTGATTTACAGTCACTGTCTAAATTGGGTCAGTTCTTCTACGTCATAAATTTTACACCCAGATGGAAGAAAAGGGAAACGACTCGTCTATGTGATTCTGCTTCATAATGTTTTACTGCTGATGTTTTTTATTACTGTGGGGAAATTTATGTTCTGCGTTTGACACAGTAGGGTGAACTAATGGAAAAGTATATCCATCTAAGCACCTTTCCTTATTTATCTATAGGGAACACTAGGACTGGTTGTCATACGTAACATTGGTTAGGGTATGTTTATTTTTAAGAAAATCAATTTCTGAACATCATAGAAACACTTTTGAACATGTCAACCGTCATTACCAAGGAAAACCAGATACAATTTAACACATATTTATAATAAAATGGCAATTAATGAAATAGCAGAAAGTGTAAAGTTTGACAAAATACATTGTATTAATGTACAACGTACATAATTATGAAGAAAACAACTGTTGTCCTAAAAACACATTTTTTATAGTTAATCAATCAAATTATAATTCACTATAAAATATTAATACATATATATTATATAAAAATATAAATTTGACTCTTGTCTGAATGTATGTTAATTTAATTTTTTTTAA
Organism: Carassius gibelio; assembly: GCF_023724105.1. Classification (NCBI taxonomy): domain Eukaryota; kingdom Metazoa; phylum Chordata; class Actinopteri; order Cypriniformes; family Cyprinidae; genus Carassius; species Carassius gibelio. The sequence goes on along the minus strand of NC_068396.1, from coordinate 27,274,234 downwards.
TTGTTTTTACTTGTTGAAAAAATAACTATAATAAAAACTAAAATTTCAGTATCATATTTTGGTCACACTTTAGTGAGGACCAGTTCTCACTGTTACAGTTACTAATACTTTTTCCTCAAACTCCGAAAATGCTGCTTATTAATAGTTAAGTAAGGAAGTTGTTAATTTTAGGTATTGGGTAGGATTAAGGGAACTATATATTATGGTCATGCAGAATAAGGCATTAATATGTGCTTTCTAAGTACTAATAAACAGTCAATATGCTAGTAATATGCATGCTAATAAAAAGGAAAAAAAAAACTGGTTTATAGTGAGAATTGATCCCTAAACCAAAATATGATATTGAAATTTTAGTTTGGAGGAAACACTGGAAGAAACACACAAAAAGCACTGGAGGAAATGCACACACACACACACACACACGCACACACACACACAAAAAAAACACTGCTAGTAATAGACATTTATTTAGTATATTATTTAAGGGTGCTCCGATCAATCGTCTACCAATCATTATCGGTCGATAATGGCTCTGAGATAATTGATAGGAGGTCTCTATAAAGGCCGATCTAAAAAAAAAAAAAAAAAACTATATTAAGCTGAAATGACGTGAGAGATTTGGCACGATATACAGTAGCACCGTCTCAGTCTGTGTCAGGCGCAGGTGAAATAATTTTAATGCTGAAGGTGGTGAACAATTCATATTTCCTCAGTAAATAATTTTTCTGTGAAATGTAATTTTACAAACAGCATGAGTGAATCACAGCGCACGCACTTTCTCTCTCAAAATGTGCAAATGGCTTCAGATCACATCGCGTCTGCACTAACATCATCACTAAAGTATATAAATTTCTTTTTAAATCTTTCCAGTGCTTAAATCATTCAGTGCTCGCATTCTCTCTTGGACACTTGAGCGTTCATGCACACTCCATTTGATATGGGAAGTGTCATGATTGTGGTTCTCTTCTTTGTTTTCTCCGGACTCCATTTCCCATAACCCCTGCCTAGGAACTTATTATCACACCACAGCTGGTTCCCATCAGTGACACTTTAAAGGTTGCACTCATCCACACACACATTGCTAATTATTGTTTAGCCTTTACCCTGTTCCTAGTCCCTGTGTTTCCTTGCCTTGCTTTGCCGCCTTGTTTTTTGACCTTGTACTTGGATTACTCTTTTGTCTCGTCCCAGATTTTACCTGTTTGCTGGTGTCTGACCTGTTTTGACCTCTTGCGAATAAAAGCTGCATTTGGATCCTTAACTCTGTTGTCATGCCTCCCTCTTAACAGAAAGACAAACACACCAAAAGTGGGACGAAACAGCGCTGTATTAAAGTGTTCGCACCACACTGACCTGGTTTACAGTGCATAAAGGATTAAAGCTGCAGTCGGTAACTTTTGACGCTCTAGCGGTTAATAAACAGAACTGCTTGCGTGTTGCGGAAGAACATCGTAGCCAGAACTACTTCTCTCTGTTTATGTCTATGAAGAATCACAAAGGTACTGGGTTACTCTGCCAAGGTACCCCCGAAGCAATCTAAAATAGGCCGAATATAAACACTTATTACAGGTGCACCCTAGTGATTCAGGACAAGCTAAAAACATGGTTTGGAAAATGGATTCATGGTGTACTCGCTTATTATATACATTTTTCTACATTTTGAACACAAACAAAGTTACGGAACGCAGCTCTGATTGGTTGATTCTTACCGGGAGCGATGGTATTCCTGCAAATGGCAATAGGACCACTGGGAGGAGCCAGAGGAGCTTGATTTTTTCACAGATTATCTGTCTCATATTCTACAGTCAGGACATAATGACAGGTTTAACAAATATATTTTTACAAAAGTTACATACTGCAGCTTTAAAGCATTCACTGCACACGGTTGCAGTTCGGCAGTGCGTTCCATGAGCGGGGCATCTGCAGCAGTGTAGCTTAGCTTTTCCTTCTTTTCTTGTCTTTCATATTTATAAAAAAATACTTGTATACTGTTGTTGTTCTCTTGTTGACCTGACTGCTTATATTGTTCTCATTTGTAAGTCGCTTTGGATAAAAGCGTCTACTAAATGATTAAATGTAAATGTAAATGTGATAATGTAATAAAAGTAGTTTAAATGTTTTGCCACTTGAGCAACTTAATATATCAACCTGTAAGTAAATACAGAAGTAAAAAGCATTAAATAATATGTTTCTCATACGGTATTTATTGCATTTAAACACGTCTATGAAAGATTGTATTACTGTACTGTGTAAAAAAACAATCACCATGTTTAAAAAAGCATTTTCAGTAACTGTTGGGATTTAAAATCAAAATAATGGATAAATGTTGTGTTCGTAGTAAACAGCCATGGATCAGGACCAGACTCCTGAGTGAAAGCATGCACAGTTCGTGCTGCTTCTGCACCGCTTACACATCTAACACAAATGAAAAAATACCCTGTCACGAGAGTCAAATAAGAGGGGAATTGATTTTCAAAAATAAAATTCAGGCCCTGAATAAATTTCTAAAAATCTTGATTGGATCATCACTATAAATAATTCTACATGATAAAAAGAAGGCTTTAAAAAGATTGGTATCGGTGATCGTATTGGGAGATTACTGCTTCCTGTGATCGGAGATTGGCCTCAAAAATCCTGATCGGAGCACCCCTAATATTAATCTTATTGTGATGCTCATAACATGTGTTGTATAATGTTACTGAAGGGTTCATTACTTTTTTGTCTTATTATAAACTCATATATACATATCACGTACATTAAGTGCCAAATGCTGGAACTATGGCAGAGAATACTAAGAAGTCAAGTGCTAAGTTAAATCTCAAGGGCAACAAGAAGAACAACACAATACAAGAATGCTTAAACATTGTTGCTGTAGTTCAGATATCTAAGTGCTAGATGAGGTCAGTAAAGACGAGACACTAGACTCAGACAGTCCATTAAGTACTGCCCAAATTTGTCTGTGGAGCAGGTTAGTGACACGAAAGAGGTTAATTACAACAGAGGTTAATTACAAATCGACCGAAAGCATTTTGTATGAACTCGAAGAGGTTATTTGACAAAATCTGGTGGGCCAGTGAGGAGGAATCAAATTTACACTCTGATTAGATGGTAATGCAGGGTGATCTGATGTAGATGGAAAAATTTAAAGGACCAAATACTGAGCCATGAGGGACTCCTGGATTGAGAGCCAGTAAATGAGGCTTTTTTGCTAACTTTATATTATCTGTTCAAGTAGGAAATAAACCAATAAATTAGTTCATGTTGTCCGCATTGAAATTAACAGTTTTTGGCTGACAATGTCAAAAGCTATCCAAGGCAGTGTAGTCAAGATGCTCTGGTTCTTAAGGTTGCGTGACAAGGATTAATTCCTAAGTGATGGAGGTCAAGCATGCTGTTTTGGGAAAAAACTTGACATTTAGAAGAAAATATTCTCCATGCAGTGTTTGCTGTCTCATCCACAGCATCCATTACAACCAAATACAAAGCCAAATTATTTCAAGATGCAGCAAACTGGTTTATAATTATAATATAGAAATGTGCTACTTTTTAAATAAAAAGTTGATGTAAAAATTTTCTTGGATGACTGACTAAAGGCTAAGATATCGGTTGTTAGATTTGACATGTAATATCACTCACCTCTGTAATAAATGTTTTCCCTTGGATTATTATTATTTATTTGGTTCATGATTATTTTGTTAATGTGAAATTAAAACCAGCTTCAAAACTCTCCAACTGGATGGATTTAAAAGTCATAATAGTAGTTTTGTGACCAGTAGGCTGCCAGATTCACATTTGCCATTGTGAATATAATTTGCTATAGCCTCTAGCAACAAACCTGCTTTCCTGCATTATAAATGTGTGTGGACATATATGGATAGTGTGCAGAAGCCCAAACACTAGGTACACTAGAATGCCATGTAATCTGCTGACATTGAGGGATTCCTGTACATTTCTACGACTTGTTCTGAAAATATTTGCTATAGAGGTCTAAGCAAGGAAGGTGCCTTTGTGTTAATAACCACCGAACATGTCTGGTCTGATATATTCACTCTGTTTTCTCTTCAGGTACCTCATGAATGTGACATTTGAAGGACGCAACCTCTCCTTCAGTGAGGACGGTTTTCAGATGCACCCAAAGTTGGTCATTATACTGTTAAATAAGGAGAGACAGTATGAAAGGGTGAGTATCTCTAATCATTTCTCTCTTTTGCCTCTTGATTTCTCTTAACTCATGACTGTGCAGTTCCCTGATGCAATTATCAACCTTCATTTATTCTTTATCTTAATTCAAGATTTCAGCCGTCCTCAAATTTAGTCCGCACTAATCCAGTCGCAGCCACTTCAACCTCAACAGCCTCTCATTATCTCACTCATTATCCTTCTCTCATCTTCTGCTCTCATCTTGCCCTCTTTGCACTTTCACAGGTCGGTAAATGGGAGAACGGGTCTCTGGCAATGAAGTACCATGTGTGGCCTCGGTTCGAGCTCTACTCGGATGCTGGGGAGCGGGAGGATGACCACCTGTCCATTGTTACACTGGAGGAGGCTCCATTTGTTATTGTGGAGGATGTTGACCCCCTCAGTGGCACCTGCATGAGGAATACAGTGCCGTGCCGAAAACAGCTCAAACTCCAGTGAGAATCTAATGGGAAATGTACAGATATTCAGGGAAATGTGCCTAAGTTTGGTTCAAAATTCAGATTGGTCACAAATTTCACAGTAGATGTTATAAGTGGTAGACTTTTTTTCAGTGGTCTCAGGCATACCACACTGTTTTGTCTGTGAAGATTTGCTTAATATCCAATATAGATAAAGCTACATAGTATAGGTAAAATATCTTCAATCAGTCATTGTATAAGATCAATATAGATCAGTCATTAATCTTGACTGCCAAAATGCTGATTTGTCTCATGAGAGCACAGATCCTACACTCAGTTTTCAAATGTAAGGTGCTCTGCCACTGTCAGGACTAGATTATATCAATTAGTAAGAAAGTGTGGTGTATACAGTATTGCACTATTGACGTAAAACACTGATTTATCTATGGATTAAACTGGAATCTCATGTCTACTTTTAATATTGATTAAAAATATATGTGTTAAATTCATTTAGCATTATTGTAATAAATTATTGCTTATAATTTCACTCATTTATTATGAGAAATGATCCGAGATTAATGTGAATTTTGACAAATTTAAGTCTCCGTGTTCCAATGTAGTCAATGCAATATTCAGTGCAGTGGTCATTAGTCATTTTGATGTTATGTTGACTCACTGATTGATTTCTTCAGACACAGATTTATTATGAAATGGTACTTTGATTAAGGATTGATGAACGGCTAAGGCAAAATTTGTTAAAAGCCATCTTCACTATTTCAAAAAATAACTTGCTAACATTAATCTTCTCAACTTTTTCTTCCTGTTTTTCCTACCTCCAGAAATCAGACAGGAGATTCAGGGATCTACATTAAACGCTGTTGCAAAGGCTTCTGTATAGACATCCTCAAAAAGATTGCCAAGACTGTAAAATTTACCTACGATCTCTACCTGGTGACCAATGGGAAGCATGGCAAAAAGATCAATGGGACATGGAATGGCATGGTTGGAGAGGTTAGTTTCAAAATGCTTTTAGTAAGAAAACTACTGGTTCTTATAAAACACCACAGGGTTTGGGCTGAATAGGTTGTTTCTTATCCAAGAGCTTGCTGGATCAAACACTTTTGTGTGATTAAATGGGTGATGTTGGATCAGGAAATGTTTGCAAGCCAGGCTCAAACTCACATTGCATGTATACCATTGGCTCCAGTGTTATTTTAGTATCATTGATATACTACATACGTACATAGCTTTTGTTATTTTGAATAAAATCATATTTTGATATTTTGTTTTCTTTTCAATTTTAGTTAGTTTTAGTATTCATGTTGTGATTTATGTGATGCTGTGATATATTTTCAATGTCTATACAGATTTATTTGCTTTAAATTATTTCATTTATTAGCTTTTTTTACGGATTTGGTCAATTGTAATAACCATAAGGACAAAGTTCTGGATTGTCACTGGATTTCTGATTATATCTTATTTCCAAAAAATGAAAATCTGAAAAGTATCTCTATGACAAGAACAGATGAAAGAGAAGGGAAAATGTGAGCAAGTGAGTTTGCACAAGCCCAAGGGAAAATACAGCTGGTGCATTAATTCAGATGAGAAATAATACGAGTTACCGGATCATATGTAAATCCACAGTTGGAATGAATGTTATGCAGTTCCCTTTCTGTCCTAGTCATATGAATACTCATAGAACTGCATTACATTTGGAGTTGCAGACTCTTAGTAGCTCTCTTTATGTTTACTTAAAGTCTTTACAAGATCTGATGCTCCAAGAATGCTCATGTTCAGTGATAGATGCTGTAACGCAACACACACTCAAGCAAATATGCAAAATACAGTCTCATATTTTGAAAGGATGGAGAAAGAAAATAGGATTTAGAATGGCATAATCAACATGCAGCCCACAGGGCATTATCGTGGCATGCATGTTTTCTGAGATTCTGGTACAGTATATACCATGGTAAATGCACAGTGCAATTTAAAAAATTTCCAACACCAAGCAGAAATCTATAGTCCGCTCTGCAAACTGTGCCACAGATGAGCGCTTACAGTACAGCTTCATTGATTATGATGGGAGCGATTTAGTTTGCTACTGTAAGTGGTCGTGTAAGTGTATAACACTCAGTTGCCTTATTAATATAACATGGGCACTATAAAAAAATTAGAAGTGTGGCCCTTGAGGCTAAAGAAATACGGTTTTGTGGCCGTTTGAGTAGCCCTGATGTAGAAAAAGCCTTCCTGTAGCATACATTCACCTTATTACCTCTGTTTTGTCCCATTTTCCTATACCACCAGAGGCCTTTTATATGTAACTCTAAATATACAGTACCTGGACAAGTGATGGGTTTGGGGATGTGGTGATTAGGGAAAGGTTGAAAAACGGAGAAATGGCTATTAAAAGCTCCTGCGACCCACTGTAGGAAATAACCTGATTTCTGCCTTGCTTGGTCTCACAGTTTTGTTTTTTTCCATCATGGATTTCTCATTCACCTTTTGCTTCTCACACTGTTGCACTTTTCTTTCCTCTGTTGTGGCATGCCTAGACTAGTCCAGGTTCGGTATAACCGCCACTTTTCCTCATGTTTAGGTGGTGTTGAAGAATGCCCACATGGCAGTGGGCTCCTTGACCATTAATGAAGAGAGGTCAGAGGTCATTGACTTCTCTGTGCCCTTCATAGAGACTGGGATTAGTGTCATGGTCTCTCGTAGCAATGGCACAGTGTCTCCCTCTGCCTTTTTAGGTAAGTGCTATATACACACTGTAATGGCATTCAAGATGTAATTCCAAATTCAAGTGCACTCTTCATTAGTAATTTCTTTTCCCTTCATTTTTTGCTCTCAGAGCCCTTCAGCGCTGATGTCTGGGTAATGATGTTCGTTATGCTGTTGATAGTTTCAGCCGTGGCTGTTTTCATTTTTGAGTACTTCAGTCCTGTTGGCTATAATCGCTGCTTGGCAGATGGACGAGGTGTGCAAACAACTTATATAAACCCACCCACACACACACACACACACACACAAATCAATAATCTTTATACAGAACGCCAATATACATTTGGTATATATAGGTTAACGTTTTCATTTTATATCCATCTAAACATTAAATTATTTTTATTTTATATAATATACTTCTGTTCATAGCTATGAATTTAACTGTGCATTTAATGGTGCTTTATATATATATATATATATATATATATATATATATATATATATATATATATTAATTCAAATTACATACACATAATAAATGCAAATAAATGCATCTTTATACATTATTATTTATGTCTGTTTTGTATATTTATTTCTACATTCTCATATAACATATGTTTGAAATATGAAATTAAAATGATTTATAAATCATTTCAGATGATATATAAATCTCAATTTCAAAAAATTTACACTTATGAGTGGTTTTGTGGCCCAGGGTGACATATATGCAATGTAATTACAAAAATAAAATAACCTTGTATTTTAGTTTTGGATATTATATACATTTTTCCATGTTGTATTGGCTGATTTCATGCTTAGCAGTGTACTGCTTCTCTGAATATTACTGATTCTTTTGATCAAAATCAAAACTGAATAGTTAATTCATGGCTATTTATTATGGCTTTTCTTCCTCTGCCCTTTTACTCCTCTCTGATTCCTATTAAATTATAAGGTAATAACTCTCTATTTCAATTTCTCTACCTCTTTACACCTCATCAGAGCCCGGCGGTCCCTCCTTCACCATCGGAAAAGCTATTTGGCTACTTTGGGGTTTGGTCTTCAATAACTCTGTGCCCGTGCAGAACCCCAAAGGCACTACTAGCAAGATCATGGTCTCGGTCTGGGCCTTCTTCGCTGTGATTTTCCTGGCCAGCTACACTGCCAACCTAGCTGCATTTATGATTCAAGAGGAATATGTGGACCAGGTGACGGGCCTGAGTGATAAAAAGGTAAAAGGGTTTATTGGTCAAATTTAACGGCATGTGCAAAAGTGAAGGTCGGGCATCTGAAAGCTGTTATTAAAATTATAGTTCTCATTGATCTTACTTACTGTGTAAATTTTTTTATCTATTCCACCTCCTGGACATGAAAAGCAATTTGTTCATAAGTGAATTCATGCATGCTTACATGGCACAGCATTGCATGTGACATCCTAATACTACTGTTTATTATCCTCAAATAACTGATGACATATTTGGAGGGGATGCTGTAGCTCCTTTAATAATTTATATAATGAGATTTTGTCTTGTTTTTTTTACTCTAAGTCATGCTTTACTTTGTCTAGCAAGGCTTTAAGTGTCTAGAGAACATACAGGCACATCTCAATAAATTAGAATGTTGTGGAATTGTTCATTTATTTCAGTAATTCAACTCAAATTGTACTGTATTAAATTAATTGCACACAGACTGAAGTAGTTAAAGTTTTTGGTTCTTTTAATTTTTATGATTTTGGCTCAAATTTAAGGAAAACTCACCAATTAACTATCTCAGCAAATTAGAATACTTCATAACATAACATTAAATTTTTAGTGAATTGTTGGCCTTCTGAAAAGTATGTTAATTTGCTGTACATGTACTCAATACTTGGTAGGAGCTCCTTTTGCTTTAATTACTGCCTCAATTCGGTGTGGCATGGAGGTGATCAGTTTGTGGCACTGCTGAGGTTGGTCTGGAAGCCCAGGTTTCTTTGACAGTGGCTTTCAGCTTATCTGCATTTTTTGGTCTCTTGTTTCTCATTTTCCTCTTGACAATAGCCCATAGATTCTCTATAAGGTTCAGGTCTGGTGAGTTTGCTGGACAGTCAAGCACACCAACACCATGGTTTTTAACCAACATTTGGTGCTTTTGGCAGTGTGGGCAGGTGCCAAATCCTGCTGGAAAATGAAATCAGCATCTTCAAAAAGTTGGTCAGCAGAAGGAAGCATTAAGAGCTCCAAAATGTATTGGTAAATGGGTGCAGCGACTTTGGTTTTCAAAAAACACAATGGACCAACACCAGCAGAAGACATTACACCCCAAATTATCACCGACCGTGGAAACATAAAACTGAACTTCTAGAAACTTGGGCTATGAGCTTCTCTACCCTTCCTCCAGACTCTAGGACCTTGGTTTCCAATATAAAATTTGATTGATTTTGCTTGACAAAAGGCTGCGGTTCTCTCAGTTGGTTGTGCATCTTTTTCTCTACACTTTTTTCTTCCACTCAACTTTCTGTTAACATGCTTGGATACAGCACTCTGTGAACAGCCAGCTTCTTTTGCACTGAATGTTTGAGGCTTGCCCTCCTTGTGAAGGGTGTCAATGATTGTCTTCTGGACAACTGTCAGATCAGCAGTCTTCCCCATGATTGTATAGCCTAGTAAACCAAACTGAGAGAAATTTTTGAAGGCTCAGAAAACCTTTGCATGTGTTTTGATTCGATTAGCTGATTGGCATGTCACCATATTCTAATTTGTTGAATAGAAAGTTGAATGAATTAGTGGGGTTTTTGTTAAATGTGAGCCAAAATCACCACAATTAAAAAAACCAAAGACTTAAACTACTTCAGTTTGTGTGCATTGAATTTATTTAATAGTGAAATATATGAGTTTCACTATTTGAGTTGAATTACTGAAATAAATTAACTGTTTCCACAACATTCTAATTTATTGAGATGCACCTGTAGTCTATGTTTACACTGGAAATATTTATATTATGAATGGTGGGAAAAAAGATTTGTTGTACCTTTAAAGGTTTTTGAAATGACACCTCTCCTCACACTTTGTCCCTTGAGTGTTCATTGACAATGTGGAAACTGCTGGTTTCTATAGATATATTTCTCTCTGGCTTTCTCTCTCTTATCTAGTTTCAACATCCGAATGACTTCTCCCCTCCATTCCGCTTCGGTACTGTGCCCAATGGCAGCACAGAGAGAAACATAAGGAACAACTACAAAGAGATGCACACCTATATGACCAGCTTCCACCAGAAGAACGTAAATGAGGCCCTCCACAGCCTCAAGATGGGGTGAGAATGAAAAAAGAGAGAGATGGTATCTGCATGAAAAGAATATAAAGGCTAGGAAGACAGGAAGCTGAAAAGCTTGTAGGACAGCAGTAAGTACAGTGTGTAATGAGTGAGTGGGTGGATGAACTCTGGATTGATAATGGCAAAATGAGGCATCCTGAAGGGACATTGTTTGGAAATGCTTGGTAAAAGACTGATTTAACATGAGACTGACTTCTGCTGTCCTTATTTTATCAGTATTAATAGTGGACAATGTAAAAAGGCATTTAGTACAACAGGATTTAATGAGAAAAAAACCACTGAATACACTTTGGAAATAAAATGTTAAATTTAAAACTACAAGTTTATTGTTAACACTACAATAAGTTTCCATATGTTTACATTACTACTAACAATGAAAAATTATTCTGAAGCATCTTAGCTACTGTTGATTTCTACATTTACTAATACATTCTTAAAAACAAAAGTTGTATCTATTATTTAATAGGTCTAAACTAACATGTACAGACAATGAACAGTTGTGTTTTTTATAACATGAAAAAAGATTAATGAATACTGTAACAAATGTATTGTTTATGTAATGCTTATATAATGCTTTTTATAAAATAATAATTCTATATAAAATATATAATATATATACTCTTAATAACATTAATGAGATTGTGTATAGTGGTATGGGGTGTTGTTAACTACAAGCATATCTTGAAATAAGTCACCTTAGTTTTCGTTTACTTTTTTCAAAATTTTGAAATACCTTTTTGACTTGTCATGCTGGTTTTTAATGGTCTATTACAAATTTCATGTTCTCTCTCTCACTCAAGATGAGCTCATAAAAGATGCAAAATAATAAAATACAAGAAAAAGCTAAATGCTATTTAGGTTATCATTACACACAACACACTGTATCTCACATCCAACACAGTTCAGAAGAAATAATTTTTTTTTTGTTTTTTTTTTACATAAAAAATGTCATTATTGAAAATAAAATAAACATTAAGTAAAATAATTGAATTATTTTAAAAATAAATTTAATACATTATTAAACAACTAATTTTCGTTTAAATACTAAAATAACTAAAACTTAATAAAAACCCACTTAAAACACTAAATGCTAAATAAAACTAAATAACAAACTTTTAAATGAAACAGTAAATATAAAAATAAATAATGAATATTAACAAAACCTATATTTGTATGTCAATGGTACTAAAATAACACTGGTTTACTAATGTTTAATGTTTGACAAGACTAACCAACATTCTAACATATTACTCCTCTCCCTGACTTGTGTAGTAAATTGGATGCATTCATCTACGACGCAGCAGTCTTGAACTACATGGCTGGACGTGATGAGGGATGTAAACTGGTGACCATCGGCAGTGGTTATATCTTTGCTACTACAGGGTATGGCATTGCCATTCAGAAAGACTCAGGCTGGAAGAGAGCAGTGGATCTCGCCATTCTGCAGCTCTTTGGAGATGGTAAATTATTATTTCATTGGACAATTGTGATGAATTAGCCACCAGCCTTAATCTGCACAAATTAGTTCAAGCTTAAAGATATTTAGGGGACATTCACTCAGAACGAATCTGCATTTTCTGCACTCTTTTAGCATCTGATTGATTCATTGAAAAATTTCAGCGAGTTTGGTCACCACAAACAGACACAAAAATTCAGCTGAGATGCAAATTTATAAAAGATAGCAGACAGCCTGGTTAAAATGGTTTGTGGGTGTTTAGTGAATAAGGCAGGTTTTCGCGATGAAATGCTGTTCACAAAAGTGGCACGAATGTGTAGAGGACTCACAGCTTGAGATGTTTACTTCATTCACTTCTTCTTTTAATGATTCTCAATGTCCCCTCAAGGCAAACAGTTTTAAAGAATACCTGGCAAGAGATGACAAGTGCCTACACTGTCTGTTAGAACGCCAACAAGTATGCCACACAAAATGGTATTAGATGTGTGAAAATATGGCATCCTGCTTTTCAAAGCTTCCTTTGTGTGAAATTCACATTCTGTGAAAGCATTATAAAGCTGAAATCAAATTAATTTACTTATCAAATCAAGGATTTATCTCATAATGTGCTCTGTAATAATATAGATGACTATAGTTTACACAGGTGACACAGGTTATGCAAAGCTAAAGCTGTTTTAGGTTTTCTTTCATATTAGTCTGTTTGCACAAAGGATATAACTTTGTGTTTATGATCATTATATAAAATACAGCAATATAGTTGCATGAAATAAGGAGGGGGAAATGTGGAAATTTGCAATGTACAAATGAAAGTTGTTGATGGCGATGTGAGATTTACCGATATGAAATGTATATATATTAATAGTTTTATTCAGCAAGGATGCATTAAATTGATAAGACCTGATAGTAAAGATTCATAATGTTACAAAAGATTTCCATTTAAAAAAAAAGCTTTTCTTTTAAACTTTCTATCCATCAGATTCCTGCAAATAATGAACACACTTTCCACAAATATATTAAGCAACTGTGTTAAACATTAATTATAACAAGAAATATTTCTTGAGCAGCCAATCTGCATTTTATGTTCTGGAAAATCATGTGAAACTGAAGACTGGAGTAATGGTGCTGAAAATTAAGTTTTACCTTCACAGGAATCAATTACATTTTACAATTTGTATTAGTAAATGTGTATTTGTAATTAGTAAATAGTATACTAATTTAGTGTACTAAGTATCTATAATAGTTGCACTGTACCAGCAATAGATGTACAGCATTGAAAAGTGTCTCTAATTCAGTCTGATTCGGGCGCTTTCCTAGTGATCCAGATCCAGGGGCCATTTCTAAAAATCATCATCTCTTCCCCAAACAGCATCTGAGATGACAAGCTGTTTGCAAGACATCCAAAGACACATGCAGAACTTGCCCTATGCACCCCACACACGCATAAACAGTGTTAACAATTTTAGACACTTAGGATGACATTTTGTAAAGAGATCATATAGATACTGTATATGGGCACAGTCATAGAAAATTCTATCCGATACATTTAAAAGTGGGACGCATTAGATTCGATTACTGACAAGGTCAGTGTTCATATGCATATTGACAAGCAGGCAGTGCACACTGACAGCAGTATGGAATCGGAAAGGTACGGTTGGGTGTATCACATGTTTTTATATAAGCCAGCATATGATCCAGCAGCAGGAATAGAGTCCCATTTGCAAGTGTCAAGGGGGCGCTTGTGTTATCTCAAAAGTACACTGGGAAGGCATCAACTGTGTGACATATACATGTAGGTACACATGAATGCACCGACACAGCATGTGAACACCCGCGCACACATTCACCCTCACATAGGTGTTGGGTTTTTGACAGATTTGAAGCCTGAAGTCCCCGACTACAGTTCCCAGTGTGGCATAGAACTGCAGGCACTGAACGGATGAATCTTTGTGTGCGTGTGTGTGAGAGAGAGAAAAAGTATATTTATGTGCATCTGCATGTGTCCCTAAAGACAAACCTGCAGAACACCGAATGCCATTTTGGAGTTTGATCTTGTGCCCCCTATGCGGGCTGTCAGGACCCTCAGGGCCCTTATTAGAGCTGGGAACCAAATCTCAAGTGACTCCCATAAGCAATCATTAATGTGAAGAGAGCTCAGTGTGTGTGAGTGTGAGTTGGATTAATCCGTTATGACAAATGTTACACTTCACAGGGGCCATAATTTGTTTACTGTGCAGAGTTTTGTGGGGGCTCTAAATAAATTCAGTGCTGAAACGCATTGAAATCGTCATAGATAGACAAACGTGAACAGACACGTCTGCTAACAGTAAAGCTTGAGAGCACTCGAAGCACATAAACACACAAAACACACAGCTGGAGAGGCAGAAAGAAAATGATGCACAAACAGTCACTTTCTAACCCACATTCAAATGCTAGAAAGTACAATCTTTTTTCTCCTCCTTTGTAGGTGAGATGGAGGAACTTGAGGCCCTGTGGCTGACTGGCATCTGCCACAATGAGAAAAATGAGGTGATGAGCAGTCAGCTGGATGTAGACAACATGGCAGGTGTGTTCTACATGTTGGGAGCTGCAATGGCCCTGTCCCTTATCACATTCATCGCAGAGCACCTTTTCTACTGGCAACTGCGATTTTGCTTCATGGGTGTGTGCTCGGGCAAACCTGGTTTCACCTTCTCCATTAGCAGGGTGAGTGGCAGATTCACTTTTGATCCAAATGCAAACAACCACCAAGATTGACTTTACTATTATTCAGAAGCCAGCAGCCTATTGGGGTTTGGAGACTAGGGGTACTGTCTTATTGTCCAGTCAAAATGTATTTCCTATCCTAGATTACAGATTACAAAGTCAAAACTTTTTTTCACACAATTGGGAGAAACCTGTCAGAATTGCGAATTTGTATTATGCAGTTCTGAGAAAAACTGTGAGAATTGTGAGATAAAAAAGTTAACTTGTTTTATTTTTTATTCTGTGGCGGAAACAAACCTACATAAATTATAACTTGTTCACAATAAGATTTATTAACATGTATTTGGGAAATATTTCACTTTAGGGCAAATTTATGTATCTAAAAAATTTTTAAAATAACTATCTTGAATGTGTATATTCTCTACCCATCTGAAAATTACTTTACATACATGAAAATGAAGTGGATTTGCGCATCTTCTCTATTAACAACGGCTCTATGTGAAATCACGCACCTGATGGAATTAACCGCTGATTAGAGAACCGGCTTTACTGACGAGATGCGCATTAACGATCGGCCAACATATATTTATATATAGCCATATATATAGTTTTAAGCATAAACAGTCACTTTTGGTTGAATTTTACCCAAGAATGTTATTTAAACACAAACACACACACAAAATAATGATTAAGAAATTGCATTTGCAGAGTAAAAACAATTTTCTTTCATTCGCAGATAACTAAAATAACTTTTTAAATTAAAATGTGCAAAGTGTATAAACATTTCCTTGACATTAGAATTGTAAACACTGAACAACCACTGAAGTCTGGATGATAATGACATTTGATTTGAGGTCTTAACTACATTTTGTTCAGATGTATGTGGGGGAAAGGGTGAACATACATTTCAATACCCATTTTGTACAAAGTGCAACATTATAAATCAGACCCCTGATCTTGAGCTAACCGGGCAAAGCAACGGTCTCTCATTCCAGACATTCAAACATCAAATCATGCCTCAAGCAATTTGGAATGGTGCCATGAACCACATAATGGCGGGGATGAACAAAGAGAAAAAATATCAGTTTATTTGACCAAACTGGCAAGTGACTCAAACATAAACTTGGATTTACCTGAGTTCAATGATCAAAGCTTTAAAGGATAAAAGATCTCTATATTAGTCTGTTAGCCACAAGGGCAATTTGTATGGCCAGTTTCCTCAGCTACAGGGCGGGGCTTGATTGATTCTATTAATCAAGAAGCATGTCTAATTAATTAAAATCATGAAACTTATACATTTTCACATCAATTTATTAAAAGTTTAACAAAAATTACGTTTAGGGCCCTATGATATGTTTTATTTTTTTCTCACCATATTTTTTATTGTTACCAAATTCTGTATTTTAGCATGTGTAATCATTTGAATGCATAAAACAACTTAATTTATACATTTCTTTTTTAAAGTAGAAATTCTGTGTTGTGTATTTAACTTTTTCTGGCTATCAAATAAAGGCTTAAAACATTTATTTAATTTATCTTTTAATTATTGAAAACTAAGTAAACTTTATTTTTTGGCAAACAATGGGGATTTACAACATGGAAGAATTGTTGTGCAATTATTCCTTAAAAAATAATGTTTGTTTCATTTTAGTAGTAGTAGTAGTAGTAGTAGGCTATGTACATTCCACGAAAAAAATAGTAATCGGCATGTCTTCAAAAATCAAACCGGACTTTTATTTTTGACAAATTGCCCTTGAATACCTTTACAGTTCTGTGTATGTGATGACCATAGACTGTATATATGATTTAGTCAAATCAAATGGTTAAATGCTCATGAAGTGACTCTCAGAACTGTTCTGGAGATGTTCTTCATGTGTTTACATCCTCATTTAGTGAGACAGCAGACGATGAAAACACCACGAGCGTCAAGTGTGCTTCAGTATGTGTGTAAAGATATATGAAACCGAGCGTCTGCACTATTCATTAACAGAGACACACAGAACATGCAGGATTCATATTTTTTGAACTTTTGTGGCTTAATATTTACAGAAACTAGTCCATATCCCAATCTGATTTAAGTGTAATGACCTACTTTTATTTCTTCCAAAATTTGACAAATTCTGTGACATTCCGTGTTAAAATGTGAATTCCGTTTTTATGACTGGATTCCGTGATTCTGTCTGCGTATTCCGCATCGTGGAAATCATAGGGCCCTTCACGTTTTCATGTATTGTTTGTTACAAATTGGTTTGTGTGTGTGTGTGTGTGTATATATATATATATATATATATATATATATATATATATATATTATATATATATATACACATATAAAAATCTAAACATTCCATTATAGTGCTTCAACACATTTAAAGGTATGGATATAAATGGAAGCACCCAGCAGTTTATAAGATAATGAAGAATTTTGACAGTTGTACAATAACACATTTGCCATTAAGAATGCCATTATGAGTTTGATAAAAATACAGCCAAAACTACACAGATAAATGGATTAAAATGCAATGAATCTGCATCACTGGTGAATGAGCTGGAGAGGTTTATTAGAATATTGTGTAATTAATTTGTCATGGCAGTGATGAAGGAGAGACAGAGGAGTCGACACAGTGGTGTCAGTTGAATTTTAATCACATTGATTGAATATACTGATAGGCAGTCAAAACCACAGAGTTACTGTAGCTCTGTCACCATGTCATCATTAATCAGAATCTCTATCACCCATGCCGTTTCTCTTTCTTGAACATATTTTGCCTTTTTCCTGTCTCCTTTCATTCCTTTCTGTCTCCCTCAATTTCCTTTCTCTGCTCTTGTGCACATAATGTCAAAGTGTTAAAGACAATGATGAATAAACTTTGTGATAAACAGAAAATAGAAATAAGTTTTTTAATTGTCTAAAACTAAAGCATATAGAAGACTCAGAATAGTAATTACAAAAGCATAAAACTGTATAAACTAAGAGATTTGACTTGAAAGGACTAAGCCTTGAGACTTAACATGGACTCAACATAAAAATTGTGAAAATGCTTGCTGCTAATTAAACTTCATTGAACAACTATCTAATCCCACATTGTTTGTTCCTTCTTCTCTTCTTTTTTTTTTTTTTGCTTTTCCTCATTTTATCTGTCCAACAGGGCATCTACAGTTGCATCCATGGTGTTCAGATTGAAGAGAACAAATCAGCCCTTAACTCACCATCAGCCACTATGAACATGAACATGAACAACACCCACTCCAACATTCTCCGTTTGTTGCGTACTGCCAAAAACATGACCTCTGTGCCTGGGGTCAATGGTTCACCTCGCAGCGCACTGGACTACAGTCATCGTGAGTCAGGCGTTTATGACATCAGTGAACACCGGCGCAGCCTAGTAGGCCACACAGACTGCAAGCCTCCACCGTACCTGCCAGAGGACAACATGTTCAGCGACTATGTTAGCGAGGTGGAGAGGACTTTTGGGAATTTGCACCTGAAGGACAGCAACCTCTACCAGGATCATTACCTACACCACCATGGGGGCACGGGATCTGAACTGGCTCTTGGTATGTCGGGTCCCCTGCCTAACCGACCTCGTAGCTTAGGGAGTGCCAGTTCATTGGAGGGGGGGTACGATTGTGACAGCTTAGGGGGTGGGGTAGCACCCATCTTCACCACCCAGCCAAGGCAGTCGCTGACACATCGGAACAGGGAAAAGTTTGACCTTATTGCAGGTCACCCAACCCAGTCAAGCTTCAAGTCCGGCCTGCCAGATCTATATGGAAGGTTCTCTTTCAAGGGTGGGGCATCAAGTTCAGGGTTTATTGCAGGACATGACAGGTACTGCGGGGGAGGTGGGGTGGGATCAGGTGGGGACGACGGAAACATTCGATCTGACGTGTCCGATATTTCCACTCACACTGTGACCTACGGAAACCTTGAGGGTCACGGCAAACGGCGCAAGCAGTACAGGGACAGCCTAAAAAAGAGACCTGCGTCTGCCAAGTCTCGCCGTGAGCAGGATGAGATTGAGCTTGGCTTCAGGAGACGTCCCCACCACACAATCCATCACCATCACCACCACCATCATCCAGCAACACAAGCACACCGCTCAGCCACCCCACCTGTGGAGCGCAAGAGCCTGAGAGGTGGTAACAGCACCTCCTATCTATTCAGAGACAAAGAGAATTTGAGGGACTTCTATGTGGACCAGTTTCAAGCCAAGGAAGGGGCATCCCCATGGGAGCATTTGGATTTAAGTGATGCTCCAGGAATGGGTGGAGGAGTGGGACTGGGTGGAGGCGGTTGCGGTGGAGTAGTTAGTAGCGGTGGTGCAGGGGGAGCGTGCACTAGTTTGGTTCCCATGGAAGATTTCCTGAAAGGTAAATCCAAGAAGACAGAATGTAAGGGTGGAATGGGAGGAGGATCGCCTGGGCAACAGGGCCATGCATGCTGGGAAAAGGGCATCGGAGGGGTGGGGGGGTTGGCTGGAGGGGATTGGGAATGTCGCAATTGCCACAGTGGAGGGGTTGGAAGTGGAGGAAGCAAGCCAGTTTGCATGCATGGGGGAGGTGGGGCTGGGAGCTATCCAGCTGCTGGGGGAGTTGGGGGAACGAGTGGAGGGAGTGGACAAATCTCAAGCCGCCCTAGTTCAGCCAGCTGCAAGCGGTGTGATTCGTGCAAGAAACCAGGCAACTTATATGACATCAGTGAGGACAACCTCCTCCTCTTGGATCAAACTGGGGGTAAGCACCCTCTGGAGAGTGGAAAGGGAGGGGGAGGCACAGGTGCCCAAACCCAGGTACAGAGGCGGAAATTTGGCCCAGGTGGTAAGGTTTTGCGCAGGCAGCACTCTTATGACACATTTGTAGAGCTGCAGAAGGAAGGGGCGGGCAGGATGGGTGGGTTTGGAGGCAGTGGCGGAGCGTCAATGCTTCCTCCACCCCGAAGTGTGAGCCTAAAAGACAAAGACCGCTACATGGAGGGCACGAGCCCCTACGCCCAGATGTTTGAGCAGTATGCAGGAGGGGAGCGGGAGACATCATATTTTGGGGACAGAGGGAAGGGTGGGGGGTCATCATTTAGCTTATTCCGTGGGGGTGAAGGTGGGTTGCACCGTCGCTCCGTGGGTGAGAGAGACATGAGGGATAGGGATAGAGGCATGATGGGAGGAGGTGTGGGAGGTACCCGAGGGGTCGGGACTTACTCCTTGTCTAAATCTCTCTACCCAGATAAGGTGAACCAGAACCCATTCATCCCAACCTTCGGCGACGACCAGTGTCTATTACATGGCGCCAAATCATACTACATCAAAAAGCAGCAGGCACAGCCGCAGCAGCAACAGACGCCACAACAGCCGCAGCAGCAACAGCTCCTCAACAACAGTCGGGCTGACTTCCGAGGCTCCATGGGGGTGACTTCCTATTTGCCTGCTTCCGCAACTTCTGGGGTACTGTCCAATGTGGCCCCTCGGTTCCCCAAGGAGCTATGTCTGGGCGGGCCTCTTGGCAACCACTATAGTGGAGGACCTAGCAACAACAAGCTGCTGTCAGCAAGGGATGGGTTAGGAATGGGTCAAGGACAGAGACCATTTAATGGCTCGAGCAACGGACATGTTTACGAGAAGCTTTCCAGTATAGAGTCTGATGTCTGAAGAAAAGAAGCCAAAGGACAGCCGGAATGATGATTGAGAGAAAACTGAAAAGACAGTTTGTAACTGGTTCCTTCATGTTCATGAAAAGAAGAGGAAACCGTGTGTGAGGAACTGACTCATGCTTTCTTTAAGTTATGCGGATCACGCGCTGCCAAGCATACGTATGTAAATAGAGAGAGGGGACCTGCCCACTGTCAAAAAGTTGAGATTAGGGGGAAAATCTGTTAATTCCTCTCTTTTATTCTTGTTTTTTGTATATCCCACTATTTCCCTGCTCCTAACATCAAAATAGCGGCCAATCCAGATGGAGACAACTGTGTACAATGCTTTGTACAAATGTGGATGGAAATCAGTTACTCTTTTTAAGCAACAGGGTAAAACTTACAATAATTGTATTGATAATGTTCCTGATAATAATATTATTATATATTATTACAATGTTTATGATGTTCCATTTGGGCTTGGTTTCTGGATGTTTTATGCTGTTATATATTTGTACTGTAGTTTCAGTTCTTAGTTAACAAACCACTTTGCGGGAGGCTTTTTTGATTTGTCAACTGAGCTTGTTTGATTGTTAATTGAGTTGTAGACAAACTTGGATTCCATAAGGTTCTTTATTATTGTTTATTTTACCAGTATGGAGTGCTGTAAAATCTGTGTACAAGGCCTGATTTGCAAAGTACTTCAGCTGTACTTGAGATATCATTGTGAAGGAAATGTATTATCAGCTTATTTTTACAGTGTTTCATTTGTTAGAACAATATTGGTTTAATACACAGCACGTTATGTGCCTTACCAAAACTTACAGAATACCTGATTTACAGGACATATTGCCATGGTAACTTTCTGGTCACTGCACACAGACTTGTCATTGGATGATTCATATTATTCTGGAACCTTCCTTTTAATGGTATAAGCAATGATATGGAATATCCGGCATTAAGGAGACAAAGTAGGCTAAATGTGTTTATAGTATTAATCTTGAGAACTTAATTTTAAAGAAAACCAGATAAATTATTATTCAAATAGCATTTTAATAATAGCAAAATAGGATATTTAAAGTTTGCACAGCATTGTACAGTACACAGTATCCTCCCTCGAGAAGATAGGACGTTACAGTTGTATGGTGTAATCTTCAATATAGAAATAAAAATCTATTAATTATTTCTTCTCCACTATCCCCCAATTCTGAAGAAGTCTTTGATCGAGCAGCAAAATAACAATGGTGTCATGGATTTGTTTCTTTGAATTCAGTTAGTACTGGACATGCTTATCTATACTTTCCTTAGGGAGACGCTGGTACACAGTACATAGGGTTTTGTAAGATTCTCAGCAAATACTTGCATTTTATGTAAATATATATTTTTTTCTGTACAGTGAATAGACAGAAAGGATGTAACTCTACAGATCTATGATTTACCATATTGGTTAGATGATATTTTAGGAATTAAATTAAAGGTTAACAATCCAACTTTGCTGCAAAATGTATCAGTTAAAAATCAATGAATGGACAAACATTAAGAATTTTTCTATGCCCTCCTTACTGTTATTCAGGCTAATACAATCCTTTACTGCACCTGTACAGGAGAAGTTCAATTTTGTAGATATTTTAGTTTATTCTAGTCAGAGTTGCTTGTTTGAATAATGTTTAAATATCATAATGGTGGGGATGGCTCGTGTTATTTCCCCTATTCTTTTGCTGTTAATTTGCAGTTTTAATACCCACTTATATGAAGTAGAGGTATTTCTCAGGAATTTCGGATGGGCACAGGCAAAAACAAACATATCATTTAGCTAAATGGCCTAATTACCTAAATCAATAAACCAGTGTACTCATTTAATTGGATAAATGAGAGCCATGTGAGGTTGATGCAAGTATTTATGACTATTTTATCCCCATCGTTTTCGAAATCACAAATGAACTCATGGCAGGGCAGTCTGAAGACTTTGTCATTTTTTTTTTTTTTTTTAACTTTTGGTCCACAGCTGAGATACAAATCCTTTACTTGAAATTTGTTGTGTTTACTGCAGATTTTCTTTATACATTTTCTTTGTGAATGATCTGGTAGCCAAACAGGTCTCCACTTTAAGCACAATATTTATAATATTTGGTTTATAATTGATGTATAGCTATCGATTTGTGAATTTTTTATCTTAACTTTCTGCCACATTCTATTTTGACTCGGTTGTCCTAGTGTGTAGGAGTTTGTGTTTAAAATGAGCATGCATGCCTTTTACTTATTTATTGCCATATCTTTAGCATTTCATACATTTATGTCTATTAAGATATCACGCCTGCTCTTTGTGGGTGCAATATGTTGATAAACTGTGCATCATATAGGTTTGGGTGGTACAAAAGTTGTTGCCAATGAATCGATAAGATCTTTGAAAATGGATATGGAATATTAACTTAAGGAAATTAACCGGCAATCCCAAATTTGGATGATGTTGCTAGATTTTGTCAGGAATACTGCCATTACTTGAACATAATTTTTGAAGACCATTCTTGAGTTCATGTAAGGCTAAATTTGTCTTCTTTCTCACAAGATTTTTTCCACGATACCTTTCTTTGCATGGTACCCTTTTGTTTTTTTAAAAACCCTTAATATTTTGTATGCTTGGTCTGTTTTTCTCATTTTGGTTTTATTTAGTAAATCCTTTAAAGATATCTCATAAGATATCTCATGACAGTGTGGCATTGCTTTAAGAGCTATAGATGTGGTAACAAACAAAACCACTGCTTTTCCGGTAAATCTCTGTGTTTGTACTGCAGAGTCGAGCCAACAGTTTTTAGTAGTAGTACTATGTAGAAGTAGTATTGTGTGATTGGGTGTGTGAGTGTCAGGGACAGATGTCTTTGCTCTTCCTGAAAAGCTTTCCAGTTATAATTCTCACTTTAAATATGTGGCCTTGTAAAAGCACGCTAATATAACATTTGATTAACACAGGTTAAGTGTGAGACGACATTTGCAGTAGAAGATACAAGGGAGATGGGCCGATAAAATGGGTGGATAAGGACAGTAGCAAGTGTTCTGTTATTTCAGTGTTTTATTTCCCTTTTCATTTATTCTCATTTAAACTAATCTCTTTCTTTATGACTGGTAGGATAAGACTACACTCGTTTGACTATATTTTACTCGTTTGTCATTTTAATGCCCTCCCCAGTAAGGTACGTCACATATGATTGTACATGTATCTGAAATCATATGCTTGATTACCTCTGTGTGTGAGTGGGCATGTGTGTGCGCAGGTGTTTGTGTGCACATATTTGTCTGTGCAAGTGCGTGTGTGTGTGTGTGTGTGTGTGAGAGAGAGAGAAAAGGAGCACAGTGCAATGGTTATCTTTTATGTCTGCTGTAAATAATTTTGTTCCCTTTCCATAGCCTTTTAATATATGAAGACAAATATTTAAAATAATGAAATTTGAGATACATTTTTGTCTGGAAGATTTTTTATAGCCACATGGGAAACAGTTATTAGACCACTGGACCAGGAGCACAGTGCCAATCTAATAGCATCCGAGAACCAGAATTTAAGACAAAATTTACACCTCTGTTGTCTTCGATTCTGTCCTTCTTGTATTTTAACCACTTATTTTAAATGTTACTCATGGATCAGAACTGTACAGATTCTGTAAATATGACAAAAATGGTTTCTTTCTTCTGTTTTTGTATAGAGAGAGATTACATGTGTTAAGACTACAATAATAATTTAATGAGACATTTCACAATACGTAAGCTATTGAGAATACAGACAGTGTGAAAATAAGTGCTAAGATATATTCTTCTGTCTCTTTGTACAAAACAGTGTTGACTAAAAACAAAATAAAAGGGAGATATCTCAAGCCTCATAGTCCTTCTGTGTTTTTCCGTACAACTCCAGCAGCGAGAATCTGAGGGGAAATGGTGACACTCCTTTTTTTCTGTCATCATTTGCCAGATATGAATCACACTTGCTTTTTCACGTTGTTAATATGAAAATTGTGAAATGTGTTTCTTATGTATTATTTGATAATCACTCTGACTATTCAACACAAGCTTAGGTTTGCTTCGTGACATAATGTACATGGAACGTGAATGAGAGCTTCTTAGCCACTGGTGTTGCCTTGGATACGTCTGCATCATGAGCAAACTGCAAGCAAATACTGATGTCACTGAATTCATCTCTCATTTCTGTATCTATCGATTCATGTCAAACATATTCTGATTATTGATTCCTGTATGAAAGTGCTGTTTCTAATCATGAGGATGTGTACATGCCGTCTATTTTTAAAGTAATAGCTGTTTATTTTAAAACCATTTGCAATTCAATATTTCACAAACCTACTCTTTCTATTCCTGTCTCACTCCCCCACTCTCTCTCTTTTCATCCCCCTTTCTCTCACGCGCTTCCTTAGAGCAGCCAATCACAGAATACATTGCAACACATGTAACTATTTCTTGACAATTAACTGTTACCTAGCAACTGGACCTTTAGAGAAAGAAAGAAACTGAGAAAGAGAGTGACGGAGGGAGGAAGATAGAGAGAGAAAACGAAAGATTTGTTTAGTTTACGGTGTCTTGGTTTGGGTGCTACAACATATTACACAGAAACGGCAAGTAACTGATACGCGACACCCACACACGTGTTCATGTCGTCAGAGAGGGGGAAACAAATATGAAAAGAGTTAAACGCAAGCAGGGAAGTTAAAGGAACAAGTGACAGGTGCATAGATAGAGGGAGTCGTGAATGGAAAGATTCCGAAGGTAACGTTAATTAATAAAAAACAGTCGCAGCTTTCACGTTCATTTAAAGAAGGACTGATAACAAACGACTGGCGCTCGTTTGCGTTACGTGAGACAGAGTTGCTTCTTCATACGTACCCAATATTACGTCACGCGTCCTCACCAGCAGACTTTAATTATAAAGTTATATTGATAATCGTCGTTAATTCCTTGGTTTGCCAAAAAACAGTGGCCCACAGACTTCAAGCGCTCACTCCTGTCAAAATAACGCGCGGTGAACTAACCGACGCGACACTGCCACCACGCGGCCGGAGTTACATAACACTCCAGAGACAACTCGCTCACGTCTGAAGGGGTAGAAGCGCTATGTTTTTTTTTTTTTTTTTTTTTTTTTAGTTGTTAAAATTACACCACTATGATTCTGACTGTTACATAAGAGCACAAAACAAAATGTGTTCCTCAATGCAGATGTTTGTAATTAGTGTTCAGTATTATTTAAGGGACTTAATGTCGTTAGTGACTTGCCTATTAGACAGCAGCACACTGCTGTTCTCTATTAGAGAGTGTGAAAGAGCATATGTGAGTGATGTTTAGTAATGATGTATTTTATATGGAGGAGTTAATGTGTGGTACATATATAATAGGACGCTGCTCTCATACAGAGATGAGAACCATATTTTAATATAAGATTTGGAAGCCTGGGAGAAATTATGCCACCCAGCTGACATCATTTATGAAAAGCATGTGAATGGAGATGGTTGGCGAGCATAGAGTGTTATATGACAATAATTTAATAATGCAGAACATAACAACATGCTTACTTCTACACACATGTGAAACAGTGCATAAATAAATAAAAAAGGCTAAAAAAATCAAAAAAAAAAAAAAACACGTAAAACTTGTCCAAATTAACAGTTAACAGTAATAGTTTTAGTGGTGTTCAGTCATAAAATAGAAATGTTATGCGTTTTTCTGTATATTTCTTTAAGGTTAGGCACTGTGCCTAGCAAACCCAAACTGGATAACATAATTGAACGTAATTAACAAAATTAAGTAACGTGTCTGGTTTTGTTTACCCAGAACTAAGGATTTCATTTGTTCAGTCTTAATATGCTCCATCAGATATTTTCAACAAATAATTAATTTTCAACCAACCCCTGCAGTTCAATTTTTCAGCGTAATTAAAATATGAGTAGTCAATCAAAATAAAACACACACACACACATTGACAGAAATATATTTGAAAGTATTAAAATGTATTCACCTGATTTTATTCCTGTCACACACATGTCTCTGGATACCAATACATAAATGAAGATTCTTCACAGAAAATAATAACTGATTGTACATGGCTTCATCCTTGTTTAGCTTTGTTTGCAAGGAGCTGGAGTGTCTGTTTTTACTCTCAAAGTACTTTTTTTTCATTTGGTATTATCCTGCTGGGAAAGTTTTCCACAATCAACATTCCCAACATTCGCTTTCCTGCCAGGGAACTTTAATCGCACCTTTGAGACCCAAACGTGAAGGAGTACAGACAAAAGAAAATGAATGCACACTTGTATAGTACACTAACATTTTTAATATGTAAATTGTATTTAATCCCCAGTATAAAGGATATTTCCTGAATAACATTAATGCATCTGATTGTAATATTTGCAAATCTTCCGTCTTTTCCTCTACCTCTCACTCTCTTTAACCTTTTCATTTTTGGACACTTTGACTCGTCTGGTTCTCACCACCCTGTTCGCGGGACGGACCACTCGAACCACGTAGCGCCGTGGATTCTTGGCTTGACTTGGTCCCACACTCTGAGGAGCCGGTTCCTTGCCATCCCCTCCTTCCTCCCCCTCCTCTCTGTAACCATGATGACGGAGGAAGGGTTCCAGGGTTGCTAGGCGATTGTTAAGATCTGTGATGCGCCTCTGTAAGTGGGAGACTTCTCTGAAAAGATCATTTAGGGACTCTGAGAGAGGACGAACCCTGCGAGGAAGAAGAGAGTGTGAAATGGGGCGAGATAGAAGAGGCTTCTTTGTTTGTATGCATGTGCGAAACATCTGTAGGCCTACGAGAGAGAAAAGAGTGTATAATCGTTTTTCTGTTTCTTGTGTGAGGGTTTGGCACACGCTGTGCACAATCAACACTGCGAAAAATCTACGTACCAAGTCAGCCCTCCAAGTTAATTATGAATTATTAATGTAGATAAGGAGAGTTTTAGTGTACTAAAATGTGGGGTCAGAAAGTCAAAAAACATACATTAACAGGACCTAGTTTAAAATGACACTTTTTTAGCTAAG
Source organism: Carassius gibelio (assembly GCF_023724105.1). Lineage (NCBI taxonomy): Eukaryota > Metazoa > Chordata > Actinopteri > Cypriniformes > Cyprinidae > Carassius > Carassius gibelio. The sequence goes on along the minus strand of NC_068396.1, from coordinate 27,246,787 downwards.
GAAAATGTGTTCCTCAATGCAGATGTTTGTAATTAGTGTTCAGTATTATTTAAGGGACTTAATGTCGTTAGTGACTTGCCTATTAGACAGCAGCACACTGCTGTTCTCTATTAGAGAGTGTGAAAGAGTGTGAGTGATGTTTAGTAATGATGTATTTTATATGGAGGAGTTAATGTGTGGTACACATATAATAGGACGCTGCTCTCATACAGAGATGAGAACCATATTTTAATATAAGATTTGGAAGCCTGAGAGAAATTATGCCACCCAGCTGACATCATTTATGAAAAGCATGTGAATGGAGATGGTTGGCGAGCATAGAGTGTTATATGACAATAATTTAATAATGCAGAACATAACAACATGCTTACTTCTACACACATGTGAAACAGTGCCTACATAAATAAAAAAGGCTAAAAAAATCAAAAAAAAAAAAAAAACACGTAAAACTTGTCCAAATTAACAGTTAACAGTAATAGTTTTAGTGGTGTTCAGTCATAAAATAGAAATGTTATGCGTTTTTCTGTATATTTCTTTAAGGTTAGGCTCTGTGCCAAGCAAACCCAAACTGGATAACATAATTGAACGTAATTAACAAAATTAAGTAACGTGTCTGGTTTTGTTTACCCGGAACTAAGGATTTCATTTGTTCAGTCTTAATATGCTCCATCAGATATTTTCAAAAAATAATTAATTTTCAACCAACCCCTGCAGTTCAATTTTTCAGCGTAATTAAAATATGAGTAGTCAATCAAAATAAAACACACACACACACATTGACAGAAATATATTTGAAAGTATTAAAATGTATTCACCTGATTTTATTCCTGTCACACACATGTCTCTGGATACCAATACATAAATGAAGATTCTTATTCTCACAGAAAATAATAACTGATTGTACATGGCTTCATCCTTGTTTAGCTTTGTTTGCAAGGAGCTGGAGTGTCTGTTTTTACTCTCAAAGTACTTTTTTTTCATTTGGTATTGTCCTGCTGGGAAAGTTTTCCACAATCAACATTCCCAACATTCGCTTTCCTGCCAGGGAACTTTAATCGCACCTTTGAGACCCAAACGTGAAGGAGTACAGACAAAAGAAAATGAATGCACACTTGTATAGTACACTAACATTTTTAATATGTAAATTGTATTTAATCCCCAGTATAAAGGATATTTCCTGAATAACATTAATGCATCTGATTGTAATATTTGCAAATCTTCCGTCTTTTCCTCTACCTCTCACTCTCTTTAACCTTTTCATTTTTGGACACTTTGACTCGTCTGGTTCTCACCACCCTGTTCGCGGGACGGACCACTCGAACCACGTAGCGCCGTGGATTCTTGGCTTGACTTGGTCCCACACTCTGAGGAGCCGGTTCCTTGCCATCCCCTCCTTCCTCCCCCTCCTCTCTGTAACCATGATGACGGAGGAAGGGTTCCAGGGTTGCTAGGCGATTGTTAAGATCTGTGATGCGCCTCTGTAAGTGGGAGACTTCTCTGAAAAGATCATTTAGGGACTCTGAGAGAGGACGAACCCTGCGAGGAAGAAGAGAGTGTGAAATGGGGCGAGATAGAAGAGGCTTCTTTGTTTGTATGCATGTGCGAAACATCTGTAGGCCTACGAGAGAGAAAAGAGTGTATAATCGTTTTTCTGTTTCTTGTGTGAGGGTTTGGCACACGCTGTGCACAATCAACACTGCGAAAAATCTACGTACCAAGTCAGCCCTCCAAGTTAATTATGAATTATTAATGTAGATAAGGAGAGTTTTAGTGTACTAAAATGTGGGGTCAGAAAGTCAAAAAACATACATTAACAGGACCTAGTTTAAAATGACAAGGCTGTGCTTCTGGTCCTCCTAGCCAAGACCTGCCTCACAAAAACTCAAAAGGTCACGCTGCCATTGCCTCTAGGTGTGTTAAAACGCTCTGTGCCATAGGTTGACGAGTCCTTTGTACACCACATTATGACAAGTGTCCAATCCGGCCGCTTCACGAATAATATCAAAATTAAAACTAAGCCTTTTCTCCACAATTTACTCTTCTGTATAGCTTATCTGTTCTCTAACATTTTCAAGGCTAGACTACTACAAATGTCTTTCTTCTGGCAATTGGCAAAAATCCTGCCATCCTGGCTATGTGTTGTTAATTGCTCTATGCTGTTACATATTTTTCTATGTAAACAAGCGTGAGTTCTTTGCCATATTTGAGCGTTGCACCACTTTTTCCAAATGCGCTGAATTTTTCAAGCACGCCTCTTTTAATAAGGCATGTCAAGTTAAATTAAGTTCTAAACAAGCTTTAAAATGCATTGCGAGACCCTGCGTTCTTTCTTTCATTCCTCTGCTTCTCAAAGTTCAAGTTTTTTAAATGCAAAAACACATTCTGTGTGAATGTACAGCCAAGGGTCTTTTAGCTTCACCGTTTAAACGGCAGACATTATAAACATTTCTCAATAGGACATTTGTTGTTGTTTGTTGTTAGTTTAGAAGCTTAGTTTACAGTGTTTCTTCTTAGTGCTTTAGGCTAAGCTTCGCATGCTTTGTGGTCATTAGCTGATCTGATTTGATCTTGTAATTGCTATTTGATTCATTTATGTAATTCTTAAGTCACTTTGTGATGCCTTACGAAACAGAAATATATTTGAATATAGCCACCTGGAAATATAATGGAAACTATGAAATAATGCTTACCATATATAAGAAAATAGTTTATATATATATATATATATATATATATATATATATATATATATATATATATATATATATATATATATATATATATATATATATATATATATATAGCTTTGGTGAAACCCTCACTTAAATAATGTATGGATTTACAGGCTGAACATTATTCGTAAACTTTCATCTCTGAATTGTTTGCATACACATTTCATCTATGAAAATAAAAAGGTGTTGACTGAAAACAAACTTTGTTTTTTGGACAAAATGTTAAAATATATTTATATATATATATATACTGCAATATATGCATTGGCCTATGTTTATATTGATACAAATAAAAATATACAGTAGCCTATAGCAATAAAGATTAGCGCACTAATTTTTATATATATATATATATATATATATGTGTGTGTGTGTGTGTGTGTGTGTGTGTGTGTGTGTGTGTGTGTGTATATATATATATATATATATATATATATATTTTACATTACATTTAGTCATTTAGCAGATGGTTTTATCCAAAGCGATTTACAAATGAGGACATTGGAAGCAATCAAAAACAGCAAAAAGAGAAATGAAGTGCTATAACAAGTCTCAGTTAAGTTAACACGGTACACGTAGCATGGGCTTTTAAATAATATAATAAAAAGAAAACAGAATAAAAAAATAATAGAGCAAGCTAGTGTTAGAGGTCTTTACACACACACACACACACACACACACACACACACACACACACAAACACACACATATATATATATATATATATATATATATATATATATATATTACATGTAATAGCTTTGGTGAAACCCTCACTTAAATAATGTATGGATTTACAGGCTGAACATTATTCGTAAACTCTCATCTCTGAATTGTTTGCATACACATTTCATCTATGAAAATAAAAAGGTGTTGACTGAAAACAAACTTTGTTTTTTGGACAAAATGTTAAAATATATTTATGTATATAAGGGATATATTTATATTTATGTGTAAGGGATAACCACTGAATGTATGCATTAAATGTAATTTGACATAACAGAAATGTTATACAGATATAGATACTGAGGAAACCTTTTCTGGGATTTTAAGTGATATTTCCATGCTTGTGGCTTAGAATCAGCTTCTTGAAAACAATCTCCTTGGGGCTAGAATGTAAGTCTGTTAAACTGCCGACTTCAGGATAACAAACCCCCAAAGGACAGTGTGGTTTTCTAGTTTATATAAAACAGTCCAACAAGCAGCTTTCATGTGCAAAAAAAAAAAAAAAAAAAAAAAAAAAAAAATTTCCACAAGACAAGAAAGCTTTATTGAGAGATATAGCTGGTTTAATGCTCTATAAGTGTTATATGTAAATGCATGTTCTAAAAATATTGGTGGTTGGTTAACACTATTTGATACTTGCTTTGTACATTAAAACCCCATGGTAAAGAGAATTTTCAATGAATTTTGTCCAGGTATTAGGAAAGGCAGCGTGTTACCTGGAGTAGTCTGGCAGGAGGGCATTGGGTTGTGAGTGTAAGAGAGTCTTGATATCTTTGAATATGCGTTTGCCCCAGGCATCCAACACTCGAGTCACGCTGCGTATGTTAGCCACGTTCACATTCTCTGCTGCCGTGAGGGCAAAGACAATGAGGTTAGTCTCTAGCAACCACATGACAAGAGGCTTTCTGATGCTTCAGAATGGTTTTAATCAGCTTTCTTTCACTGGACTACAGGGCTTTAAAGTGTGGAATTAGGAGATGTCTATTTCTGTTTTAGCTGGGTTGACAGGTAAGGGTATGTTGGTGTACATAGGTCAATGTGATTTGCATTTTAAAATCAGCTCCATGTACATCTGAACAAATGTGTTGCAGTTGAACCAATCCAGTCTGATAGCCTTTGTTTGTTTTTTACATTAGCCACAACCCTAATGATTGTGTCATGTAGAGTTGCTTTATAGCTGAGTCTATTTCATAATAATAATAATGAATTCTGCACTATTGATACTGTTACCGAACTGAATGAATCGACACTGAATTGATTCAAGCTATAAAAACACCATTGCCTTCTGTAGAGCTGCTTAATAGTTGACCTATAATTTGAGCTTGTTTCATTATTTGATTGACAATTATTGAATTGAACTGAGTCAATAATAAAAAGAATTTACCTGAATAATGACACTATCCTCTTAAGAGCAGCTTTATACAGTTGAATTGGCTTCATAATGAATAAACTTTGCAACATTTGCACTGCTACTGAACTATACTGAATAAATATAGAACTAAACTGAGCTGAATAATGACAGTATTGTTTTATAGGGCTGCTTTACAGCTGAAATTGTATTCCTTTCATAACTTAAGAACTTTTCCAGATTAATACTGTTATTTATTTATTTTTATTATTGTGAATTTTCAGGTGATCTGTATTGTATAAACCGCTATAGAAATATATGTGATTTGACTCAACAAAAGTAGCAGGCCTGCACAGAATCAATTCAGATTTCATCAGATTTACTCAAAAATGAAATGGCAGTCATTAGTATAATTATACTCACCCAACACCACTTTAGACTAAATTGAAATTACTTTCAGATAGCAATAAGAATGCCGTCTCACCTCCGTTTAACACATTTTACCATTCTTAAATACATTCTGCACAATTTCACAGATTTTATCATTTAATAATATTACCTCCCTCTCTGTAGTTCCAATTCCCATAATCCACTTCATTGCTCATCCCAAGACATGGAGACAAAAACGCCACGACCATCATAGGCACCATCATCCTTGCCGTCGAAACGGTCATGGTGAAGAAGTGGCTGGGTTTTAAAGGAGAGGTAGGAAAAAATATCAAAAAGTCAAACAAGTACTAATAACACTCCCAATGAAAGGCAAGGGATTTGAACCTTTACCCTGCCAATACATCTGGCACATGGGAGAGCCCTTTGTTTCTTTCCAGGACAAACAGCCAGATGTGTTTTAGGGGCCGATGATACCCAGAGGCCTGCATTTTTATATGATCATATCCTCTATGTTTCATCATTTCTATATTCCTTGTTTTGTTTTTTGCTCCTCATGATACTTTCCATGGCTCTTTTTGTTGTTGTTGATGTTGTTGTTGTTGTCTTCTACTTCCTCTTTTTTTATTAAAATTTAGTATTCAAGTTAGATGCACAAATCACATCCCAAATCCCATCTCTTTCTATTATAACATTTTAGATTTCCTTTTCAAAAATAACTTTCTGCAGTATCCAACTACTAAAATCGCATAACAACATCAATTTTGACACATCTATTGAAATAATATTTTATATTTTTCACAAAAAATTTTTTCATGTTTGAACTAGTTTTGTTTACCAAACATTATTATTATACTGACAACCATAGCACGAGCATTGATTAATTTGACTGTACATCACAGTGTAACGTAGTAAAAAATAAATCCACATTTTCAACTCAACAAATCGTTCTTCTATGGCTGTCTCAAAAAGGAAAAAATGACTTTTATTTAAATCATTTTTTTAATGGGTTTCATGCCTTTGTGCCGTATCCATGGAAAGTGCCTCATGCTCTTCACTTCCCAAGAACAATCATGCAAGTGTCGGCTATTTCCACTCTATTAAATGACTGGATCAGATCACAAAATGACTTGAGTTCATTCAGGAACACAGAGGGGAGATGGATGACGGGTTGATTGTCTTGTGACTGGCCTAACTGATAGCAAACTCAATTAGTTCATTTGAAAGAAAATCTCCTTTGTGCTGGAGCCACAAGGGCCAATGCCACAGAGAGCTCTCTGAGGTAAGATTACTACGAACAGGCAGAACTGCTAAAAACATGATCAGTAGACTAAAAAAAGCCACATTTCAGAGAAATGCTGCAGGAAAGCAAAGAGAAACTGGATTGTCTCCACACTGAGAAGTTCTCCAGAGGGGAATGAGAGCTTTACATAATATTGAACTTGGAGTTCATAGTAATTGACTTTGTAGAGTGAGTCACTAAAGAGGCATTTCTCAAAATGGCTCCACGTCGTGGCGCAGCAGATATCTGGATGTGCTCAGGAACTCGAAAATCACAGGATTAACGTTTGATCAGGACACTTCTGTCAGTTTTTACCCATTTCACACATTTTTTTTTTTTTTAAATCACGCAGGCTTAAAAATGCAGGGAGAAGGAACTGACATGTAATAGGAATAGCAATCAAACAATTACAAAAGATTTACATCCACTAACACTTGCTGTAAAATGATTTTTGATGCTTTAGGAAATCTAGACCGATCACAATGCTAGATACAAGGCTTTATCCAGCAGAAAGAGGGGAAATAGCAGGGCAGGAAAACTGTAGGACATGGATTAGTGAAATATCGGAGAATTAATGTTTTACTTTAAATGGTTTCAATAAAGTGCAAATTTCTTACTTCATCAGGGAATGAGATGTGTCTTTCCTTTCTCTGTTTTTGTGCTCCTCTCTGCTGTGATATCGCCGTCCTGTCCACTTCTTCTCTCTGAACAGCGTGTTGAAGTCTGTGTGCAAACACTTTAACTTCTGTATAAGAACTATAATACTGTGTACATTTACTTCTCTCTCCTCCGTCTTATTCTTCCCCCTCCCTTCTGCACTTTTTTCAATTTTTTTCTCTCTCTCCCTCTTTCTTTTTCTTGTGCATCTCCTTTTCTTTCTTTCGTTCTTTCTCTCCTTCTCTGTCTCTTTCTCCCCCTCTCTCCATCTGTTGGGCTCTGTCTTCTCACTCACTCCCTCCCAAACTATTGCTCTTTTCCAGATGTGCACCTTTTCTTTAGATTTATTTGCCCTTTTTCTCTTATAGTGACACACACTTAAAACAGACCTTGGTAAAAAAGCGATGACCTTTCATAGACATAATGGCATTCATAATACGATTATAATGCCCTGCCTTTAAACCAAACCCTTACTAAAATCTCTTGACATTTTGAAGCATTCTAAACATTTCAAATATTACGAGTGTTTCAAATAGTGATAACCACTTTATGACCTGTTTCACTCTATGCTTGAGGAGTTTATCCAAATCTGCATACACACACACACAATCTAGCAGGTAAGAAGAACAGTCAGTCTCATAAATCAAGTCTCACATGATTTTTGTTATTCAATCAAAAGGCTCTTGAACATCGCTGAGCAGTGACTGCATCAACATGCATGTGCCTTTCAGCTGGAATGCTCTTTATTAAAAACACTGCATTCATAATTCAGTCTCCACGTCTCACAGTATTATTTCCATGGTTACAGTGGGTGAATTTTTTCGTGGGCCACTTCAATAAATGTCTGAATTAAATCTAGTTAAACCTTGTTTAAACAATGTCTGGACTTACATCTGTTTTACTTTGATAAAGACTTAATGATACTTTTGTATTTAATACAAGAAGACCATTCGATACAGTTCATTCATATTAAAATCGCCCAGACCTCACTGTACTGTTTTTTTTTAAGTGCTTTTACAAGATTGAATCTTTCAAATCTTGTACAATCACTTAAAAAACACACTTTTAAGGAAAATGACCAAAAAACTTACATAAGTGTACTATATGTTTAATCTATATTATGTTAATGTATATACAGGAGCCTGGTTTACATTAATAAATATAGACATCATATCAAATATACTATACTGTACTTCTTCTATTCAGTCTTCTTCCAAAGTTTTTCTTTCTCACAAAATCAGCCTGGAATGAACCATTTCTTATTTTTTGTTGTTGTTGTTGTATTGTAGTCCTTTACATGCCTCTATGTGTCTTGGTTTTGACTCTCATTATGAATTCAGAAACAAGAAGATGAAAGAGACAGAAATATTTTTATTCCCTGGTATCCAGATGTTATGTTTGTTGTGTCTCTTCAAGCTCTCTCTCTCTCTTGCCCTGGTCTGTGTTTTTTTTTTTTTTTTTTTTTTTTGGTATGTGAGGTCAGTTTTGCCTGGCTTAGGTTTTTAAGAGTATGTAAGTTGCTATTCCTTTACTTCAGCTCAGAAGTCACAAGGCACTCTTGCACCTGTTTCTCATTAAACAAGGCAATTTGTCACCTCTAACTGAATTCCTTGCTCTTCTCCTCACCTCACTCTCTATATATCTCACTATCTCAGTCTCTTTATATTTATCATACAACTGGAGCTTGAATATTCAGCTATTTCAAATATGTAAGTTGTGTGAAATCCAAATGGATGGCATTTTGACATTTTTTACGCCTTCACCTTTAATATTAAACGTGTTTTTATCTATAAAAATCAGAGATGATACTCTTGTATACAGTCACATTTAATTTAAAGTCACACTAAACTAAGGAAAAATTGGAAAATTTATTGTACTGGTGTTTTTGATTTATGTGCCCTGGAGCTACTTATTTGTAGACTATTTCAGTGACAGTGATGTAATCATTACGTAATTCATTTTTGATGATTTTGGAACTCCTCTTTACGTGAGACAAGTCATGCGCTCGCTCACAAAGTATCGTGTGCTCTTCTGCTGCCACCTGCTGGTTAAAGTAGACTTTTTTAAAACCCTTTTAGCCTACGGAATTTGGACTAAGATTAGTAGCTTATGCATATAAACCAGGGGTTGCTATGTAAAACACACACACACAAACCCTGTCTGCCGAGTTTTATTTGGGCATACCAGATAACATCATGATGAAAGGTAGGCCTACTGTGTTTTATCATAAAATTAACTATTTCACATAACAGTTGCAATGCTGAAAATTAAATAACGTTTTACCGCAACGACAATGGCAATTTACAGTGTGGGAACTGATTTACAAGTCATAATTAAAAACGCATTTCAAACACTTATGTATGAAAATGCATGTTTTTCTTGGCTTTTAGTCTGCCTTTACAGTAGGCTACATTGCTCAATGCATACAGGCCTACAGTATATTTTGACAAATTACATTTTCCCCATTGGGTTATAGGCTAATCATTATGTTGGTCATATTATAATGGCGGGCAAATATAATGAGTGTTCAGGGATTTATATGTCATCATATGTTTGTTGCATGTACAAGACCACTGGTCCTAGCAGCAGGAAAAACAAAACTTTAATTTAATTTGAGTTCGGAATGGATTATCATAGCAAGCGTGCAAATACCAATTCCTTTGTAATAAATAAGTTTCCACTCATTTCAGTTCACCACGATCTCACAAATGTATTTTGTAATCAATAACGCTCTCTACACTGCATAATGAATGTATTTCTTACATCATAGGCATAGCCGACACACAAGCTGCATAAGCCCCGAAACACCAGGGGCATAACCGCAAAGAGGTACTGTCTGGAGACGTTGCTCAAATGTTTTGTTTTTTCACTGAGTGAAAAAGCTATAACCATTTTAAACACTTCGAGCTTCATTTGTGCACACGTTTTGTAAAGAAACTACATTTCAGTGTACAAGCCGTTTGCATTTAGCTGTAGAACTGATTGAAATCAATAATAAAAAAAAGAAGAACAGTTTTGTAAAAGGGAATAATTTAGGAAGTGAGTTTGTGGAGTGAAAGAGGAAGTGGCTTCGGAGGATTTCATGAGATTCTGAGATTGTACCTCATGTGAGGGTCTTGTGAAGATCCACTGTGGTGTAACATGGCTTAACTTCCCGCGCTCTTTGCACAGAAAGCAGTTATTTACCACTTCGTTCCTGAGCTTTGATGAAACAACAGAGAGAAAGAAAAGATGGCTCCTTTTGTTTCAAATGAAAGGAAATGTAAATTTCGCTCAAGGATGTATGCAGCCAAGCCTGTCCTGTGTTGGATCGTAATTCTGTGCTGTTGGCAGGAAACTCTAGGTATTTGTTGATCTTAATTCATGTCATTTCAGTGTGTGTTTTATTTCATTTTTATTATTGTATTGCTGGATTTCTCACCCACACCCTCTTAAGCTGAATTAGAATCCATAAGTTATGAAGATACCAGGAGGGCACAGATGCTTCAATAACACCATGTTCTCTTCTCTGTTCCTCCAGCCACACCTACGATGATCTTCATGCTGAACAGAACCAGAGTGGCACTAGCAGGAGAAACTCTTGACTTCTATCTGTCAGTTTTTGTCCCAGCAAACTACACCACTAGCAAAGTTGTATGCTACACTCAGAACAAGACAAAAGTTTGGAGTAAAGAAATTACAAGTAAAATATCTGAAACTACAGAGCCGGTGAGGGCACGTATCAACATGCGCAACAGCTCCAGTTCTGGCAATTACTACTTTAGTTATGCAAATCAGGAAGCGCATTGGGTGGTTCACGTGAGAGGTAAGTCTGCAGACCATTTTATTTCGTCTCTATGACTGAAATTCACTGGCAACATATGATGATATAGTCACAACTTAGACATTTATAAGTATTAAAAAACATACAAATCTTGAAATTAATTGAGATTTATTTCTTCAGAAACTTTTACTCAATGGGTTTGTGGCTTTTGAGCCAATAGATGGGCTGGACAGATAAATAAAAAGGTTCCTTACAAATGCATTAAAAAAAAAGAAAGACATCATGTGAGTTTAGCCATGTGACATGTTAGACTGAAACTGCCACTTTCAGCGAAATTAAAGCAGTGATGAAAAAATTCTTTCTATTTCCCCCTTGTTTTTTCACTCTTACTCCAATTCTGTGTTTTCCAGATAAAGGTTATCAGGAGCCACCCAAAGAGTTAGAAAGTGCCATCATCGTAATGCTGGCATTCTCAGGAATTCTGCTCATCTTCACTGTTGCTGGCTCTCTTTACATATTAAAGAGCTACAAGGTAACACTTGGCCACACATTGTGTCATTAGAGCATATACTGCAGGGTTATTCAAATCTTGCCCTGAAGGGCCATTGCGGTGCAGAGTTTGGCTCCAACCCTGATCAAAGTCACCTCCCTATGATTTTCGAATGATTTCCAAACTCTGCACTGCATTGGCCCTCCAGGGCAAGATTTGAATATCCCTGGCATACTGCAATACTTCAATCTATATATAATGTCTAATGTAAGTTTCTTTAGTTCTGTATGCTTTCTTTGATGCATGAATCAGATGATCATGCTGTAGAAGTCCAGGCAATGGATTTCTGCACTTCTGAAAGGACTCAATCAAACAGTGAGGGGTTATACACTGATCATCCACAACATTAAAACCACTCACTGACAGGTGAAGTGAATAACATTGATTATCAGTTTTTAGGGAAAGTTTGTTTTAAAAGCAATGCAATACAACAATCTGTTACTCCATAAATGGTCAGCAATGCATAATGTTACTTTTGCATTGCTTTTAGTCACCAGAGCTAGGCTATATTTTTGGCGACTGTAAAGGCCATTTAACACCATAAGTGAAATTAATAACTATAAGCCTCAGGCTAAAAGAAGTACCTCGGCTCTGGCCTGTCTGGTCTGTTCACAGAAGAGCTACTGTAGCTCATATTACTGGAAAACTCAATGCTGGCAATGACAGAAAGGTGTCAGAACTCACAGTGCCTCAGAGTTTGCTGGGTATTAGGATGTCAGAGTGCCCATGATGATCCCTGTCCACCACCAGAAGCAATTACAATGGGCACTCGGTGGAGCAATGGCTTGCTTTGAAGAATCACTTTTTCTTTTAGATCAGGTGGATAGCCGGGTGCGTGTTCCCTGCTACACTGCAAAAAATCTTAAATAATGATTTGAGAAACATGAAAAAAGTGTTGAATATGTTGCCTTGCATGGTCTCCAAATTCCCGATTAAGCATCTATGGGATGTACTGGACCAACAAATCTGACCCACGGAAGCCTCACCTTGCAACTTGTAGGAGCTAAAGGATCTTTTGCTAATGTGCCACAGGACACGTTCAGAGGACCTGAACGATATTAGACCGATGGTTTTAATATGGACTCATGACTAAGTGGTAAATTATCAGTTTAGAAATGTCATCTTTCAGTTATTATGCAAGATGCTCCAGATGGACTGTCCAGAATTGCATTGATTGCAAGATGGTGCTGTTATGACCAAAAAAGGGTGCTGTCCGGAAAAACACATGCAATGCTGTTAGTTTCAGCTCTGGTTTTGCTTCATTGTTTTTAGGAACACACTCCTTGTAGAGATGACAAAAATGAAGTTGCAGAGCAGAAACCAGGGGAGAGTGATGGAGAGATTTTGGATGAAGATGCTGCATCTGCATCACTCTACACAGTGAGATAACAGTCTGTTTCTCTTTTGGATAGAAGCCATTTGCTCTTAATATTTGCCATTTGTTTTTGCTCTTAATATTTGCCATTTGTTGGTAACCTGTTTTAATAAGGATTTTAAATGATGTCTCAAATAAATAAATTCTGTTAATTGTATACTCCTTTCCTCCAGACTCTACAATGCAGATCGGGCTCTATTTATGATACACTGCATTCAGACACAATGCATGTAGAAAACTCAAAGAAGAAAAAGTATGAAAAGGTTTGTTTAATACGGGTTTGTTTAATAAATGGTGTAATGATACATTGCCTGTATACCCTATAATGTAGCCCTAACAATATGATTGTACAATTTTAATATATAGCTTCAAGTATTAAATATATAAACTTAGAGCGCATAATTATAGCATGTTTTTACTGAACATATAATCATGCAGTGAAGACACTTTATGGCACAGACAGATTTTAAATATGTAATACCTACAAGCCCAGACAAAAAGCAACAGTAAAAATAAAGCATTCAATTCATGATTATATTTGGTGAAAAAAAGAGTATCAACCGTTTCTATTGCTATTTTCTCTTTCAGCACTACAACGCACAAGAAGATGATGTATTGGATTCTGTGTATGAAAACCTGTCAATTCAGAGAATGAATGAATGAATGAGAAAATGAATGTGATTTATGAATACTTCCTGTAATGTGCTTAAGTGTCAAATAAAGATTTTTTTCTCTTTTTTTATAATTTAATATTTTATGGGCCAGTATGACGGAAAATAAATAAACGATCAAAACAACTGAATGTGTCGTTTTTCGCCCTGACGCTGTGTAAACCAATCAGAAGACAGCTTCAGTTGCGTGCAACCAATGGGAACCCTCGCATCCGAACTTCCTGTCTGTTTGCTCCTCCTCCTAAAGTGTAAACAATGGCAGCCGAGGGAGATTTTTTGATACGTTACCGAGCGGTGTCAAATAAACTTAAAAAGTAAGCGCTAAAATATCTACGAATATGTCTAATAATGTTACCTGAATGTTTTCAATGTTCATTTTTAATAACGTCTACAATACTGAGCATAACCAGAGAATGTCGTGACAGCACTACACAACCCTCACTAGCATGTTGCTATTTACATTTCGAGAGCTAACAGTTACCGAATGAGGTTCACAACAATGCGATCTATTATTGTCAAATTACAGAAGATTTAACGTTATGCATGAACAGCTGAGGATGACATCTTGTCGGTGTTTAATTTCAAAGCAGCGGCTTCTAATAACGAGCTATTCCAGAGTAACATTGTGTGAAGCGTTCAATCCGGTAAAATTAACCGACACTCTTAAAAATAAAGGTGCTTAAAGGGTTCTTCACAGCGATGCCATGCATAGAAGAACCTTTTTTGGTTCCACAAAGAACCATTAAGTCAAAGGTTCTTTAAAGAACCATCTCTTTCTTACCTTTTTATAATCCGAAGAACCTTCTTTCGCTATAAAGAACCATTTGTGAAACAGATGTCTCTTTGTAGACAAAAAAGGTTGTTGGCATCGTGAAGCACATTTATTTTTAAGAGTGTCATTTAGTGGTCTTTTAATATTTTTTCCTTCCCCCTTAATCACAGACGTTTTCTGCGGAAGCCTAATGTCGCTGAAGCAAGTGAACAGTTTGGTGAGTATTGTGTCAGAAGAGCCATGCTGCGTGGTAATGCTAGTCTGTGTTTATCATTATATGCCATCTTTCCTCAGGTCAGCTGGCCAAGGAGCTCAAACAGCAAGACTGTCCTCAATATGCTGCCTTCTGTAATCTCGCCATGGCCCGGTAACACAGCATCTCTCATAGCTGTCAGCTATTCATCCTAGTTTCAGATCTAAAGAACATGTGGAAATTGTTTGTTTGTCTTGGTAGCTGTGAGCAGACCCTGTTCAATGCTCCAGGAGAAGCCCTGGCACTGACTGATGCAGCCCGACTCTTTCTGGCCTCAGAGCAGGAGACCCGAGCGCTGAGGGCTCCCGGCTTTGATGAGAATATGCAAGCAGCAATGAACTGCTATAGTTTTGCTATTAAGGTATTTGTCGGAAATGCATATTTTACCAGATTCTTACACTCAAGCCGATAAGCGTATATTAACACAGGCTGTTATTTTACAGAATGTTGGGCTCAGTTCATGCTTGAAATAGAATAAAAGGTCTCCTATAATTTAATATTTTCAATTTAAAATTAGGAATAGCCTGACACAGTGTTATTAATAGTATAATAGTATACTTATTAAAGTATAATTATAATAGTATATTAATATTAATTTATTGTATTTTGTATAATAGTATAATTTTATTCAATTTTTTAAGTTTTGTTTTTCTGTATAATTTTATTAAAAGTTTATTTCAGTTTTAATTATTTTACTTAATCAAAGTTAAAGTAAATAAAATAAAACAAGATTTATTTGGCATTTATTTAATTTCAAATAAGGATTTTTTTATTTTTTATTTCCAGTAGTAAAAAGTTTGTTAATTATAATAACCTTGGCCTGTCAAAATCATCAAACGTAATAATTACTTACTTTTCACTTTTATTCTGTATTGCTGTTAGAGTTAGAAGAGGAGAAGATGATCATGAGCAGTTAAACAACTACTACAAGCAGAGATAAATATTTTCTAAAGTAATAGTTCACCCCAAAATAAAACTGTTTTAGCTCATTAGCTCATCTGAAGTTTCACATGTTTCATTTCGAAATGCTCCTAAAAAATATATTTGAAGTCATACTGGACTAATGAAATAAAACCCCTTAAATCTTGCAATCACATGCAGATTTTTTTTGTGCTTTTTTTTTGTTTTTTTAGATGTTATACTGCAAATATGTTCTTCTATATTGTTCAGGTCTGTATTGAGATGAATCAGCCTGTTATGGCGGCCAGTCTCTCACTGGAGCTTGGCAATGCTCTGAAGGTGAGACATTAATCATTGTAATACACGGAGCGGCTTTCTGTTTTTAAACAAATTAAAATTGCATATTCATCTTGTTCCACAGAGCTTAATCATGTTGTGGTCCTGTTTATATATTTGTGTGTAGGAGATGAACAGACCCGGGGAGGCGATAGTTCATTTCCAGAGAGCCGCAGAACTGCAGATTCAGACTCCAATTGAGGCCTTGCTGTCACTGTGGGAAATGGCCTCCTGCAAAATACTGACCCGTGAGTTCAGAGATAGTAGTGCTTCCCTGCCAGAATGCAGTGATTGCTTTTGGCATTAAGTTTCAGATGAAGTTCTGTGGTGGTCAGAGCAGTCATGTGATGTTTGATTGGTAGGCGATTACGATGGCGCTCTTGCCGTTCTCTCTGAGATGCAGCACATGTGTCAGGAAAGAGGACTACAGCTTCCGGGGACAAACACCCCTGTCGGTAGGAATCTAATCACTTTCCACAAGAAAATACAATTAATCTTAGTTTTGAAATCTAGGCGTGTGTGGTTTGGTGGTCTAAGTTCAGGGATTTCCCCCAGGCTTTGCCGTTTATTTGGATTTCCTGATCAAACCCAACAATCGCTTGCAATTTATAAGCAGAATTCATGTTTTGTGACCGATTTTCATACTTGTCAAGGATCTGTTTTGCATTTGCAGCGTCGGCAGTCTTTTAGTTTGGACATCAGCTAATAAGGAAATGAAGCATATGCTTTAAGAATCTTTGGATTCTGCTTCAATTCTGTTTGTTTTCATTCCAGGTGCATTTATGGATGTCATAGCAAAGTGTGAAATCTCCAGGGTATTACTTCTTATGCTACTTGAGGTAATATATATAAATAATAATTTATATTTAAAATCTGTGCGGTGTACAAATAAGCTCATATTTTAGACTGAATGTTATGAAACCAGACCTATAGTGTGCTTGTTTACTATCTCCAAAATGACACTATATATTTGTGTCTGTGTTTAGCCTCCCCCTCAAAAGCTGCTCCCTGAGCACGCTCAAACACTAGAGCGATACGCCTGGGAATCCTTCGACTCACACAGTCAGGGTAAGACTCTGTAGCTAACGGAGAACCAGGCAGGCATAGGGTTTTATTTAAAAACTGTTGTTACTGTCTGTCTTTTAGTAAACTTCCTTCCAGAAAATGTGTTCCTCTTTCTGCAATCAGTCGTGGTGAGTATTTCAAACCTATTTATAAAATGAGTTTTTATTTTTATTTCTTCTATATACTGTCCGAGACCACATTTAAAATCTGCATTCAAAATCCAATTTAAACCTGGACATAATCTGGAAACAAGTGTTTGGATTCTGAAAATATATATTTATATAAAGAAATATATTTAAATGAGACAATCTTAAAGATCAAAAGTGTGGTGTAAGATTGTATTTATTTATTTTTATTTATAATTAAATTCAGCAAGCCTGCATTAAATTGATCCAAAGTCACAGAAAATAAATGTATAATTTTAATCAATTTCTAATAAATGCTGTTTGTTTGAGACTTTCTAAATGGTCTGACTGGCCTGTTTACAGATGGCCTGTCAGGAAAAGGATACAGAATCTCTCAAGGCTCTCCAGACAGAGCTATGGTGAGCTTTCTGCTTTTTCTGACTCATACTACGCATTTATCTGTATTAGATTGAAACCTTTGCAATAACGGTCACCTTTCTCTTCTTTCACAACAGGCCACTCCTTTCGGCAGAACAGAATCATCTCCTCCACTTAGTGGTTCAGGAGCGAATTACACCCTCCGGTCAGGGCATATGATTCAGTGCAATACACCCCCACAAAACAGTTCTTATTGGAACATTCCTATGCCAGTGCCTGGTGCATTTTGCATGAGGACTGCAGAAGGTCACTGAACCTACCAGAGCTGTACATACACGCATGAACATTTCTATACAAACTCGCTTTAGTGATACTGTATGAATGTACATTTTATTGTCCATTTTCAATAATGGTAAGATATCGTGTTGAAAAGGTAAATAATTATGTTGAAGTTTATTTAAAGTTGTAAAATATTGATGTTGTGAATAATAAAATAACAAAAGCGATTCTTATGGCGAGGTTTTTATTTGTGTGATTCCTAAAATGAATGTCATCCCTGGTTTACACTGTTTGGCTTTGCATTGAAAAAATAGCATCCCTTCCATTTGCTGTCATACTGCAACATAAAATACACATAGAGCCAGTTAAAACTTCAACCAAAGTAAGCAGACACTGAATAGCCTGGATGTCAGTAAGGAGCTTTATCCTTGAGAGGATGTTGAATAATAATAATGTTGAATTGAGTAATTCTCCCATAATAATAAAAAAAAGCATTCTGTGCTCTAGAATTTTACAAGGTGATCATCTGACCTCATCAACAATCATTCATCATCATTTTCATGCTAATCAAAAATGGCTGGCATAGCAACAGAGCCCATTTTTTTTTTATCAAGAAAGCCTTTGTCCACGCAGAAATTGCAAATAAATATATTGGCAGAGGGTCTGTACAATGCAATTACAAAAGGATTGTGTGTTCAGAAGTCACGTGATCAAATGAGTGATTCCAAATTTGAACAGCACCATAATGCACGGTAACAAAGAAAAAAGAAATCACAGTAACAAAGATTTGACCCTTATCTTGACCTAGAGACTATCCTGCGCCATTGCCATCTACAACATAAAAATACAATAAAAAATAAACCTGTGTTTAAGACGAAGCTAATTCTTAAAGTGCAAGTGATGTTTAAAACTACACTTTGATCATAACATATATATTTTTTGTATGTACTTTATATGTACAATTTATCTTTCTCTTTATACATGTTATAAATACATTTTTTACATATCCTTGTGTATATACTGCATCTTCACCATCTTTACACACTAACCCCTGCAATAAAGTGTTTAGACCCTCTTACTGCCCTCAGTGCTTTGCGAAACTAGGGAAAGATGACCCATCAAACCGATCTGTAGTATTACTCTAAACAAAAATGCAAAAGCAAAAACAACATTTCTTGTTTAAGGAACTCTGGCCATTTTTCCTCGAATGCTGAATCAACCCTTTCTCACTGACAGATATTAAACTCTTTCCGTGAACTGCTGATGCTGTGATTTGTTGCACAAGTTTCTACAATTCCAACCAACGCCTGTAATATTTCAGACAACTCATTATTTTTCAAGTTCTGTACTTAGACTTTAAAGAAAAATAATGAATGCTGTACATTAGCACTGAGAGCGAGGTCTAAAGTTTAATCCACTCGTTTGCGCAGGATGATGTACATGATTCCAGTGAAGAGGGTCAGCAGCCACCCAAACCAGGCCATGATGTAGGACCAGCCATACCAGCCATTCTTCTCGTCTCTGTGGAAGTGATCGGTATAGACTGACAGAGCCACCATGATGCAGAAACCTAGAGATCCCAAGTGAAATGCAGAAATGCACAACCATAATGACTGTCTGTATGACCTGTTGGACCTTAAAGACAATGATCCACACATGTATGTTTCAACAATGCCCTAATTTAACCTTTAAAACTTTAGGACTTACAGGAGATTAGCTGCACAACTCCAGAGATGGTGAACCGCTTTCCTTTACCCAGAGTAAAGAGTTGGCATATGAACACGCACAGAGAGAACACAGCAAACAGGCATGACAGCACTGCAAACGCCTGGACCGCCTGCAGATAGTCTAGATAGATGAAATAAAAGGGGCGTCACATGATTGTCCCAGTCTGTACACTCTTAAAAATTAAGGTTCTTCAGTGGCATGAAGAAACTTTAACATCCATGGAATTTTTGCATTGTACAAACAGCTATTTAGATTATTAAAATGTTCTCCGGACTAAGTAAAAAAATGGCTCTAAGAACTGTTCACTGAAAGTTTCTCTGGGAACCCAAAATGGTTCTTCTATGGCATCAACCTTAATTTCGAACAGTGTACGTACAAATACACTGGGGTTGACTAGTGAAAATAAGCAGATGTACAAAAATGCATTCTTTTAACATGGTTTTTGTCTTACCCTTCCGGTATGAGGTCGGTATGTCCATGTACACCCAGACATTATCATTGTTCTCCATCACCCATCTGCCCCACAAGTCTGTATAAAGGTTCTCTGTGAACCACCATGCCTGGGAAAAACCAACAACAACAATACAAGCGCCTTCAGATAACACAACACATACTTTTTTTCATACACCTTTTTAAAAAAATAATTTGACTAGATTTTTATCACACACACACGTATATATACAGTAGGGTATATATATAGGCTACACATAAAAGAAGAACAACATAAACTTACATCATCTATAGTTGCCCAAAAAAGGAAGAAAATTGTAGTCAGATGGAGCAAACAAATTCCTGCCAGGGCCTTGAACATATTCAGAGGATGAAGGGGAAACGGTGGAATAACCTGTTGTAAAGGAAATATAAGAAATATCATCTTGTGTTTAAGAGATACTATACATCAAAAGGTCCTGTGCAATTCAGCAGCCATCCAATGATGACATATTGAGAATAGCCATGCTTTGAAACAAAAAAGTTGCCTTGTATCTATATGCCTTTAACATGATTCAAAATTAATCATTCACACAGTGCTTGTTAAATGTGTGCTGATTAAGCCATGTGTTTTTCAGATACATTTGATTTTCCCAAAATGTCAATAACAAAGCTGTCAGGGCCTATGACATCACCACATTAAAGCTGCATAAATCTTTTGCAACAAACAGCAAATACACTTCTAAAGGGTCACTTTACTTTTTGGATTCTAGCTTTGTTACTATTAAGATTACATGCACAAATCTCCAACGGCTGTTAAACTATTCCGTATGTGGGAGGAGGAGAGTCTTCTGTTTCTTTAAGTCACAGATACAGTAGGTGAACTGACATGTCATTTAAAATGCTGATGCATGCTGTTTATACAAACAACAATAATTATTTAAGAGAAAAATATTGTGTTAAATCCCATAAAATTATAAAAACTATACCAACAGTTCAGAGCAGACCTTCTGCAATGCATTCGTATTTTATATTCACTGAATGTCCGTTTAAAATAACGCCTGCTGCGATCAACAATGTATAGACAGAATATTATTTATTGGTAATTCTAGCAAACCTACATTACACACATTAGACAAATATACAATGGAAGGTATTGCGAAAGCTCCCGCGAATTGCAGATGAAGGAATTCGTGTCACGTCATGCGTTCGGATGCATTTTCGTCCAAACCGTTTCCATTAAATTCTAAACGTTCTAATACAGTTTAAATATATTTCCCTATCTTTTATGTAGATTCTAAGACGCTTAATTGTATCAATATATAATAACTTTACAACCTCACTGGCATGAGAATTCTACAGCGATGGCACAGATAATAAAAGGTTACCTTGGGTATTTTAAGATCAAATTATTTCTTGATTTTCGTAGCCTATCTGATGCCCCACCATCCGAGGATATTCGCTCTTCCCCGCACCTCGTCCTTCGTCTCGCCCCCCTCCCGCACTCTTTGCTGCATAGAGGACCCCACCCATCCCAAGGACTTACTTTTAAGTCCTTACGTATCCCACATCCAGCGAAATCCTAGAACTGTTTTCTCGCAGGCTGGAAATTCATGCACGAGGTGTAGTAAGAGACACATGAACGTTGATTTCTCTCAATATAAAAAAAAACCAGCAACCGAAACATTTTATTTTTAAATGCAGGACTGTCCAATGTTTATATGCATCCTTAAACGCACTGTAAATGACTTTTGCCGAGTGCTCATTTATTCGCTGCAAGAGTTTGCGACGTCGTCATCCTATTACCTAAAGCTTGGATGTGCTATATGCCGCAGCATCCTACTAAAGTCAGCTCTTCTAGAGACGCCCGGTGTCGCACTCAGATCTGCAGGCATAAAACCGGCTGCACGGGACAAACGCAGCACATGGCTACCCAACAACAGGGCGATACCAGAGCCAGTCAAATCCCATCTCTCCAATCACGATAGAGTAGCGCAGAGGCAGAAACTGATGCGCAGGTACTTTGCAGAGGTTGTTGATGATGAGTCATCGAAAGTAGGTTTGGAGCGACACCTACTGCGAATTCAAGGGAACTGCCTGGACATAATAGATCAGACTAGTTTTTAACACACAGGCCATGGTAGCTAAATATGTTTACGAAACTGAGAACCAAACCCACATGAGCACAACACCCACATATATATATTTTTTTTTTTGTAATTTAAAGTAAATACTATAGTGTTTATATAGTGTATAGGGGAGGCATTGGTCATTCCGGAGAAAGCAGTCTCAGTAGTATTGCATAGCCAGACCTTCAAACTGACACAGTGCCGGCCCGATCCTCTTGGGGGCCCTAAGCAGAATTTGATTTGGGGGCCCCCCTCCCACCACGCGGAGTCACCTGTGCTTCAAGATGATTGACACAAATGTCACGCTATAATGTTACATTATAAATGAATACATTGAGGTTATGTATTAATACAAAATAAATAAATACAAATAAATACTTAAATTACATACTTTACTCTTAAACTTCTGAATACAAACTGTCACAAAACATGAAATAAATAATTTGCAAATGTGCATTAAATGTGCAATCTTTTAAATGAAACCAAAATAAACATTAATGTAATAAAAATATGTTTAAAAAAATAGTTAAAAACTTAAATAATGAAGGAAAACATAAGAACAGCTAGGATTCAACAATGAAAATTGTACAACAATGGCCTCAAAATTGTTCCTTCCTAGCTTTTCAGGAGGCAAAGTCACTGATGACATCGGGACAGCAGGATTGTATTGTTGTGCCCCTCTTCCTCAAATATGATGATGGAAAAAAAACTACTATGGGGTGAAAATCGAACTTTAATCAAATAAAAAAAGTAAATGAATAAATTGTATTATTTACTAATTACAATGTTAGCTCTCGACATTTACCTATAGCTATAACTTTATTGCGACTAATTTATTTCATAGTCTTAAGCATTCAGAAAGGAAAAGGAAAAATTGCAAAAGGAAATTATAAACGATAATAAAAGATAAACGGGCCTCGTTTTTACCTAAATGATTTATAATTTATTTAAATATATATAAAAAATGTTTAAGGTGTCCATTGTAGCTGACACCTAAAAATGAACACATTACAGTTGTTTTTATGACTGCAAGTCTTTCTCCTCAAATGCTACTGAGCTTCAAATTTGCCTTTGAGCCCATGTGAAAAAGTAGCATAATTTACATATGATTTACAGTTTATTTTAAAAAATATTAAACATTATATTCAATTGTGCATTATACCTGACACCTAGATGAACAATTACAGTTGTTTTTTATGACTGTAAGTCATTCTCCTCAAATGCTACTGACGTTAGAAAAGTGTATACCAATGTAACTTTAGAGACGGTCCCTAAATTTGAGACTCTCGAACGTCCAACGACAAGCCAACTTTATGTCCTTTTCTTCTTTCTCTTTTTTGCACCAGAGGGATACATCCTTTTTGTGACATGGCTTATAATTTATTACAGTGATGCGCACTTGTTTTGCGAATTGTCAATGCACGCGAGATGTCTATGCGCAAGACTCAAACGCTAGAAGACACAGCAGCAGTTGTCGGTAAATAATAATTTTCTTGTCTTTAATTATTAATTTATTCGTTCATTATTCATTCATTCATTTATATAACTTGTTTAAGTTATTTAATTGTAAAAGTAAGTAAATAAATAAATAAATAAATAAATAAAGAAAAAAAAAATGATTGGGGGCCCCCTGGTGGCCAGGCCGCTTAGTTCGCTTATGCCTCGGGCAGTCTGACAGCTGAAGGTCTGGAATCCATGGCAGCTTTTATTGGCCAAGGCCCAATCATTCGTTTCATTTCAGCATCTTGTTTCAGGGCAAAATGGTCATCAAAGTGGGCCTAGCTCCCAATCCACATAAGGCTGGCATTACCTCTGGTACACTGTTCAGAAGAGATAATGACTTTAACAGCTCCTGGAAAGGAATACACACTCACTTTTGTGGAAAGAGGTGAGAAAGTCAAAGGTTAATGTAGGCTACAATGTAAGTGTGTTCACTTTTGTTTAAAGACTAGTTAATGACCTTTAAAAACCACACATCCCAAGGATTTCAGCCTTTTAATTGGTTTTATATGCACTTGCTGTAGCTGTAAACATTCCAGAACATTATCACCTGAAGCCATGTCGTCTTATACAGTTTAGAAATATATAAAACGTTAGACTATTTGTAAAAATTTACATGAGGGTGAATGCTACTGCTGTTTGTCCTTAATATCATTTTGAAAATATCATATACTAAATCTAAAATACTGTATAACAGAACAATATTATGGGTCAACATGATGCTTTGGAAATATACAATTGTTGAAACCTCAAATTTGATCGCAATACTAAAATCTCTAAAGGAACACTTAGGCCTCTTTTACACTGCAGGTTTTGATCCCAGATGCCCGATTCTTATTTGTTATATCTTTTTTTCACTCTTCCAATTACATGGTCATAGAACACAACTGATTTGTGTCACACATGAGCAAAAGAATCAGAATTGGGTCACATTTAACTGAAGGTGTAAACAAGCCCTTAAGAGTCCTGAATGTCTCAAAAGGTGACATGAACACTGTTTGCTTTGAGAAGTTTCACTTGTTTCTGTAGGCTGAAGAAAACATCCTTGTTGTCATCTTGGATGGAAAGCAGTTCACCCTCTCTTGTCCATTTCCTCTCCGCAATTCTTCTTCCTTACCTTTTTTTTCTCATCCATTCCGTCAACTACTGCAGCCCAGTCAGGAGCAAGTGCCTTTTATCCCACATGTTCCTGCTTTCCCAGAAGTCCCTGAAGTAACTCAGCAACCTGCAACACCTAAACCAGAGAGATCTAAACCTGCTGTGATCATTTGGAGTACCACAGTTTCACCCTGAAAAATACCCTTATAGCTCTTATCATGGAATAGATCCTGTCCATCTCCCGCCTGCTCAGATTTATTCTATGTATCCCCTTCATCATCTCAAACCTCCTTTTGATAATCTTAAACCGTCTGTTCAACAACATCCGTCTCTATCTGTAGATCAAATACAACAAACACATGAAGAGATGGTACCCCAATACCCAATGATGCCCCCTCCACAATATTCATGTACCATATATCCTGCCTCTCTTATCCTGAGAGGTTCTGTCCTCCGTACCCTATATATGTCGTACCATCATCCCCCACTCCATGACCACTGCTTTGCAACCAATGCCATGGACATCATTTCCTAAACCTAAAAACAGTCCTCTAGCCCTTCCAGTTATGCAAGCGACCCTCAGCTCCCTGTCTTTTCTCCGGCTCCTCCTTTACAACCCCCCAAGATGTCTCCATCTCTTAATTGCATGAAGAATAAAATAATGGCAGCTTTGCCTTTAGCAAGAGCGGACTCCATTAAAGTCAAAGGTGAGTTCAGTGGTTCCCGACCACATTTCTCGAGATTTCTGATTGTAATAATATTTCACAATATTACTGAATACATATTTAAAAAATCTTATTTTTTGCTCCTCTGTGGTGATATTTGAAGATGCGTAGACAAATACCTGGATCTCTGTTCCATCGGTCCTAGCAGCCTGTAATTACACACTCCACTCCAGAGGGGGCAGTGTTGTGCTCTCTTCACCACTGCTATTTTCCAACATGTTACTGAATAAGTTGGTTAATACATAAAATAGTATAATAAACCTTAATTCAAAATTAAAGGGAATTACTTCGGAATTAAATGGTTAGTTCACCCCAAAAAAATTAATTATGTCATTAATTACTCACCCTCATGTCGTTCCAAACCTGTAAGATCTTTGTTCATAAGAACACAAATTGAGAGATTTTTTATAAAATCTGAGAGCTCTCTCGGTTTGACCAACTGTAGACAGTGTAACAGAAATGAGTCGAACCAGACAAATTAAAGAGTCTATCAAAGCTGTGCATTGAAACACGAGCCGAATTCCTCAGGAAGTCATAAATCAGTTCTAGTGCCACAAGAACCAAGCAAGATGACCAACCAACTTGTTCACATAACAGCTTTCAACATTAACACCACTAGAACAATTATTTACAATTTCAATTCGAAGAAGAGAAATTTGGTGTCAAATTTGTTGTTCGTAATTGAAATGCAACGCTGGACATCACATGGAAACCCATGAGTTAAACACTTCCATTGACTTCCCCCCACCTAGCAAAACCAGACTGAAATTCCTAAGGGGGAAGGGATTTTGTCTCAACAGAAGTATTTTTCAAGTGAATGGCAAAGAAACTGCTTTTGTACATATATATGGACCAGAATGAACTCAAAAAGACTTATAAATGAATCAGTCCATCGCTTCACTCCATATTCATTTATGTGTAACCCACACATTTGACTATCATGTTATAATCACTTATTGTGTATGTTTTTTTTAATAACTATGGGATAGCTGAAGGATACATAGTCATGTCTAGTATTGATATAATCGAATCTGCTTGCTTGATATTGTCCAGACAATAACTTATTTGTCCCATGTATCATATTCGTGTAATAGGAATCATTTCCAAAATTAATTCATTAATTTCAAAATTAATTTCCAAAATTCGAACCACATGCTTGGTAAGATAAACAAATGATTTATGATACCCCCAATCCAAGACAATATCTGATTGGTCAAGACAACATTTGAGGTGTGTCCAACAGGCCACTTTAAATACTTTGGACACCATGAAATCTTGCTTTTTGTCTGCTTTTAGTCTCTAGCTATGCTGCTACTATTAGCCATGTCTGCTTCTAGTCTCTAGCTATGCTTCTGCTAGCTTGTAGCTTCTAGCCATGCTGTTTAGTCATCACTGTTCTTTGAGCGCGGTTCCTGCGTGCTTCAGCCTGCAAGCCTGCTGCTACTTAGCCACGATGAGAAGGAACACAACCTTGTCTCGTCAAACTTTATTTCTTTTCTTTTCCGTTTGAGAGTTTCGTGTTCTGAGTTAAGTTTTGTAACGTCAGTTCAACTTCAACCAGCCCACACGACTCTGCACTTTCAGCCAACGCCCCAGGCACGGGCTTCCCAAGACGTCACTTCAGCGACTGAATTTCCAGCCAATCAACGACCTCGGGATAGCCCTTTCACCGAGGCTCCTTCTTCACAGGAGACGCAAGTAACTTTACCTCCAGACTGTGACCTTTGCTTGTGTATCTAATATAGTTTTAACCTCACTGAGGAACTCAATGCGAGGGCTAATTAATGCCGCGTTTCCACCGAAATTACCCGGAACATTTGTACCAGGAACTTTTTTTCCCAGGAACTTTTTTCCCCCCAGACCTTTTGCTTTCTGCGTTTCCACTGCGGTGTAAAGTCCCGGGTAGATTAGGCAAATAGACTGGTGACGTAGGTCTGCGCGCGTTTCTCAATACAAAGTACCGCTGATAAAAAAATTTTTTTTAAAAGTACGCTGATTTTGGACGTGCATCCTCGGTAGTTGGTTCAGACTTTGTGCATTCGTCTCAGGAGTGTGATATCCGCGACGACGCAAGTCCGGTAAATCTATAAACAGCAGCGTACTTGATAACTTCAGTCTGCTCGTCATGGCTACTGCAATTTTCCTTACTGTATATTTACAATAAAACGAAATATGATATCAAATACCACTGCCTCCTTTCGTTTTCATTTAAGCATAATAACAGCTGCAGAAATGTACTTAGTTCAGGGAAATGTGTATATGCAGCCATTACAATGAAACGAAATATTATATAAATTTTTTATTTTCATTTTAACATAGATAAATTGAATACAGACCAAAAAAAACCTGTTAGATTTACCCCGCAGCTGAATTATATGTTATGTTTAACCACTAAAGAGACATCAGAGCCAGCGGCACATATCAGAAGGTCTATCCCAGGAGAGGCTGCTCTCTGCGGATACATGAGGACTGAGCTCCCGCTGATCGAGTGGAGCTCACCGTCTACGAGATCGGCGAAACACATTTTTTAAATAGGCATGATCTTTATAAATAAACCATAGATTTGAGTTTTAAACAACTACTTCTCGCCTGAAATACTTTTAAAATTACATTTCATGACATAATAACAGTAATATTTGAAAATTATCCGAATAAATGGTGGTTGAATTCAACCAATGCTGCGTGAACTCAGATTGCTTTGGCTACTGCAATTTTCCCCTCAGTATATTTACAATAAAACGAAATAGGATATAAAATACCACTGCCTCCTTTCATTTTCATTTAAACATAATAACAGCTGTAGAAATGTACTTAGTTCAGGGATTATTGTAACGTTATATACAGCCATTACAATGAAAGAAATATTATATAGACTTGCCTTTTTATTTTCATTTTAACATATAGATAAATTGAATACAGACCAAAGAAAACCTGTTAGATTTACCCCGCAGCTGAATTATATTTTATGTTTAACCACTAAAGACACATCAGAGCCAGCGGCACATATCAGAAGGTCTATCCCAGGAGAGGCTGCTCTCTGCGGATACATGAGGACTGAGCTCCCGCTGATCGAGTGGAGCTCACCGTCTACGAGATCGGCGAAACACATTTTTAAATAGGCGCTGTCTTTATAAATAAACAACAGATTTGAGTTTCAAACAACTACATTCTCGCCTGAAATACTTTTAAAATTACATTTCATGACACAATAATAGTAATATTTTGAAAATGTTGATCCGAATAAATGGTGGTTGAACTCAACCAATGCTGCGTGAACTCAACCAATCAGAATGTTTAGCGCCAAAGTCCCGCCCCCGAAAGTTCCTGAACTTTAAAAAAGTACCACCTCGCCAGCAGGGACTTTCTGGGGGGCATTTTTTTACCTGGAACTTTTATTTAGTTCCTGGTTCCTGCGGTGGAAACACACCAAGTACCGGACCAAGTCCCTAGTTCCTGGGTAAAGTTCCTGCGGTGGAAACGCGGCTTAAGTGATTGATGGTTGTTCGTGTCTATGCAATTTAACGTATTGCTGTAAACTTGGGATTCCATATTTCCATTCTCTTAAACTCATCTTTCCCTAACTTTATATCTTCCTGCAACTTGTGTGAATGTGTGAGTGTGTGCGTTTATGTGTTAGATTAGTTTATATGTCTTAGATTTATCTAATAAAGCCTTATTCATATTGAAAAGAGAAGTATCTTGTGTTTTGTGCTTACAAGTTAATGTCTTAAACTGCCGATCTTGTTACTGTGCTAATTGATAGTGTTTCACTATAGCTTGGATATTAGTATCCAGCGCAGATTTGATGTTAAACGGATCGTTCACTGAACCGCAGGCGCGTCTCCGTGAACAGCCGTGAAACAGTGATTCTGTTCAAATTCCCTTTAAAATCTTAAATGATTACCTTGGAGCTAAATTGACCTGTTTCCGTTACAACAGCAATGCAACTGGACCGTTCCCAGGTTTAGAAACTTAGAAAGGAGATTGATAAAATAATTCATGTGACATCAGGGATTCAACCGCTGTAAATTGTCTTTAAGTTGTTACTGTACAAAGCATAGTAAACCATTTCTATGAAAATATCATTGCACTATTGTTATTTTGCATAAAATACATTGTTTAACAATATTATTGCACACTTATCCAACTGTATTTATTACCACTGTTCTTATGTTGCTGCTGTAATGTACATATAATCCCTATTGCATTCCTATTTATATTCTGTACATACTTAATACCGTATATATACAGTATAGTTGTACATTCTGTAAATCATAGCTTCACTTACTCTGCACTTATATGTAATATATTTAAGTTTTTTTGAGCAGATAAACCACAAATAAAACTTAAATAAAAAATAATCAGATTACTTGGGTATTAATTACAATTGATTAGAACATGTTAAACTAACAGCTGTATTTACTAATTTTACAAAATTTCTTTGTATAAAGTTTTATCACAATCAAACAAGAACATTTTCAAGAAAACTATGTGTGTATTTTGTGTGTTTTCCAATAGTTCGGCATTTCGTTTTTTTTCGGTTCATTCATCCGCCGCTGATCCCCCCCCGTCCCCTGCCAGCAATAGAGGTAAGTGTGGGTTATCTGGTGAAAAGCCCCTCCCTCGGAGCTTCTCAGGGGGGCTCCGGGGGTGTTTGGAGTTATTCTATATCAGATCAGGATTGCAAAAGTTTAAAAAACATTTTTTCATATAAAACCCAGCCGAGTCTTCTCTACGGTGTTGAAAAATATAAACCGTTTTTTCCAAGTGAAATGTTAACTTTCAAGAAAATCAAAGCATTTGATTACATTTGCAACCCAAAAAAAGTCATCTATAAGATTTTGTGTAATAACTACAGCCTTTTTTTCATTCACTACAATGATTATTACACACAATACCTGCATATGCTGCTGGGAAAACCCCTTTACCTGGAAGTACATCTGCTAAACCCTCCAGAGTCCAGACCCACTGCTATGCTGCTGGTGCATTACTTTGCAAAATCTGCCTGGATCCTTATTTATGATGGGTACGAGATGGTTTTGTGTTTTTTTCTTTTCTTTCCATTTTGTATACTGTCACTTCATTTATTTAATGCATCTATGCTGATAACGTTTTTTTTTTTTATCTTATCCCAAAACTTTGAATGGTTTAATGCTTTTAGCAAAAATATTAAGGAGCACAACTGTTTTCAACATTTAAAATAACAGTTCTTTTTGACTTTAGGTGCCCAGATTTCCTTGACCAGACCCCAACCCACAAGCCTCCTGCTACACCGGCAGAGGCCCTGATCAATCATGTTAGATGACTCACAATCACTACATTCCTGTTCCTGTCTGAAGATGCCAATCTGCAGACAGACAAGGAGGTAAAAAGCAGCTCTGGAAGTACTTAAAAATATAGATGTCATCTAGTCAAATTTAATTTGACATGCAACTTCATGTTATCATTATTATTATTTTGGGATTTGTCAGATTTATTCTGTGTGTTCAGCTGAGGTTTGTCTGCTCTCAGATGGTCCATGTGTTGAGGGCTGCTTTGCAGGTGTGTCTTAGCCATTGTAGTTCTTCATTCCCGCAGTATGCAGTTACAGACATCATTTATGGTTAATGAATCTCTGACTCCTAAGAGGTCTACTACACATTCTTTAGAGCTCCTGTTTAACAGCAATTTGTAAATTTTTACTTGTTGCATTTCACTCTCCTAAAGCAAATTTTTCATATCTCAATAATGTGAAGTCCTTAGAGAAGGCTGATGAGCTGGATAAAGCCCAAATAATAAATCATCATTCTTTTTGTTCGACACATGTACAGTCTTAAAAGCAATCACAAAGCAATAAAGCTTTGAAAGTAATTTACTTGGTATGGGCAAGTTTTAAAATGCCATTAAAATCGATGGGCTTTAGAAGAAAAAAAGTGTGAAAACTGGGTGATATCTAATTGTGGCTTTCTGTTTTATTTCTGCACAGGTTCAACTTGTGTGAACAGCTATAAACAAACTTTTTTTGCAGTGACTCAGATGAACCTGCGGCCATCAGCTGCACTGCTGCTTGACTCATTTCTGTATCACCAGATCCATCTATATGAGTCAACAATGCATTCAATTGTGCACTCTATCTTTTTCTTTGCATTCATTTATTACTGATGTACTGCTATGAAGACACTTGCGTCTGCATCTCACACGTAATGCTTTTAGGCACTGCTGCGTGAATAAATGAGAAGAAACTATGCACTTGATAATTTATAATACTTTTTGTGTTTAAAGCTAACTTATGTACGTTCACAGAGTTCTTGGTTGGGCTCTTCCTGGAGGAGAGTGTGTTCAGCTGAAGGGTTTGTAGTGTTTTCTGTTGTGTGTGATCAGGTTGGAGCTCTGACTGAAGGCTTTACCACACACTTTACACACATGCGGCTTTTCTCCTAAACAAATCACAAAATAAACCTTGTCAAATGAGGATCAATCAAAACACATGCACTCAAAATATGGTAAATGAAATACAGTATACTTTACTGTTATTAACGCATAACTGTTATTTTGTAAGGTTCTGATAATAAAGAAAAATAATTTCCCCCCATTTCATCTATCCAAATAATTCCATCATATTGAAAGATTCAAATCTCTGTGAGTCTCACCGGTGTGTATGAAGGTGTGTTTCTTCATGTCGGATTTCTGGTGGAATCTCTTGCCGCAGTATTGGCAGGGATATGGCCGTGTGTCCGAGTGGATCAGGAGGTGAGTGGACAGAGTGGATGAGCGTTTGAATACCTTCCCACATTCCTTGCACTCAAATGTTCGCTCCTGAAATTCAAAATGAACAAATGCAATGACAATTTAAAAATAACTTTATAGTTTACCGAAAAATCAGTGTACAAAAATGTTTTACAAGAAGAATATTATACAGTATAAATATATATACTGTATAATATTTCACATAAAAAACTGTAATTTTTGTATACTCGTACACATATTTATTCATTAAAAAAAATTGCTTACAAAAAAGGTATAAACGCCTACAAATCTAGATTTGAAAAACAAAGTTGGAATTGGCAAAGATAAAGTCATGGCCAACATGCAAAAAAAGGTACAATGTACACTTGTGACCACAATCGAGAAGGGTATGACTGTAGCCTGGAGATCTCCAAATAGGGGTGGGAACTCAAAAAAGGGCTGGGAGCTCCAAAATAGGGTGTGGCTTCCTCCCATTGAGAGACAGGCGCATGACACACATGCACAATTTTTCCCCCGATCCACTTCAGTGCAAACTCCTACTCACAACTGATTCTGAAGTTTTTATTGGTTATATGTCAGTTATATGTTAGTGTTTCCTAAACTATGCAACAAAAAATGCTAACCCCTAAACCTACCCCACACCTTACCTTAACCAGTGAAATTGACTGAATGGCGGGATTGGCGCTGAATAGTGTGGTAAAGAAAGTTTCAGTTCAGGAAATAAACAGTTAATACAATTTTGCGATATGACACTCAGTGCTCATTGGCACCTTTTTAGTTACACCCAGCACCACTACCCTCTCCTAGCCTGCAAATTCCGTGTCCCACGATGGCCCCGTTGCTTGGAATAAAGCGATAGAGTAAAACCTTTCCCCTCTGCTGGGACGGCTCCTGAGTGATTCCCGTTTACATCATGAAGCAGAGGTTCAAACTTGGGTCTAATCACCACTGGCCACAAGCTT
Source organism: Carassius gibelio (assembly GCF_023724105.1). Lineage (NCBI taxonomy): Eukaryota > Metazoa > Chordata > Actinopteri > Cypriniformes > Cyprinidae > Carassius > Carassius gibelio. The sequence goes on along the minus strand of NC_068396.1, from coordinate 27,213,891 downwards.
TGGCCTCTGCTCTCGTGGAGAATATGTATTTATATAGCATATTTTATTTTAGATGAACTAGAAACAATGTTTAATTTATAAAGTTTTATTTTGAAATGTAAGTCAGTAACAATTGGCTGAAGCCACAGCCAATGGTGAAAGTCTTTGCGAAAGGAGACCCTGCCCCACTTTGGAGGTTCTGCTCAATTTTGGAGTTCACGCCCCTTTTTGGAGATGTCAGGTCTGCAGTTATATCCACTTGGCACAACCACTTACTAAGGCTGCAGTTACACTATTCAGCATCAGAGGGAGACATAACAACCTTTTATTGTGAATCCACAAAAAAAAAAAAAGAAAAGAAAAAGAAAAAAAAAATTGCAAACTAATGGTTCTATTTTACCCTGCATGGCATCAAGGGGTCTCTGCTGTCACGGAATACCAGAGAACGTCCATGAGGGCTACCATGCAATCTGTACACGTGAGACTCCAGACGAGTGAGAGAGGAGAAAACCTAACGGGAAAAAATGAAAACCAGAACTGTTTAAAGAACGACTCAGGAAGTGAAAAGCTTCCCCCCGTCACAGAAAGGCTTGAGGCCAAAATAAAGTGAAATATTATTAAAGTGCTTCTCAAGGAACATGTTTTGTCTTCTATATCTTGGTGAGCAAGATTTATGGACTGCAGGAGTTGGTCAAACAAATGGATTTGTATTTGAAACAAATATTACAAAAATGGCCTGAAGACAGTTTACTTCAGTGTTACATAAGAATATAACTTTTTTTTTTTTTTTGGACACAAACAGACATACCTTGCCACATAGGCTGCAATGTTTTGGGCCAGAATCCCTTCGAGGGCTCATCAGAGAACAGTCCAGTGAACTGTCTCTGCTGTTGAGCCCTTGCATGTCTGCAATGTCTCTAGAGTTGACTGGTAACCAGTGCATTGGAGACGGAGGAGGGTCATACCGGAAACCTGCAGGATCTGCAGAAACCCAGTGAACAATATCTTATCTAAAGGAATCCCCATAACTTCCTCAGGTATTATAAATGAATTTTGTTGATTAACGCACCTGTTTTCCAGTTGTTATCGAGACTATTGTGTGTGCTGTTTTGCTGCATGATTGGAGAATATGGTTGTATCTCTTGGCCTGATTCCTCTGGCAGTGTAGTCACTTTTATGGGGACAGACCAGCCCACTAGGCCTAGATAAGGCACATCAGCGATGGGAAGAGAGGAACGAAAGCCTCCCTTCCTGCTCTTTTTCACCAGAAATGAACGAGGCATAATGAACAGATAGCTAGCAACAGAGAAGATTGTCCTGCAGGACTAAAAATGGAGAGATGAAAATAAATGACAACCATATATACAGGGGCATGATGCATTTTAAATCTCAGCATAATATATGTATTGATTTAAATGAGGATTAAATGTTAGCTAGTAACAATAGTAATTCATTTTGATCCATGCATATAATGAATAATAAATAATACTAAGTTTTATTTAATTCTGTCAGGGGATGCACAGATTCTCTTAAGAGTCTAAAATTGCAACAACAAAAAAAGCAACAGCTTTCATGAGCTGATTTTTATTTATTTATATATAATTCATGAAATACAAACTCGGGATAATAAACGGGAATGTGTTCTCATCTCGCAAGTCAGAGATTCTCAGATGATAAACAGTGTATTCCTGTTACTTAATCTCCATTATTTACAATCACTTTATGAAATTAATTGGACTTAGAGTTTCAGTGGATATGAGCTATATTTAAATATGAATATAGAAATTTCTATAGCACCTTCTATGGTCTACTCTTGTTTTATGATGTCATGTAATAAATAGATCTGTTTTAAAATAGTTTTAGATTTACTGTGGAAATTTTGATATTACTTATTTCTACAATTAAAATCTATTTTAATGGCTGTTTCTGTTGTACCAAAAACAGCTTATTTAACAGCTTAATAATTTTTTTTTTTTTTTTAATCTGTGTCTATGTGACATACAATGCATTGCTTATAAGTGTTCATTAAATGCTCAATGTACTATTTCAGTGAAACGTAAACAGTCATGATTGTTGTAGTAAATCTTTTAGGTCTTGTTGATTATCTGTTAAAATCATGAAATATTAATATATGTAATTCAAAATGTTAAATCACAGACAGAGAAAATTTGTGAACTGGGGCAAAAACAGACTTCAGATCTTAAAACAAATACTGAATTGAAGTTAAATAAAAACAAATCTAGCCATTAATCAATGAATATCAGTGTTTTTGTTATTTATTGATTTTTTTTGTCTATATTTGTTTTACCACAGAAAGACAATCTTACAGTGTCATCTTACAGTGTTGAAAAAAAGTCTATATTTTTTATATCACAGGTATATTAAATGTTCAATTTGGTGAATTTGGTATTGCAGGTACAAATGCATGGGAGGGAAAAAACTAAACGAAATAATTTCTTTACAATTGTTGTGATTACTTCAAATAATAATTTTTAAACTTCTCCTGACCCTTTGTGATCTTATTGATAGTAAGCAAGTGAATGTACTAAGACTTTGATATTACATAATGTTTTAAAATGCTTCATAAAACATCTAACGGTGTGCAGGGACACAGAAACTCATCAAAATGTATATTTTAACCCCTTCCTTCCAAAACAGTTTCACATATACATATTTATTTATTATATAATTTAGAGTTTAGGTATTGCTGTGAGGACAAGTGGTTTTAGGTGTATTAAGTGAAAATGTCGTGGTAAAACCTAAACCTATTTTAAAAACTAATGACCGTGAATTGATTTTTGTCAGTTCTCTGCTATAAGCAGCATTAACTTCAAAATAAACCGTGTAGGACTTACCAGTAAATGCGTCCAGAGCCAGCCGAGGTGTTTCTATAATAAAATGAACATTAAATGCAATACTGCTTCTTACTTTTATTATCTGACTGGATGTATTGCAGACGGATTAGGCCGTGCTACAGTGTCGTGTCTCGCTCCGTCACTAGCAGTAATAAATCACTGAGGGCAGGTGCGCGCTCCTTAAAGCGCAGCAAAACTGAAACCTCCGTAACGCGCGCTCACAAAACCGGCCGACCACAGACGCGTCAGCTTCCGCCGAGGGCTCTGCCTCGCGCTGTTACAAACCAGACTTACACTAACCCTAACTGCTGCTGCAGTGCGAAGGAAAACTATCAGCTAAATAAATCAGGGTGTTCTTCTCATCGAAAGCACAAGCCTGTTGGACACATAGCTTAGTAGGCCTACCTATTTTGTTGAACCGTGGATATGTGACTAATAAAAAGCACTGTGGTGATTTTACGTTCTCATTGCAAAAATGACTGCAGTAGTCATTCATTGCAAATGTAAACCATAGGTAGACCGAGGCTTGTGATATGGTGTGATTATGACGCATCATTTTAACTCTGTTGTCCCTGCAGGTATCAAACACTCACAGACCCCCTGGAAACACAGACGAGGAAGAGAGGAAGAAAGGGAAAAGTGATGAGGTTGTGAGAAAGACTGATGAACCGTGGCGAGTGTGGTTGTGCGAGGTGCAACAACACTTAGCTCTTTTACCCATAACTTAAAAACCAGATAAATAACTGACATTAAGTCCTCACATTTAGGCCAACCAGCATGACATATGCGCTGTAGGGATGACAAATAGGAAGAAACTCTCAGTTTGGTTTGTCTAAAGCTGCAGTTTGCAAGTTTATTGGTTTAGCAAGAAATGGATATAAAATGGTACAAAGCACCATTCTGTGTTTTTAAAAGCAGCTTTTACCACATCAAGAAATGTAAAATGTTTTAAGTGATGTACACACATGAGATAAGGGGTTAAGTGGCCTTATTAAAGTGATAGTTCACCCCAAAGTGAAAAAATTGCCATTATTTACATATAAAGTTAAGAGTTTTTTTCTTCCCTTGAACATAAATATTTTGAAGAATGTGGGTAACCAAACAGTTGCTGGTACCCACTGACTTCCATAGTATGCGAAATAAAGAAGTCAGTGGGTACCAGGCAATGTTTGGTTATCCACTTTCTTCAGAATATCTTTAAAAAAAAAAGAAATTCATACAGGTTTGGGCATTCATTTTTGTGTGGTCTATCCCTTTAAATGTGTTTTATTCAATATAAGACAAGCTAACAAGCTAGATCACATGATTTCTATCCCAAAACAATGATTTTTTCATGATGCACGCAGAGCTTCGAAGGGTTAAGTTTAATCAAAATGAACATTGGGTCACCATTCCGTCATGGTGCACAATTTTAAGGTGATTATTTTCTACCATAAAAAACAAACAAACAACAACAACAACCCCCCCCCCCACAAGATATTAAAGAATTGATGTCATTATGCAAAATAACACATACACATGACACCAAATTTTGAACTTCGCAAATGTATAGCATAAATGTTTATTATTTTTTTTTAAATACATTTTATCATCAAATACAGAACACTGGATCATCATTTGATAACATTGCCATTTATATAATCTTTAGTACTGTCATTCTTAACACATCAGTAAAACTGTAGGAGAGAGAGGATGTGATCTGATGGGTGTCATGGGGAGACTACTGGACATTTACGTACTGGTGAAAGGAGGTAAGGCAGCTGTTGGAGCACTATATGTCACATCAGCCTCTGCGTATGACCTCATTTATTTAATATGGCTCCACCTGAAAGCATAATGTGCTGTGTATGAAATATTGACCTCTGCTTTTAGGGTTGCTGTTTTGATACACACGGTGTTTAAGATAACAGTCAAACTACATATGAATGAAAACACTGGATACAATACACAGTACGAATATTTTCTGTATGATTGTAACACTTGAACGACATTACATGTGCTATACACGAATATTATTTTCCCATTTTATCGCCACATTTAATTAAGAAACAGGAAGACCAAAAAAAGAGGAGGCATTAAAAAAATTTCTTTTGAACTGACTTTCGTCAAGTTCATGCATAGAAGTGTTATTTATGCATTTTGTTGTAGTTAGGTTGTCTACTGTAAAACTACAACAGATCTTTCATGAAACCAATCAGGGTTTCATTATGATCATTGCTTACATGGCAACCTTCAAGCAACAACAAAAAAGAAAAAGCAGGAAAAAGAGTGAGATAAAAACTGCCATGAAAGGATGTTAGGCTACCAAAGAAAGAAAGAAAAAAAATCTCAAAGTATTCAGCTTCAACTGAAAATGTGATATAGTGTTTCTGAGACGTGATAGACTTCATACAGGGACAACTGACTCATGATACCACAAAGTACTGATATTATTAATCACTGTAACATTTTTCATTCATCTTTTTTCTTCTTCCACTGATTAGAACATAAATCAGCCATTCTGAAGGCGATTGAAATTAGAGCTCAGTGTGAGACAGAAATGTTTTGACCATATTAGCCACCCCTTGACGATCTAAAAATGGTACGTTCCTGGTCAGGTATTGATAAACAAGCTTGGAAAGCCTTCCTAATCAGACTAACTTCTTGTTTTAAACAAAATCAAGTCTCTAAACAAGAACTCTTATTCAAAGTTAATTTCAAAACAGCCATTTCTGATTTCCTATTAGCAAATATTCTTCAGAAGCTCAAACTCACACCACAAAACCGTTGTGTTTTGTAATCAAGTTGTGAAGAAAGTTTCCTTCGACTATTTGAAATCCAACAGTCAAAGGAACAACAACAACTGCTCGATAAAGTCTTTCAGCTTCGGGGACCCTCTGAGGTTTCCCTTTAAAGACCAGCAAGAAATGAAAGGTGCAAAGCGACTTCCTTTACTTGCTGCTTTTCTTGTAAAGAAGAGTTTATAAACAGCACACGGTTTTGTGGATGGTTTTAAATGTTACAGAGGTCGCCGGGGAACAGGAAGGATGTTCTAAATCAGAGTAAAGGCCTAGTACAGACGATGCTACAGGTTTAGATTTCATTTGTAGTGCAATATGAAACAACATTATAATCATAATAGTCTATTTAATTCACAGTTATTTCTCCTTCTATGTCAATTTTTCTTTTATGTCAATATATATATATATATATAAAAAAAATCAGTGATAACGGCATTACTCTACAAATTATTCCACACAAACATTTTTGCATTAGACGAAAAAAAAAAAAAAAAAAAAAAAAAAACAATTCAGTCAATAAAACACGGTGGTACGTTAAAACAGCAACCCCAGGCTATCTTGATAACTTACAGCCACTCAAAAAAGAGATATGCTTTATGAACACACTTCAATGGTTTTCATGTCATATTCAGTAAATACTTCTCCCCAAAACTCCAATGTCTTGAAATGCATCATACTGTCAGAGATATGACTGAGAGGAGCGTCTCACTGGTTTTTGTCAAAAGGGTGCAAATGTCGGCAATGTATCGCTCTCCGAAAGTCATGTAAAAATGTCAAATGTCTGATAAATGCAAGGACTGACGAGCTTTAGCAAAGTGAGGCAGTGGTGGGGAAAGGCAATGTCACTGATGTACCATGTGTGGTCAGACGAACACAGCATCGTAGACACTTCTGAGTTAGATGGAAGTCTTCAAGACAGGTTACGAAATTGTGGGTAAAAAAACTTAAGTGACCAAACTTGATTAAAAGGAAGAAAACTGTTACAAGTATGAAAGATTTGTGTAATATTATGTATGAATCTACTAAATCTTGCATTAGTTTGTGAGTTTCGTTAGTTTAGTCAAACAAGCTTTAGCGCTACAGATGGAGACTTTCAGTAACAACCAAGTGCTACAGTCTTCATTAATGCTTCAGGAAGTTGCTTTTGAATCAGCACAAACCCATACAAATCAGAAACAATGCTTAAGATGGTTAACAATTGAAATGTGTGCCTCACTGTATATTAGGTGGCCTTAACTACTATGTACTTACATAAAAATAAGTACAGTGCATTGTACCAAATGATTCAGTTAAATATAAGTACATAGTATTCAAGGCCATTTAATATAAAGTGGGACCGAAATGTGAAATGCAAATCAATATCGCATAATTGCTTGAGGGTATTTATGTAGTGTACAAATCTAGGCAACTCATTGCTGGTAAGCGCCAAGTCAGTAATAACTTTTTCACAGTTTATCTTCGATTTATAGATCTACCTTACATGGGAGTAAAAATTATAAAAAAAATAAAATAAATAATAATAATCATAATAAAAAAAAAATAACTAACTAGATATGTCATAGCAGCAGTTGTTTTTCTGTAATCTAACTAATCTCTTTTCTGGAGACCCTGCAGTTTCAGCTCCATGCTGTTTTTCAGGATTGGCACAGAAGAATAGTACAAATGAAATAGTTTGGCCTCTGTTTGCATGAAGTACATTAACATTATAAAAAAACAAAACACATAAATAACATAAAAACATTTGGCAATGTTGACACTAGATCTTTAGCAATGGATTTTTCTCCATCCCAAACTTTGATCAGCTTTCGTTGTTTTGTATAAAACACATACAAATACATGGATGAGCTACGGTAATATTCATCTATGTATGTAACTATTAACATCCCTATTACGTTATATAATAAGACTTTGTTCATTCTTATTTTCTTTCCTTCAGCCTTCACCTCTCATTAAAGTGATTGTAGTGTCTGTTGCGTTTGAGATAAACATAAAAGGTGCACATCCACCGGAACAAGACAAGGTTGAGAAAAGCCCCAAATCTGCTGCTTTCCTCTAAAGAAACAGTAGAGATGCTCCCCACGTTTGACGCCAACTGAGTGTGACAAAGACAATCCAATGATTTCCAAAGCCGAAGATTTGATAGGATGCGGCAAACTTTTAGTGTACCCGAAGGTGTGTATCCTGCTTGCTTATTCTCTCCTCCGTCACCTCATTTCAAGCCAGATGGCGGTTGTATTGGTGAAGTTGGTATGCTCACAGGGATTTAGTGAGTGTCTGGATAAATTAGAGGTAGTTTCAAGGCCACACTGTCTTCTGAAAGGAGAAAATGGCAAAAATGACCAAACTTTCTGGCACTCGGAGAAGAGGACAGTTTGACTTCTCTGTGTATGTTTTTTGTAACATAGAACTCCAAATTCAGTCCCGGGAAGAAATATAATACGTTTAGGAACTGTGCAACAGACACACTGACAAAAAGACAAAGAATAAGAGAGAGAGAGAGAGAGAGAGAGAAAGAGAGAGAGAGAGAGAGGGAGACATAGAGACTGTGTCCGAATTTGAAAGCACTTGCCAAGTACGGTACACCAAACATCAAATCGAATGATCTAGAACAAAGTTTAGACATAAATCAAATATTTAGTGCCTAAAATGTCATTTCTGCAGTGATCAGCTTTCTTTTAATTTATTCTTGTATTTCTAATTTCTTCATCAGATGTCATTTTATCCCTAACCGCCAAACTGAAGATTGTGGAGATGTTTTAAGTCAAACAGATGGAAGGCAAATGCTGGATTTGGATGTGCCTTAGCAAAGGCGCCTTTTTCAAGTTTCGGCCACAGCTCGAGTGAGGGTGAAGTATGCTATGAGAGTGTCACGCTATGCATGGGTTTCCTGCCCTGCCTCTGACAGCTTCTGGGTGAATGTACATAATCTCTCGCTCTCGCTATGTATGTGTGCATTTTGTGCAGTCTATTCCTAAAGGATTCCTTGTGTCGCGTGTCACCATTTCAAGCGATCTCAGTTCTCGAGTCCTTCGGTGCACACCATGCCCGGGTAAAGCTGCTGCTGGTTAGGCAGAGGGTCTTGGCAGGGGGTCTGAATGGGGTTCCTTTCCTCGCCGTCGCTGTCCGAGCTGCCTTGACTGTCCAGATGAGGTGAAGAGTGGTGCGGGTACAAGGAGCTCACAGGCAGGCTCTGAAGAGGGTCCTCGTCTGAACTGAGGTAATCACCTTCTCCGGATGCTGGGCTTTCCAAACATAGGTCCTGAAAAACGCCCCCACTGGTATTCTGGAACTTGGAGGGCTGTCCACGCAGCTGCCTGATCTAAAATGTTTGAGAAAAGGATTTAGCTCTTGAAAAAATGCTTACAAATACGCAGCTCTGCCTAGTAGAAGGACCAGCTTATGCAAAATGTAGTAAGTGCAACTGATTGACCAAGTCAGTCAAAAATGAATAGCAATTCTTTTTTATGCAAGAGTCTACAACAAGATTTTAAAAGGATGGTTCATCCAAAAGCCAATGAAGTGCATATATAAGTTCACCTTTTTATATAGACAAAGAGAAACCAGAAAACCTTCATATCACCCCTTTAATTAAGGGCTAGGTCCAGATATGCGTGTCAATGGCACATCGGTCTGAGTTGGAACTGTTTCATCAGTTTAGTGTACTCTTGGAGGAACTGGAGCATCACAGGATTACATTTGTTAATTTTGAATTGGAGTGACCACCTGAATGTAAGTTTTGATTGTAGATCTGTGCTGCTCGAACTGTGAACTGTTTCAGATTATTCAGTCTGATTTGGTGAAATAATTTATCTGGTTAAAAAGAATGATTCATTTATGAACTGGACATCACTCCAGACTGTTTGCCTGAGGCTATGCATTACAGGTAATAATTGTAAATAATGTTCAGTTTCTTGCACAGACTGATCGTTTAGCTTCATAAGACCTCAGTATATTTGCAGGAGCCACAGGTATTAATTTTGCATCCCTTGCTTTTTTTCCAAATACATGCAGCTGCTGACTTGAATTTAATGAATCATTAAAAATCTTCTTAACTGTTTTACTAAAGAAAAAAGTCACCTATATTTTGGATGGCCTGAGGGTAGGGCACGCCCATTTTATAACATTGGGCATTATAACCAATCTCTGTAGTGCTTGTGAATGCAATGACCAATCAGAAATGTTCAATTGCTAAAACTCTGGTGTTTTGTTCACCGCGCGCTCTCGCTGACTGAATTCTCTCATCAGAAACAAAGTGCATGTGCATAAGATAAGTGCTATCTTGGTTGCTGTGTGTCACATGACAAGCATGACAAGCCCCCACCCCCCAATAATAATAATAATTACCCTCCTTTTCTTAAGTGAATGAGTTTTTTGGTCACTCTTTCGTTCTGTGATCCTGCATGTTGTATAACATACAACTGACAAAAACTGATTAGCCAACATCTTGGTTAAGTTTCCTACAATGAAGTTTTTCACCTAAAACATAAAATAGAGACATTGATGCACGAACACAGATTTGTTCCAGATGTCTGAAGTATATAAAAATAATAAACTTGTCTTAAAAACATTATTATTAAGCTTAAAGTGTAAAACTGACTTGTCACCACAATGGTAAGTTTTGAGTATCACTCTGGACTGCATGAAGAGATAAGAGATGCTGACAATAATAACTGAATACTAAGGAAGTCTAAAAGGAAGTAAGCCTTCGTATCATGTATAGTCACAGCAAGATAAGATGAACATGTTCTTCTGATATATAAAGAAAAAAAAGAAAGAAATTAAAACAACAGTAAGGTTTTCCAGAACCAGGAACAGCACTAATTTTCTGAGCATCACATTCCTTTAGTTTTCTGTGGAATATAAACACTAGCATTAAAGGCACTCTTCATACATTTAACCCAGTTAACCATCTTTTTTTTTACTTGAACAGTTATTTCACTAAACTGCATGAAACAAGTTGGTTCATTTACATAGCAACAAGTGGTGATTATTAAAATGAACTGATGTAGAATTTTATTTACTGAATATCAGAGAGTTTAGAGCAAAGTATAAACATGCACTGTGGCTGAGATCACTTTGTCAATCTCATTTCTGCGTTAAATACGCTGTGGTTTCGATTAAATTGATTAAGAGGTGCTTTTACTGAGACTTTGATGTTAAAAAGATTACATGCATGTTTGGGCTGCAAATAATAATAATAAAAAAAACAGTAGAAAAAGTTTAATAAAAAAAATAAGTTTTAATAATTTTTACAAATTATTTGATAAAAGTTTGCACTGAAAAAGTAATGTCCAAGTAAGAATGCAAGATTTTTAATTAAAACTTTGAATTTAGTGATTTAGTTTATTTACCTTTTTTTTACCTACTTTAAAAAAAAAAAAAAAAAACTACAACTCTCTACATTTATTTATTTAGATTTGGCTCCATACCCATCTTCAAGACTATTAACAAGACTGTTTTTGACATTTTAAATTGGTGGTTTCATTTGTAAGCTAAAATCTACATGTGCACTGGTGCATAGGTTTTGCGACTATGGATTTGTGTGAATCATGTAGACAGTGGATTTTCTTGCGTGACAGAAATGGACCACAATTTTTTGCTCTCATTTCAGATCTTCCCTTCTGAGTCAGTAAGCATAAGTGAGTGTGTTTGCGTGTGTGTCCTAACATTCGTGAGAGTCTAAAACAGGTATTCTGCTAAAATCTCAGATCTGAAACGTCATGGGTTTCCCAATAAGTGCTTTAGCAATTTGCGCGTGTGGGAGTGGGAGGGGCTGTGGTTAACCAATGGAAAAGCGTCCTGAGACAATCATCTACACAAGCCCCACCTCTCACTTCCTCTGTCTGGTTGATCTCGTTTCAGCCAAAACCACAGAGCAAAAGTCAGTGCACAGCACTTCCGAATTAGGACATCACCGAGATTTTTAAAAGAACTGTTAAAGAAACATTCACAAATCTTAATGAAAAGCACATTCAGTGCTGATATTACTGAAAAACTGCAAGATGTGCAACAATGGCCAAAAAATGTCCATTTACCCATGTACAAAGATCAATAAATAAACCATATATATATATATATATAAAATTGAACACATGAACACTTTCACTTGTGGAGAGCCTTTAAATCTACTCCTGGTCCTGGATGGAAATGGTTGGTTGTGAACTGTAGGCTAGTGAACGGTTTTATGTTTAATAATTTGGCAAAAAAAAAAAAAAAAAAAAATAAATAAATAAATAAAAAAAAAAAAATAATAATAATATATATATATATATACATATATATATACACACACACACACAGACAAATAAATAAATAAATAAATAATATTATTTATTTATAGCTACCAAAAGTCTGTTTTGTGTGTTTGTCTGCTTCCATAATGTAACATATCTGAATTCTCTAGTTTGGGGGATTGTAAATATTGATATATGGGATAAATAGGGATTAATAATAATAATATTAATAATAATAATAAAAACTTGCATTTCATGGCAAATTGTAAATAGTTGACACTACTAATAAACACAACAGATCACAGAAATTGATAGATCACAACTCAACATAGTTAGTGGTAAATTGGGAAATTAGCTAGTTAGTAAATATATACATGACAAAATGAAAACAAAAATTTACCCCATATAAAATATTGACTAATGAATTAATGTAAAGCATTTCTTACTTTATATTGTTGAAGTACAAAATAAATATGAAAAAAAAACTTCTGAAATTATCCATCATCTTGTGTTCTATTAGATTAGGAGCCTCTTTTGTTTTGATAAAAGATTATGCAAAGTCTTTGGCACTACCGAACATATGGCGACCTGATTTCGTGGGTGAATATGAGCACATGTAAAACGCTGATGTAAAATCCGTCCTTTGAAAGCGCCCACAATGCATCACAACTCAGTGATTACAGTAACCATGAAACTGGAGCACAATCACTTCACATTTGTATGTAAACACTGACACAAGCAAAGAAATCGAGCGAGAGGAAACGTGAGTGGCGGTGACAAAATCAAAACGAAAAGAGGGATGAAAACGAGAGATGAGAGACAGAGTGATACGTGAAAAAGAGAGGTGAAAGGGAGGGAAATAAATACAAGAGAACGAGAATGTCAACACACTCTCACACCCCCTGTCACGAAAGGTTTTTCTACAAATGAGCAAGATCATCACTTGAAGTGCGTGAGATCGAGCTGTGACTGTGTGCGTGGGTAAGCACCACACTATCAAACCATCAAAGCCATCTGTGTGTGTGAGGGCATATGGGGGGAATGGGGAAAAAGATTCTCGAGTGGTTTTTATTGTGGTTAGGGAAGGTCCCAAGTGCCAAGAAAAGCACTATAATACCACTTTAAAACGGAGTACACAGGTTACCGCTCAGAGCGTAATAATAAGAACGGTGACAAAGTGCAAATGGAAAGATTTAGATTATAAAATATACAAAAAAGCCATACAAGATAAATGCCATTTAAGAAGACGAGAAACCAGGTTTGTGTAGTGACTTGGGATCATGGGAAACTTTTTACTGAAAACAGTGTGGGTTGCAAACATTATGGATTTTTTTTTCTGATCACAGATTGAGATGCAAGTGCTTAGATTGTGAAAGATAGCACACTAGTGCTACGTGTGTGTGTTTCTATGTGATAGCCTCACCTCGTTCTTGAGTTCAGCGATCTGCTCTCTCAGCTGAGTTATATACTGTCTGGAGTCGGAGTGATTCAGCTGGCCTTGGATCAATCCTTCTTCTTTCTGCAGGGCAATACATACACACTCTTACAATTAATTACACTGATATAAAGTTTGGCAGAAGTTTTTTGAACTTAATCAATAGATACGGATGATATTTCTCACCTGTATTTCTAGCTCGGCTATCTTTTGTCGGAGTTCAGCCATAGCGGCCATGCTGTCAGCTTCTCTTAGACGGACCGCCATCACCTCTTCCTTGCTCTGACAGAAAGACGGCAAAATTAGTAAAAAAATTCTAAATTCTAATTCATGCATTAATCTATAACTGCTAATTCAGCTGAAGTCTTACTGTGTCTATTTAGCAGTGATGCACTGATATTTCAATTCTGGCTAATGCTGGTTAGGTAATAATTATTTCATGTCAGATGAAAGATAAGTAACAGAAAATGTAAACTATTTTGTCTAAATAAATACAAAATAAAGCTATAAAATCTAAGATCAATGATTTTGAATGCTACAAACAGCAATATAAAGTACAGTGTGAAAAAAAGGGATGTTTATTTTTTTAATGTATGGGATTTTCTTTTTAAATTATGTGTGTTTTAAGAGATTAGAGGATACTTTAAAGACTAAACTGAAAAAAATATTTGTGAAAGTTTATTTTGAAGTAGAGAAAATGAAATCGTGTATTTTCTTGTAAAGCATACTGTACTTGTACAATCGTTTTTATTTTATCTGCAAATAAAAAAATCTAATTTTTTTACAGTGTTAAGTGTGGAAAGCAAAACTAAACTAAAATGTAAAAGTAGAGGAAATTTGCATTTAATGAATTAGAAAATAGAGGAAATTAGTACAATTAAATATTCAATATCAACTAACGATGCTGAAAAAACGTCTCATGCTAGCCAATAAATTGTAGTGTATTGATATATGACAATATTCAGTTATCAATATCAGTATCAATATCAACAATATCAGTCAATCTGTTCTTTCTGTGCTGTGTGACTGTGAATGCACTGCACCTTGCAGTCAGACTCCGCCATCTTTCTCTTCATTTCGTTGAGCTGGCTTTGTAGTGTTTTGTTGTGAGAAAGAGCATTCTGGAGTCTCTCCTGCACGCTGGCACTCTCTTGTTCATGTCTGACAACTAGTTTACAGTTGATCTGGTTCTTTGGAAAAAGAGAGAAAAGTCTGAGAAGTTTAAATTGTGTATGTTTGGTTGTAAAACTTCATCCTACATTCTCAAAAATACAACAAGGGCATCAGGATTTTTGCATTAAAATATTCACATACAAGTTTTAAACATGAATGCATGATTAGTTAGAGTACACACTCATTTGTTACAAGAGAACTGTGGCTTCATTGCTATATTGTTATATGCTATGTGAAGTATTACATTATGAAATCAATATACGGGTCAGCAGTGGCGTGCACAAAGGTTGTGTGTGTGTAGGGGGGGGTGTTGTATGTTGGCTTGAGTCCCTGCCCCTTTGAGGTCCGACGCTAAAGTGCCCATGCGGTCCGGTCTGCCCTTGGTCTTCTGAGGGTAGGAGTGTGCGATATGAAGATTTTTTAGCGTGGACAATAAAAATGTCTCCACGATCTGCTTTTAAAGACTGGGTCAGTGGTAGAGCACTGCGTTAGCAGTGCAAAAGGTAGTGGGTTTAATTCCCAGGGAACACACATACTGATAAAAAAAAAAAGTATATTCTGAATGCATTGGAAGTCGCTTTGGATAAAAGCATCTGCTAAATGCATAAATGTATTGTGCTGCAGGGCACATTCTATTAGCTGTAGTTCTGGTGCTGGGGAACTAATATACTGCGACATACTGTATATTAACATCAGTGTTAACTCTAACAGTTACTCTCACGGGACACCGCACGTATTCTCAAAATATATATATATTTTTTGCATCTGCTTTAAAGCCTTACTGGTTATTAATTTGTTTCATTCATGTGCTGTTCTGATATACGGTTTTTCTGAGCACACTCAAAGTGTGCGTACGAAAATGAAAAAGGCCTTTAACCTGTGCCTGATTACTGAAATAAGTTATGTTTTGTGTTAATACTGTCAAAACACACAAGTTTTCTGTATAGACTCAGTTGGTTATGTCTAGAATGAAAGTAAACAACTTTGGCAGGATGCATGTCTGTATATTAGATGCATTCAGGTCTTAAAGGGACAGTAGGCTACATGCTGCCGACTGTAATTAAAGGGATAGTTCACCCTAAAATTGTATTTCTGTCATTGTTTATTCACTCGCATGTTGTCCCAAACCTATATTAATTTCTTTCTTGTGCTGCACAAAAAAGAAGATATTTTGAAGAATCTGGATAACCAAACAATTGCTGGTCCACATTGAATCTGATAGTAATGTAGTTGGGGGTGAATCAGCAACTGTTTGGTTTTCCACCTTCTTTCAAAATAGTTTATGTTTAGCAGAAGTAGGAAACTCATTCAGGTTTAAAACAACTTTTAGTGGTTACATGAAGGTTTGAAAAACAAAACACAACCTATTAAAAATTTTGGGTAAATTATTCCTTTAATGTTAATAAAACACCAAAGAGAAAAATCCCTCAATACTCTTGACTGAAAAACTTTGAAACAGTTGCTTTAATAGGAATCAATGTAAATAGTGTTTTATTTTTATTTGTTCATTAAATTTTTGGAATGCTTCTGCTAAATACTGTTGCACCTGAAAATAAATCACTGTTTATTTTATTTGTATATTATGTGTATTTGTAATGTGTATCTTTGTTCTAATTTTTTTAAATAACAAAGATAAAATAATGACAAAGATTTTTATCTTCTCCCACTTTGGCCTAAATATCTGCCATACTTTTTTCTATTTTTTTTACCTTATTGTAACAAGCTTTGTCTTTATTATAGGGATATTAATTTGGCTGTAATGCTCAAACAGCTTGCAAAATAGAAAAAACAACATGACAAAGAATCATGATAAAATCATGATATTTAAGAAAAAGAAAAAAATTATGACATCTTTGCCATATAGCCCACCAGAACAAACGAATACAAAACAACCCCCCAACCATGACTCATCAAGAGAACGATGTCGAGAAGGAAAAAAGCTTTTGTCTTTGTTAGTGTTAGTGTGTTGTTGCTTGTTTGCTCTGTTGTTTTGTGTTTGTTTTTTTGTTTTGGATTTTGTTATTAGTTATGAGACTTGTACTGTCTGAAACTATAAAGTCTTGTGTCTGACAAAAATGTTTGTTATTTTTCACACACAAATGTGTGAGCTCTTCCTTAAATTTGAGTAGTTAATTTGAGTAGTTAATTTCGTTAACTTGAGGATAATTTTGTTAAATATGATTTTTTTTTTTGTGAATAGAATTTGTTGAATATTTTGTTTTCGAAATCTTCTGGAGGATTTTAATGGTTGGTTTGAATTTGACTTCTCCTCATTGGGTTTGTTGTTCTGGGATAATCCTTTCCCCATTTAGGTTTAGTGGGGTATCCTAAATAGGACGATCTGAGATCTCATTAATCAGTTGCTACTGCAAACACTGGTTTACAGTGTATAAAAATCCACTGGAAGTAACCGTACGAAGACTAGGGTTGAGTTTAGATAGTTAAAACATTTTACTTAGAAGAAATTGCTAACCCAACGATTTTCCTCAAGTACTTTTTTTGGAAATGTAAGTAGCCATACATTTGTCTTTAATTATGGCCACGAAGGTTGAGGAATTTATTGGTGATCTATCTGAAGATTGAACTTGCTTGAACTTGAATGCGGTTTTGATTTTGGTAAATTTGATGTTGTAGATAATATGAGGTTGATTCCTAAATTTGTAAATTTGAAAACAATAATTTTTATTTTTCGAATGTGTTGCAGATGTGCGAAATTGGCCAGTCTTTACAGGTACAGCCCAAGAAGCGTATTCTTCTCTCAGTGTAGAGAGGTGTGGTTATCAGGTGGTTAAGGGGCTGTTCACATATCGTGTCTTTTGTGCAATTGAGTTTGTTATTTCAAATGTAGAAGCGTGGGATATGTGCTTATAATGGAAGCAACGTGGTTGCTATTTCCGTGCCGCATCGAGGTAAAAACATTTCAACTTTTCAGAATGCTGCAAGTGCACCGCGGGTCATGTCACAAGAACCAACCAAAGAGCTTCATCTTTTCCCATTACAACCTTGAAAGCTCATCCAAGTTGAAGGAACAGCTGATCAAAGCTGTACAGGGATAGCAAAAATGTAGGCACTGGAAGAAAAGTGAAAAACTAACACACGTTGAGTTTGTTCGTGGTATGCAGCTTCTGGAGTAAAAACACTAGTCGATTTAAAAGAGATAATGGTGCTTGAACTCAGTTTCAGATCGTGTAACAACTTATATAAGTGAACATAAACCTGTCAATGTATATGAGGCGGTCGTTAAGGCCGACAAGTTCTTTTTTGATTCATAAGACCTCTTTTGGTTATAAAACGTATGTAGAAAATCTTCTGCCGTAAATCTGTTCACTCTGCCAAACTATCACATGGTCCACCTGGCGGTCAATTAAATAGCTCTGTTGGGGAAAAAGATAGAGCAAATACGTGTAATTATTGTCATGTGTTTGGTCATTGGAAAAACAAATGTCCATTATGAAGAACAAAGGAGACACTACAAGTCTAAATTAGTTTTCCCTGTAAAACCTGTTGCTTTGGCCATAAATGCTCTGACACTGCAGGATGGTCAGGAAAATTGCACGTCTGGTTTTTCAGTGTTTACAACTTATGCTACAGAAGGCACTGTCAGATTGGTTGATTCTACAAAGGATGTACCAGTTAAAATCCTCTGTGATACAGGATCACCAGAGACCTTTGTTCTAGAGTCTGTTGCCTTTTTCCACTGAGTCATACACTGGACGTAATGTGCTGATTAGGGGCATTGGTATTAATGTGATATCTGTTCTACTTAATAAACTTGTTGTGCAATCTGATTTGATCCAGGTAGAAGTGGAAGTTGCTGTACAATCTTGTTTGCATGTGGAAGGAGTACAGGTAATCTTGGGTAATGACTTGACTGGTAAACGAGTCTGGAAGGATGATTCACCACATTTGGTGGTTACTTCCTCTTTGATGGCTTCTAAACCATATGGTGATGAAACCTTTGTCTGTTCTTTGAATGTGTTGCCGTCATGTATGATAACCGGATCTATGAGTAAAAAACACGCTGATGTTAAACCTGAATCTAAAGAAATGGTGTGTAAAACTAGAAGTCCCTTCCGTTTTTTCTGTTTGTTCATGGGATGATTTGATAAAGGAACAAAAAGCTTACTCTACTTTTGTTGAGTTGTTTGATTGAATGGTCCCTTATGACACAATTGTCAATCTTTCCTCTGGGTATCACCTGGAGGAAGGGTTGTTGGTTCGAAAGTGAGTACCCGCATGGAGAGTTTGCAATTGGTCTTGCCATTGTACAGATGTTATAACACAGTCTCTCTGTCAACTTGTGTTACAGACCGCACATGATACATCTGGCCGTATGGGGGTGAAAAAGGCATACAAGTTACTCCTGAAACATTTCTTTAGGCCAAAATTGAAGAGTGATCTGTCTAAATATATTAAATCTTGTTCACACATGCCAACTTACTGGAAAACAAATCAATATCTGAAACCCGCTCCTCTTTATCCAATTTCAGCCATTAGCAAACTGTTTGAGCATCTTATTGTGGGCTGTATTGGGCTGTTGCCCCAGACAAAAGCAGATAATGAATATTTGCTTTTAATTATGTGCCAGGTAACTAGATATCCAGCAACATACCCATTACATTCGGTAACAGCGAAGCTAGTTGTAAAAGCACTAGCTCAATTAATTTCTGTGTTTGTAATAAAAAAATAAAATAAATAAAAAAATAAAAAAAAACAATCCATTCTGACCAAGGGAGTAATTTTGCTTCTAATTTGTTCGATCATGTGTTGAAACAACTTCAAATTCAACACAACCTCTCCAGTGCTCATCATGCCCAGAGTCAGAAAGCAATGGAGAGGTTTCATCAAACACTAAAGTCTTCATGGTCTTATTGTTATAACATCATATTGTACTTGGATGGGGAAGGATTGGGAGGCTGGTTTACCTTGGTTATTGATGGTGGCATGGGAAGCTGCACAAGAAAGTACCAGTTTCAGTCAAAACGACCTTGTTTTTGGGCATGATGTACAAGGTCTGCTATCTGTTTTGGCTGCTGACTGGAAAAAGTGAGATCCATCAAAAAAATCTCCCGTCATGTGTTGGTTATTTCTGCTGTCAAATTTTTGAGGCTTGGCAGTAGGCAAAATTATCCCTGGGGAAAAGCTAAGGATTGAATGAAATGACTTTTTGATTGGCATACAGAGTTACCTTTCTTTGAACCGGTTGACCAGGTGCTTGCATTGTTGCCTGTGGTTGGTTCAAAGTTTCAGGCCAAGTTGTGGGATCATATACTGTAGCTCGCCAAATTTCTAACCTTAATTATTTGATTATTTTGATTTCTTTTATCTTTGGAGTGTTACAAGCTGTTTGTCCGTAGATAAGATCCCTAAAGTTGCAAAGACTAAAGTCTCAAACCCAAAGAGATATTCTTTCTAAATGTTAAGACTCGTCCATGCCCCACTAAAGCAGCTCATTTAAACACGCCTCCACATGTCTACATCACTGTGTGGGGAGATTTGCATTACACTGCCAAAATGTTCACGCAATTAAAGAAGGCATAACTTTAATTCTCGCTGTAGTATTGTTGCTGCCACCGCCATGTCATGGAGATGCAGTGTGTTTCACTGTGAAAGCGAAACTACTTTGTTTAGTCTTCCAAAAGAGGAGACAACACTGTTCCAGAACAGTTCAACCCAAATATTCAGATGTGTGCACTGCATTTTAAGTAGGACTGTTTCCTAAACCTGGGAGAGTAGCCTACAATGCTGTCATTTCTATAAAGTGGGACAGTTCCAACTTTGCAAGGACAGTCTGGCAATTCTGACGCACAGCCTGTAAGTATGTTTTCATATTTAAACAAATTGACACTGATGATTCAAATGCGAGTTCAGAGCAGTGTAGAGTAGCGCTTGTTGTTTGACATGTGCAGACATGTATTTATGTTTAGGCAGAGCGATATGCAACGAAACACGTAAAAATACAGAATAAGTCAATATAATCCGTAATTATGTCCCCACTGGATTTATTGGTTTTGTCTCATTGTGCCAGGACACAGCATCATAGTATGGTAAGAGCACACCTCACTTTTCAGAATAATGGGCTTTGTAAAAATCGGTGGGTTTCAGAAGGAGCAATTTCATAAAGGAGCAACAATAATGTACAATATGTGGAAAATAATGCTTTTTTATAACATTTTTTTTTAGAAATGCCATAATATCCCTTTAATACACCAGATTTGGAGGGAAAAGAGACTGAGACAGTCTGTTGCGTAAATTTGTTAAGTCTTTGTAATTTTGTTTCTTGTCTGTCTTTTCAACTTCGCATTTTTTCAATTGCAGGTGGATGGCAGTGATGTGGGTGCTGGGGCCGTTTTGCTGCAAAAGTAAACAACACTAATTACGTTGATTACGTTCCGGGGTACATGAGGAGAAGAATTTCGGAAAATTATATATATGTTTTTTTTTTTTCTTTCTTTTTGTGTACAAAAAGTGTTCTGGTAGGTTGAACCCTTGATGTCACATGGGCCATTTGACCGATGTCCTAGGTACATTTCTGTGTGTTGATCATGGCAATATCCTTGCTGTCTATGGTGGGTCAGAGAGCTCTCAAGGTTTCATCAAAAATATCTTAATTTGTGTTGAAAGATGAACAGGCCTTATGGGTTTGGAACGACATGAGGGTGAGTAATTAATGACAGCATTTTCATTTTTTCAACATTTTTTTTTTTTCAATTTTTCAACATTTCTCAATTTGGTTTAAACTGAAATACTAAATAACCAACCCTAAAATAAATAAATAAAAAGGACACTGTAGTTCTAACCTGGCTTTCAAGCTGCAGGTTTTTAAGTTTGACCTCTTTGAGTTCAGCTTGACCCTGAGCCTCTCGCAGTCTCAGACTCATCAGTTTGTCCTGTAGCTCATTCATCGCATTCTTCTTGGGAGATTCTTTCCAGTGGCCTCCTCCTCCACGAGACGTATGATTCTGTGACACAAAATAAGATTTGCAACTAATTAGATTTGTGGACCAGTAGAGGGTCCAACAAAGCATCTTGCTGCAGAAAGGAATTTTATCGATCCATTTTTGCCTTCTGAAATTTGAAAATGAAACTTTTTTTATGAATGCCAAAAAAATAGAGTTAGGTAGGTTTGTATAGAGCCTCTGCACCTGCCAGCAGTGGTTGAGATCAGTAACGGCCTCTTGCATCTCTCTGAAGGAGCGCAGAGTCTCCTGCTCTCTCAGTTTCACCAGCTTCAGCTCCTCCTGCAGCTGAGCTACATTGATTTCATCCGGCAGAGAGCTGTTCCTCTGTAACACACAAATAATATTCCATTAAGCACTGTTCAAAAATAAACTGTTTCATTTATCATTTGTATGTGCCCAAGCTGTATCATCACCGCTGATCTAATTATCACCACTGGGGCAAACATTTCATGTCATACTTCAACATTTCTATTGAAGAGTCAAAGACACACATGCACACACCTTTTCGAGATCAAGCACTTTGTCCTGCATTTCTTTCAGAGCACCGAGTAGTTCTGCCTCCTGTAGACGAGACTGTTCCAACTGAGTCTGCAGCCCACTCACAAACTCTTCTGTATACTGCAGAGAGACAAATTGGATAGAAACACCAGTGACTGCAGAGTAGGCTATAATGGCTACCATTACATCACATTCACTTATATCTAAACATAGTGTAACAGATATATAAGGATTAAGCACAAAAACACTGGACATTTCATTGGCCTAATAGTTTTTATATTGTACAAACCGTAATTTTCAAGCCCTAACCCTACCTTTCCCACAAAACTTCCTGCTATTTTAGATTTTATAAAAGCTTCATTTTGTATTATTTACTGTATAAGCTTGTTTCCTAATGGGGAGAAAAAAAATACCCACAAAGTAGATCAACCTATTTGCAAAATGCATTTGTTATTGAACATTGGTGTTACATTATTAATATCACTGTTTGTCACCATTCTGTTAAAGGTATAAGCCAGCCAAGGTGTAAGTGTCTAATAACAGCCCCCTGTTAATATAACTGTAACACAGTAGGCCTCTAGACCCTTACCTCCAAAAATAACAATTTCAGCCTCTTTTGCATTTCCAAAGAATTTTAAGATTATGTATGAAAAACAACAGTCATTCTGTAAGTGTCTACTCATAGCAACAGATGTGCATTTGGAAATTTATTTAGTTAATTTTAGCATTATCTATCACTGAAGCAGCAGTGTTGATGTGACTGTGCTTCTGCTGTGTTATGTGTGCATATACTGTGGCCTACCAGAGGGGGCTGTGGCCTGCCCTGGAGACTTGTGTGAACACTAGTTCCCACGGACTTTTACTTCTGTTTTTCTTACCTCCCTCCATGCTTTCCAGTCACTTCATCATACCCGTATTACTCAGATGTTTCAATCACAGAGACTCTCGCTTATTATACCTCTTTGTACTTGAAAAGTCTTAACAAAAAGACTGGACCTTTCGTGGAAATGAACCTTTCACAAGAGAAAACAAGCACTGCTAGAGATCCAGACTGCTTATGACATTTCACTAAATGCTAACAATTCTAAATTTAAATTAAATTGTGTAGGTCAGTATGTGTATATATATATATATATATATATATATATATATATATATATATATATATATGTATGTGTGTGTGTGTGTGTATATATGTATGATGTGAAATGTAGACCACAAATAACATTTCATATCAACCACAGTGAGCCCCTTTGCTCCGGTTAATGAAACCAGATTCATCAGATTTAGGTCGAATAAGCAGCATAAACACTCTTATATATACTAAATCCCTGTCGGATCTAACCTGGAGAGTGTTTTTATTTTTATTTTACAGGAAAAACCAAGAATAAATGTACAACCCTTTAAAACAGTTTAATAACTGGTATAAAAGAAGTGATGTTTGAGTATTTCAATGATGAGTACATGCAGATTTTTTCCCGATTTTTGTGAAAGTGAACTGAATGCTGCATTTTTACATCTGAAACGTGTTCGCTTTTAGTGTGTGCACACAGAAAAACACACAATACCAAACTCTGTTGCCTCTTCTTACATTTAAATGGTTGAAAATGAATTAAACTAAAATTAAAGACTTAGAAACACATGCATCAGGTCACGATGGTTAAACTAATTTATGAATCACATGCATGCTGAACCGCGGGGCCTGGTCAGTACAGATCACAGATCAACTTCAAGCCGTTGAACCCCAAGCTACATTAACACAAATATGGAATATAGGAAAAAACAGCTTACAAAAAGGTTAGCTGCACATGGTACACTAGTTCTGTTGACATCAGCATGGCTATTGGACCGTGGTCAATTTTAAGTGTAACACAGGAAACTGCATATGATGCTCTTCACAGCTCACACTCAACATGACACACACCACACCCTGACATCTTCTCACACATGCCATTGACACCTAAAAAAAAAAAAAAATTCAAAAATATCCCATTTGCAAGATATTGAGGCTTTGACATCCATTCTTTTAACTTGTAACTTGTAGGATGATGAAATAATTTAAATTATTATGATGGGTTCAAACAGTCAACTTGGTACTAACAGTCATTTTCATAAATCTTACCTTAAAAGAATCACTGACCTGTCAGTGACCCAGTTTAGGGTAATTCTGCCGTGTGAAAGCAGATCATTTGACTAAGAACAGCCTGCAGCCATGTGTACAGCAAATATAAAGATGGTTAAAAAAATAAAAACATTTATATGACATGTGACTTTGCTCAGTTTTCTGGGAAACTGCATGATCTCACATTGCATCTTTATTAGAGAGATTTTTTTCCTCGTAATCAACTGCTGTATTACTTTTCTGTTAAATAATAATTTAATAGGAGGTATCCTCAAAAGGATGAAGTCAAGCTGCAGTTGATTTTCAGCTAAAAAGTAAACGTTTTTGTCGTTTTTGGTCAAAGGATGTGATTGCTGTGTCTGTTTCACACTGCACACATAAGCAGTGATAAAGTATTACCGGAAGAGCAGGTCAACTTTGCAGTGCTTTCACGCTGACAGTTCTTCAGAGCTTACTGGGTTACTACCTTGATTATTTCACAGCTGTAACAGCCATAAATTCTTAAATGTCAAATGAGAAATAAGGTAAACCGCTTAAATCATCTATATTCAATCAGACCTGTGTGTCTGCTGGGCTTTGTGCCACATGTTCCAGATGCAGTGGCAGACGTCTTTTTCAAACGATGGGTGAGCAGTTCACTCCAGTCATTTAATGTAATTCCATAAAAGGCTATATTTAAAAAGACTTCACGAAAATGTTTGTGTGGCATTTTAGCTACATTTTCTGCTGAGGTCAGCTGAGTGCAGCAAAAATAGTCTCAGCACTGAAACCAGCTTGTAGCTATGCGTCTGCTGTTACCTTGTGTTGCTGAAGTTCACGTATGGTGTCCTGCGCCTTCTCCAGACTCTCACTGGCTGTGTAACACTGCTGCCGAACCACAGCCAGTTCACGCTTAATAACATAGTTCTCCTCTGCCTCCTGGGCTCGTGTAACCTGACCCTGAGTCAAGAGAAATAGCGTAAGTTTCTTCTTGGGAGATTTGTCTTTTCACTCACTGTTAAGGGGAGATAAGTATGACATTCCAATCAAAGTGATGAGACGGGCTACATGCAATGATAAATCTGCTTCTTTAAACCAAAGAAGAAATCTGATCAATTCAAGAATCAAAAGAATCCCACTGAAGTTTGGAATTTGATGAATTACATGATAAAATCTGAAAATGCCACCGGACCTAATACGGAGCCCTGATGCACACCTATGTATCCGCATCCCACATGCAAGGCTAAACTGCCAGTAGAGAGTGTCAGGGTTAACTTTCATTTGGAGTACCTCATAGCCATTGTTACAGCGATACAGACAAGTGAGCTGTCAAGGCAGTGATGAGAAACACAGAAAAACAAATAACCACTTTTCATGCAGCAGGCCCATTCTCAGAATTTTGTGGAGGAGGCAGCACAGGGGCAGGAAAAAAGAGTGGATTATAGGAGGAATCGTGGAAGGTCAAAGAGAAGAAGAATATGATTGAGTAATGGGAAGAGAAAAGGCAGGAAGGGATAAGTGAGCAGATGGCTTGACAGTACTGTACCTGAATCAACCTGTCTGCTAATGCAGCACTCTCCTACAACACCGTAAGAAAAGGAAGAAAAGGGAAAGAAAGGGACAGAAAGAAGAAAGAGAGGTAGGAAAAAATGGATGAGCAAAAAGGTGTGGAAAACCACACACACACGTGAAGAGAAGTAAAAGGAAACATATTTAAAAGTTGAGTAGGAAAAAATTCAAGGTGGTGAAGGATTGTAAAAGTATAAAACATATAAAAGTACAGAATGAGAGTGTGTTTGTGGTGAAAATTGTGGGGAAGTAATTTCAACAGAGGAAGGCAGATAAAAACAAAACAGATGAGACTACAAAAAAAATTACCATTAGGAAAGAGGCAATACAGCTGAGCCTCTGAAAATCTACACGCTAAAATTTTTTACATGACTCACATAATAAAGATATTTACAATGTTGACTCAAACACAAACTAATCAAGGTTTTCTATTTTAAGTTCATGCATATTGGTTTGAAGAAACCATCTCACTTTTTCCAGTGTCTCAATCCTCTGCTTCAGTAGTCTATTTTCTGTACGTAGTCTCTGTTCAAATGAAAGGGCAAGAAATATTTTTAATTTATTTTTTATTTAAAAAGCAAATGATTGAAAACATAAAAGAAACTGAATATAAAGAAAATTATGTTTTTCATCAAATGGTTATATCATTTTATTTGAGCTTTATTTAATTACCAAAAATGTTAAAATGTCAAAAACTTTAATATCTATAATAAATGATGGAGAAATGTTTTCCATTTTTATGGAATATTTATTTATAAATCAATCCCAAATGGGGCATTTAATGACAGCAAAGGTACATACATATTTTTTACAGTAAAATGTAATCCTTAATGAAGCTCAAGAGAAATATAATTGGATAAAGCCATACGTACAAACAAAATTTACATTTTAGTCACCAAACTAGCTGAACCAAGGTTTTGAGCAATATATGTGCCATTATATCTAAACGCACATATACAGACCTTAATTTCAATCTGTTCCTCCATCTCTTTGTTCTTAATAGTGGTATATTCCTTTTCTAACCTGCGGACGAAAAGACAACAACTGAATTTGGAGAAGCACTAAACTTTATTTTATTTACTGTGAATCTCCCTTTACTTTTTACTCTCAGATCGCTCAATTCAATTTTCAAGATCACTCACTTCTTCATTCTTTTGGGATTGTATTTGACTTGATAAGCCCGTAGGATCATCTTATCTGGGCAGCTATCAAACTGATGCGGAATCACCTTCTGAAAGTGCTGTGGTGAGATTGTTAAACAAACGTCAGGTGTTGCTGTTGTTGATTATGGTGCATGTATAACACATTGATGTACATAGCAGAGATGATTTTCCTCTAACCTGTGACATTCCCTCCATGTCTAGCTGTATGAGGTCTGTCTGGTTGTACTGCAATATCGCTATTCCAACTCGGAATATGATCTCCAGACCCTGAGAACACAACACATAGCATTCATACAGTCATACACTAACAACTACAACAAATGCTCACACCATAGTATATTCATTTCTCTAATAAGTTCTAACAACCTCTAGATGCATTCACACCTTTGAAAAAAAAACTGAAAACCTGCATGCAACACATACAGTAAACACAAATTCCGCACTTGATAGTCTTTATATATTATGGTGGGGACTTTCCATTGACTTTACTCTTGCCATAATATTGACTTTACCCTTTCACTTTAGCCGCACACAATATGTGTTCTTCACACATTCAGGTTGATTAGGTCATAGTGCAACTACAAAAACTACCATTTGTCCTGTAGAGTTTTTCAGATGTTGCTAACTTCCGGGAACATTTGGTCCAAAGTATGCAGTCAAGTCAGCAACATGCAAATACACACCAACTCTCTTGTGTCCATACCTCGTACATAAAGATGTCAAAGATACGTGTAGCTATTGGGAGGGGCAGGAAGGTGAGGAAGAGTGTAAGAAACCAGGACGAGGCATACATAGATGTATGGAAACTCTGAGAGCGGAAATGAATGTTCAGCTCCGGCAAATGCTCCTGATCACAGAGATAAAAACATGATAACAGTAAAACAACAACAATAAAATAAACTATACCGTGAAAGACATTCGATAAATATGCTTTTGAGAAGAAGCAAATGGATTGCCTGTTGACTGTGTCTAAGAACTATAAATCTGTTGCCTCCTTGTGGACAAACATGGCACTACTCCAGACATCTTGGCATGCAGTATGAAATATATACAAGAAACTTCTTAGCCTAATTTTTATTAGCCCGGATTCTATAAAGTACTCCTCCTTACCTGTAGCAAGTGTTCAAACTGGTAGATGCACAGACCCAGCTCAGCCATGCTGGGTTTAAACAACTCTCTAAGCCTGTACTCCTGCATTAGTCTGACAAACACACAGAAGGCCTCCTCCTCCGGCATCTACAAACACGCAATGAAAGGTGAATTTGGTGTATGCAAAGTTCGGCTCACAGACATTTCTTTATCTTACTTTAGTTCATTATGATAAGCAAAATGCAGAAGCAAACCTGCATAAGTAGCAATCCTACGATGAAGGCACTACCCTGACAATAACCAACCTCACGGTCCACAAGAGAATATGCCTGTGTGAGATCAAGAAACATATTAAAATTCTAGTATATATATATATATATATATATATATATATATATATATATATATATATATATATATATATATATATGAACTCTAGGGGAACTCTTTATTTATAGATACTTTTTTGTTATCAGTGTGAAACTTACTTTTTGCAAATTGTTCAATTTTTGTTCAATAAACCACTATTCACACTTTCTTTCATTTGCTCTACCGTGTCTCCACTTTATCTCTGATCTTTCTTTCAGCACCCATTTCTGTCTTTCTCACCTTCATGACATTAAACAGAACTTCCTGTCCCAGGCTGTCCTGGCCTTTGAAGAAGTCGTGCTCTGGATACGTGCGGGCAATATCTCTGCGTATGAGTTTTTCACAGGGTGAGGACATCTTTAAGAGTTCAGAGTACTGATTCTTTACTGGCATGTCAGTGGCATTACATAATAACTGCCAAACGATTGCTCGGAAATGATGAGGAATGCCTTTTCTTATTAGCTCCTGCAGATAGAGAGAGGGTAAGGTAGAAAATAAGAGATGAATGTACAAGTTTCAGATCCTTTGCTTAGCGTCTATGATGTGGGTTAACACATTGTCATTCAGATTCTGAATGAAAAAGAACCAATCAATCACCTTCAGAAGTTTGTCTTTCTTTCGTCTCCACTCGTCCCACTCATTGACGATCCTTCCCCACAGGATCCAAGTGTCTTCCTCCAGATGGGACAGGTTAGAAGATGCAGATGAGCTTGAGACCAGAGAGGAGCCACTATTCCTCCGAGATCCACTCATCGAGCGCATGGATTTGGAATCTGCTTCTAGCAACCTGAACGCAGCACAACACACCGAGATCAGGCTTCACAAACGCTAGTGCAGCCTCGTGGTTGAAGATCTGGGCTGCTACCCAAAAGGAAGTGGGTTCAAATTCTGTAAGGGAGGTTAAACCTATACTATTGTTCAGAGGTCCAGGGTTTATAAGATAGTATTCCAAGACACATTCAATTCAGCAAGGGCACAATAAATCAATAAAGTAAAAGTGACATACATAAAAAGCTGTACCTTTAAATGTTCTATTAATTAATAGTCATATTATAATGATTTCTGAAGGATCATTTGACACTGAAGTAGTAATGGTTGCTGAAAATTCAGCTTTGCCATCACAGGAATAATGAATACAAAATTGTTAATTTTTTTGTAATTTTTTTAATACAAAAAATTAATTAATTGCAATGATATTTCATAATATTACTGTTTTGACAGTTTAAATACTGTAAGGTGAGACTGCATCTCAAAAGTAACAAAGCACTGAGCTTATTGTGATTTATTGGATGGGATGTGCGCTACAAGTAATGTTCTGTTCAGACCTCAACTGAAAACAGCCTAGACTTGAACATTTTTGGGATTTAAGCATCGATATTGGTTCATCAAAATGAGAATCGATTAAATTCGAGAAACAATATTTTTAACCCTTGTTGCTAGGTGGTTGGAATATCAAAAGAGCCCACCACAGAGCCTCCATTATAGACGATTTCATCGGGCGCCAGGCACGTGCCTGGCCCTAAGTTAACTTTCGGTCTGTGTTGTGTATATCAGTCTGGCTAGCGGTGCCGTCTACAAACGCAGTTAAAGTCAAGGTGATGAGTAGACTGAAGTTGTGCTGTGGGATGTGTTTCCCATACATTTATTTAATTTTGGAGACTCGCCACGATTTTAAAACTGATCGATTTTCCAAAAGGCTTCATTGAATAAACATGAGTAACGTTACGTACTGCACGTTTAATAATAATAATTCCTTACATTTAAATGTTTAAATATCAAAACGAGGCACGGGTGTTTTTATATCACTATTTCTGAAGGACTTGCATGTTATATGCCTGATAACGCAGCATTTGTGAGCGTAGCTCTGCTTTGTTTACAGCTGTTACTGGGGAAACCTCTATTTGTCGCGCTTTGTGCATCTCCCGCTCGGAAATAGTCCACCTGATTTACGCAGCAAACATATTTTGTTTGTTATATAAAAAAAATCTACTCTAAAGGGACTTGGCTGTTGTTATTGATTCTATTTGGAAGTCTACCGGAAGTTAAATTAGGGCCACAAAAGCGCGCATGCACAGTAATGTTTGTTTGTGTTGTTGCCGTTGGAACCGTCTATATTCTGGCACCTAGATATGTCTTGGGTCCCTCCTTCAAATGTAGGAGCATACTCATACTGATTTCGGTCAAATTTTGCTACGCAAACAGTCTCTCGTCCACTGTCAATAGTGTAGTGATTTATAAAGCACAGCTCACACAGAAACCAAGCAGCATTCTGTTGTTCAAAACAGCGAATTCATGTGAAAAACGTGCGCAAAAATTTCCAATCCCATTGATTGCTATTGAAATGACTGGATTCCGCTTGCAAAATGTCATCATGCAACTGTAAATGTGACTTTTACTGCATGAGATATTTTTGCCTGTTTTATCATCTAGAAGGCAAACATAAATGAAAAAGTCTGATCACTCCTAAAGTATGTCAAATGTCCAAAGCCCTGTGTGGGACACAAAGTCTAAGTATGAGTAATAGTAAAAGACCACTAAGCACAACACAAATGCTTCTTTATTACACATCTGTTGACTTCCTTGGATTCAAAATACTGTATTTCAGCTAAACTATATCGGCTGAATCATAGCATGTTAATGCCTTGTGAAACCTCTAGGAATCTCGGCGATCTCTAGGACAGAAGTACAGAGGATGTTTAAACAAATTTCTACGACTGCAGCTTAAATGGCCAATTGAATTCTACATTCAGCATGGCAACTGTTGCTATTGTAGTTGCCAGGTAACCTCCACAACTGATTAATAGTGAAAGCTTATGACATATCAGCTGTTACAGGAAGAGAAGCTTCACTGCTACGAGTTTGCTACTCACAGGTCAAATGATAAACCACACACATAGCTTTCTGTCTCAAGCATGCATGGTGTTTTATGAGGCGTTGCTACCTTCAGGGATGTCAAGTATCAAAGCGCAACACACTATGCGTGTCTGCATGACATTTGCTCTGTGCAGTAACCCATTTGCTCGCCCTGATGCAGTTTCAAATGCTCACAGATTCGAAACCATTTTTTTTAATGCAAAATGTGATTTATAAAACATTTCCTGGCTGCTGCTTTTTAATATATTCAAAGTGACTGGGAACTGGGCCTATCAATCCCTGAAATTACAAAAAGGTACCATACGTGCATCAAGAAAAATATATAAAAATGATACCCTTTTGAAGTCATAGCTTTGTGTGAGTAACTTAAAAAAAAAAAAGCAAAAGAAAAAAATTAGGTTGTCATTCTTCCTTTTCTGCGAGCTGTTAACCACTGAGACCAGATCACTGAATTTTAATCAGATAAATCAGATTTGTGAACAAATCATTAAGATTAAGGAATGTTAAGAATGTATTTTTAAGAATAAAGGTAACCAAGTCATTGACTTCCAAAAAATATTCACAAACTGTTTTGTGTGTACGTTACTCTTGTGTTACCTGTTCTGCTCCTCCAGTTTAGCCAGGAGCTCGAGCTCATCTGGACTGAGGTTCTCGGAGTCAGCCGGGGAGGCTGCTGGGGCAGAGAGCGCAGCATCATGGGAACTGGAGTCTGGACTGAGCACTGGGCTGCCAGCTAAAGGAGGGTCAGTTTCCAGTCCGGGGGGCGAGCTGAGGTCCTCCAGCTGAACAGAACCCGCCATCCCTCCCTCTCTCTCTGGGCTGCTGCTAGGGCTTGACATGACGGAGGAACCCAGGACAGGAAAGGTCAAGCAGTGACGTGGGGACTTGGAAGGATACTACAGGGTTCTTGGCACCGTGGATGTAAACAGGCCTCCTTGAAGATATGTATTTTAGGACTGGGTTAATCTGTGGAAAAGAGGGACGTGAGGAAGTGTGCTCATAATACACTTAAGAAAATCTCTGAGAAAATCTGTCAACTCCACATGTCTCAAATTTGGCTTTTGCAACTAGCGCCGATTTGTCCAGACTGTTTAAAAATCTGGTCAAAAGTTGTGTAGTGTATTCCAATCTTACATCTATTCCACCTCATATTTAAATGGGAGATGACGTGCAAAGCAAACCTGTGAAGCTGTTTGAATACAACCAAGAAGAAAAATGACTGTACAGCATTTGTGATCTGTGTAAGCGTTTTGCACTGCATAACAACAACAAGCTATTTGTGCATCCTACAACAAACCACAGACACAAATGGAGCAGCCACAACCTAAGTCATTAAAGACAGAGAGGGAATGCACATTATATTTAGAGTAATGGGCGGATGACAGAGGAATAACAAGCACACATTACTAAATTACAAAAGACAGACAAATAAGTTGTGTTTTCCGCAAAGGAACATTAAACTTTAGAGTTTGGTAAGCCCTGTTTGAGTTTGGAATAGAAATAAACCGTGTTTCTCTAGTTTCACATAGTCA
Organism: Carassius gibelio; assembly: GCF_023724105.1. Taxonomy (NCBI): domain Eukaryota; kingdom Metazoa; phylum Chordata; class Actinopteri; order Cypriniformes; family Cyprinidae; genus Carassius; species Carassius gibelio. Next base: position 27,181,279 of record NC_068396.1, on the reverse strand, counting down.
GACTGACTAATCAGTAACAGGTCTGGTCTACACTGAAACTTATTCTAGCCAATAACCGCCAAATAGACAGGAAAAAAACCACAGCTCGTTTTGTTTTTACGTGACATTTAGGGGCAGGGTTATCTGAAACCATAACAGAACATAACAGAATAATAGACTGACAGAGAAAAAAAATACAATAATGCTGTGGCGGTTATACAGAAACCAAAATGCTTACATATACTGAATAAATACTCATCTTTTGGTAGACAGTTTTTATAGTGGATCTTGTTAACCTTTTACCAAGTGCCTAAAAAACTTGGGGTTGGTAGAATTTTGAATTTTTTTTGTTATATATTTAGCTAGATGTATTTAATCAAAACACAGTAAAGCTGTAAAACTGTGAAATGTTATTAGAATTTTAAATAAGTGTCTTTTAAAATGTAATTTATTTCTGTAAAAGCTGATTTTACTTTACTACAGCGATTCCTCTAGTCTTCAGGGTCACATGATCCTTCAGAAATCATTCTAATATTGCTGCTCAAGAAACATTTCTTATTATTACTGTAGAAAACAGATGTGCTTAATAGTTTTTGTGGAAAAAATCCTTTTCAGGATTTCTGTATACAGCATTTATTTGAAATTTGTAACATTATAAATGTCTTCATTGTCACTTTTATCAATTTAATGTGTTCATTGTGAATGAAAGGAGTACTTTCTTTTTCTATATACAAATAAATAAATAAAAAATCTTACAAAGTCCCAAAGTTTTAAACTGTAATTTATCTTTTAAAATGATGCCATAAAGCTGCTAAACCTCTGAAAATACACTGATTACTTCATTCTCAACAGCACTCATATCTAACCAATTCCTTGCCATTCTGAACGTAATATGCACCAGAAAGTCATTAGACGTCTATAAGAGCTAGGGGTGTAATGGTTCTTTGTTAAAAGAAAAAAAAAAAAAAAGGGAAAAGAGAATAACCGGACTCGCTCCCTTAGGTTTGTATTTGTACCGTGGTTAATCTCTGATTATTTATTACTTTTGCCAAAGAAAACCAGGCATCAAATGCAAATTGTGTGTTGTTCTGCAAGCTCGACTGCTAGATGGCACAGTCGACTACAGGAACACAGCAGAGCAGATGGTGTTTGAATCTATATGTCTGGTACATATATGAAGAAGCGGCAGCAGTGTTAACAAATAGACTAACATTTATAAGCATTTATAAACGTGCTACGAACTGTACCAAAACCATGACCCCAAAACCCCAATGCAATCTATGGGGTGACACTATTACTAACTATTATTACTATTACTACTACTACGACTATTACTAACACGTTGGCTGTTTATTAGTAGGCCTACTCATAAAGCACATATTCTGCATGACCTACATCCCTAATCCTACACAATAACTAAATTACCTTTATAAACAGTAATTACCAGATGATTGAGGCAAAAGTCTTAATAGTTAGTTAATATTGAGAATTGGACCTTAAAATAAAGTGTGACCTTTGACTCCTACACATACTGATTTAAAATAAATAAATAAATAAAACAAAACCGTATACTTCGAATGCACTGTAAGTCACTTTAAATAAAAGTCTTCCAATAGCATACATGTAAATGTAAAATGCAAATGTCCAAAACTTGCCACAGGCATAGACGTCTACCTCTAACACGCGCACACATCAAACCACTTATTCTTCCAGGAGCGAGAACGCAATAGAAACAGAAAGATAACCCACAGCTTAAAATAAAGTACAAGATGAAACCTTTTTAAACAAAGTAAACACACACTGTGGACAACGGCAGCATTCATGTTAGCGGAGCAGTCCAATCAAAAGGACCATTAACAAGCGCATGAATAAAAATCCCCCCCTGATCAAGAAACACACACAGACAAACACACTCTCATCTCCAGTCAGTCGACGCAGTGCAGCCACAACCAAACACAACAGCTTCGTACTGAACCTAGCAGTAACCTCTGTGTAGGCAGCGGGAACGGAAAGACAATCAAAATATGTGGTTTGAAAATTACCTTTAATAAAACTGATGATGCAAGATCTTTATCCACATCAGAATAGAAAATTGCCATCATCACTATTGTGATTTTTGTGTGTTATATATAATAATTTGTTTTCATTTCAAATCTGAAGTGTGCATTTTTGTGTGATCTTTGCATCTTTGTAGTTGCATTTACTTTTGGTGCCAGTAGTGCCGCAGAAATGGCTCTTTTAACCAAAGAGAAAAATGCAGTGTCTGTGTAGCACAGCCACAATGCAGATCGACAGCAAGTCACAACAGTCTCCCATATTCAAAGACACTGCTATGAGAAACTCCGTCACTGTAAAATCGTAGATCAAATGCAGCTGAAGCACATAAATTCACACTCAGAAAAATTCAAATAAATGGACACTTGAAATAGAAATAATTGAACAGATGCAAAGGCCTTATCTCGGTAATGGTACAGAAAAACTGTTTGTGGTCTCTGTGTGTAAGTGTTTAGTCACTGAATACAATAATAGCACTGTGTTTTCTGCATCTGTCTCCGTCTTCTCCTGATGAGCAGCAGAAGTGTGGTTATTGTAGCTCTTAGCTCAGTGTCAATCACACACTCCCTTCCCCCACACGCTTTCAAACACAGACCTCCAAACCTCAATCTCGCTCTCTGTACAATCACCTACATTCTTCATTGACAACCTTCAACAACACCATGCAAAATGTACTTTTCGCCATTCCAGTGGCTGGGGAACATCTGCATCATTTAATATATGCACTATCATTTTAAAAATACTGTATTTAATAAAATGAATTTTTTTTATAGCTAAGTGCTATTCTTTTAAATTTTCTATTTACTAAAGAATCCTGAAAAAAACTATTGTAACAGTTATTTTCACAAAAAAATATTAAGCAGCACAACATAAGAAATGTTTCTTGAGCAGCAAAGCGGCATATTAGAATGATTTCTGAAGGATCATGTGACACTAAAGACTAGAGTAATGATTCTGAAAATTCAGCTTTCATCACAGTAATACATTTGATTTAAAAATATTTGAAAATAGGCAAGACCTAAATTAAACGGTTATAATATTTCACAGTGTAACTGTATTTTTGATCAATGCACGCTTGGGGAGCATACATGCTTCAATGAACTTGTCTTGTCAGTGTTTGTTACAAGTGTCACCTAGATCTGATGTACTTGAAGGAATTACTATAAATAGAAATGTTATATCAGCACTCTATACTGACACCTATTGGTGTGGGCACAGCAGAAAACAACAACAACAAACAACAGTATTCTGTTTCCAATGCTAAAGCAGAAATGCATTTATCACCCATGATTACTTTACTAAAAAAAATACAAGATAACTGAGTATATTCGGCAGATCATGTGATGTCAACATGGCAGGCATGTAGAGTGATGTAGAATAATGTTATGTCACTTGAGCCGTTGATTTTTTTCAAAGGAGTCATGAACTGCCTCTGCTTTTATTTTGAACTGTTTTCTGAGGTCCACTTATAATGTTACAAGATTTTTACATTAAACATAGGTCAAAAGTAGTAGGTTATTTTCTAGCCTGTTTTTGAACCTCTCATCTGAGCGCTCTGTTTGAATAGGCGTGGAGGAGTGTGGACTCGGAAGTAAACACCCACTGTTATGACTGGCTTACACTTTGACACACCACCGTTTTGCTGAGGATTTCTAAATTGCCTAAAATAACCATGTTTTAGCTGTTTGAACTGCATGGATTGATCGTTGTATGACATCACAGTACCGTGAGGATAGAGAGCCGGGGTTTTGAATCGCTGTCGCTGTGCTTTGATTGTTATTTTAGGCAATTTAGAAATCCTGGGCAGAACATGGAAGTGGAAATGGGAAGTGGCACATCTGGTCACCTTATTAAATATAAAGTTAATCCACTCTTTCAAACATTGAAATCAAAAAGAAAACCAATGCAAAGACTGCACTGCACAGTGTCTTGTTTTCTTCGGCTAATCTTTATCCTAGACCTGCGCATTCGCCTCTCTCGTAAACACTACAAGCTCGAATGGGTGGGCGGGGCTAAACAGGCAGCGCTGTAGAAGCAGGCGTTGATCTTCTGTGGAGGTGGTGTTTAGACACAATAATTACGTTTTGGCATATTGGCTTCAATATAAACTGTTTTTAGACTGTGTTTAAACTTGTACATTTTTTTTTTATAAAATACTTATACCAGTTGCACAGTTTAAATTGTGAAGTGCATGCACTAAAAAGTTGACAGAATGTACTTTCTGTACTTGTTTTGCACTGCTTCAGTTACATACAGGCCTACATGTGTTCATTTAATAAAAAGCAGTAAGTGATCGTGATCCCCTTGTCTAGAACTGCTTAAATTAGCTGTCTAATCTAAATTGTTTTTGATTTTTTTTTTTTTAATGGGCCAAAGAAAATCATGTTTTTTTTTATTATTTAAATGCAAATGCAAACATATAGAGATATATATCGAATATCATAAAAATTTTGACAATATCGAGATATAATTTTTTTTTAATATTTTGCCCAGCTAATAATTCTGTAACTAAAAACTAATTCTGTGTCAACTTAAAGTTAAGATGATCAGTAACACAGACAGACATACACACAAAAACACACCTAAATACACAAACATACACGCAGCTCCAAACAAAGACATCTTAGAACAAACCACGTCATGCATCATAGGCGTGGACCAATTGTTCTGTATGACTCAAACATCACACAATAGCTTTAGCTTCACCATGGAGCTCCAATGCCCTGTGTGACATTCCACGATCATTGAGCTCGTAGAGGCGCACATGAACACACCCTCTTCACCATAGTTGCCCTTCACAAAGACAGCAAATGACTCACACACAGACTTGACTGAAGAGCTGACATGGTAATTTAGGGTGAACAATTATTCAGTCAATCTAGGCATAAAATGGTCAATCACTGGAATAATTGGAGGAAGAATTGCATTACATGTCTGCTCTGTTGCACAAATGTTACATTGCATTAAGTGGTTTGAGAAAACAAGGAGGGACAATATTGCATAAACATAAGTACTGTAATGGCTTACCTGGTAAGACCAAAAGAGCATGAGGGCTAGCATGGCACATGGGTCCATAGAATGAGAAAACAGATTATTCATATTCAGAGACCCTGATAAAATGTCACTCTCAGGAGCCAGCTATGTTTACATGTACATTAGTTAGTATAAAGTAGGATTATTAGCATATATTCTCAAATAAAAAAAATCTTATGACAGCAATGACTTAACCATGACCATAGCTTTTCAAGGGCAGGTCTACTTGTTCCAAGTTGGAAAAGTTATTTCAAATGCAATTAATTATCACTCAGAAAACAGAAAGCACAAGCTTTTTTATCAGGTTGTTATACTGGAGCACTGAATATAAAGGTAGAATACAAAATGTACCCAAGGACACCGTAAAAAAGATTTTTAAAACTTGTATTATTGCAGAATTTCAGTCTTTGAAAAAACATTCTTGAAAAAAATGTAATTGTTACTTGACATTTCTTTGTACTCAGATGTCAAATTTACAAGCAATTTCTGAGTGCAAAATAGTTTCTACACCAATAGTTTTTTCAGTGTGTCAAGAAGTTGAACAGTCGACAATCAAATTTTCCCTGATATTTTGAGATAATAGCTAAAATGTACAAAAACATTTTTTTATATAATGTTCTGATCTCAAAACCTCCAAATTCATCATGAAATTCAGGGCTCGACAGGTGGATTTTGTGAAGGGGCAAGTGAGAGAGAATATGAATGAATCAGCCGTTTGAACGAATCAGTTGAATCAATGATTCACTCATTAAGACAGTGACTTTCCACCACCTACTGGTGGTTTAATTTCATATTTAAAATATAATTGCATTTTTTCCAACATTTCATATTTGTATGTCAAAAAAGTAAAACATTAATCTAATAACATTATTTATGCATTTGGGCAGATTCTTTCATCAATTACTCACACTCAAATTGTTCCAAACCTGTATGGATTTCTTTCTTCTGTTAAGTGCACAAGAAGATATGTTAAATAATGTTGATACTTGATGGTGGCCCTTGACTTTCATGGTATGGTATAAGTCAGTGGCTGCCGTCACGTTTGAGTAAATGAAGACAGAATTGGGGTTAGGGTAGTCTCGCGTAGCCAGACCTTCAGACTGAAGTTCTGGAATTCATGGTTGGTTTTATTGGCCAAGACCCGTCCATGAGGCCATTTGACCAACATGTCAAACAACCAATCACAATTTGTTTAGTTTATCGTCACGTTTCGAGGTGTGGCAATGTCGCCACAATAACAGACCAATCCAATGAAAACTAATATGTCCTCTTCTTATCCAGATCTATATGCTGTGTTCTGGTAATGTGTGAACTTCACATTATTCGAAGCACACTTGCTGTCCATTAATCACAAAAAGCTTTTTGATAAAGTATCAGCTTTAAAATTATGCCAAATTCATAACGTAAATCTTTTTTTTTTTTTTTTTGAGCCCTGAAACATGCTAAATAAAATCTACCACAACAATGGGGACAACCACAGTCATAAAAAACACACACACACACACACGCACACACACACACACGCACACACACACACACACACACACACACACACACATACACATACACATACACATACACATACACATACACACACACACACACAAAATATATATTAGGCTATGACACAGAAAATAAAATTAGGTTAATAAACATATTAGAGGGCAGAAAAAGAATCTGCTAAGAACTAAGAGCAGCTGCAGTGAATTTAAATTAGTATGTAAAGTAAAACCCAACAAACAGCAGCAGCCAAGCAGAGACGGATGGAAACAGGAAAACATAAGTACAGGTCCGTTATGATTGTCATGGCTGAGGAGCCGCAGCTGCTCTGAAGCAAAGTTATCATCTCTCTATTGGACACACACGAAATGTTCAAAACACATGCAGGGTTAGCCCAGCCTTCAGACTCTGGTGCTGTTTGAAATGATGACGTGGAGTCAGCCAGCAGCTATAAAAGTGTGACAAAGCCAAAACACTTAAACACAGATCCAGAAAGGAAAAGAGAGATAGAGCGAGTAAAAGAGGCTGCAGAGGGTGGCTAATGGCTTTCTCTCTGGCTCTCTTGGGCATGTGTAGCCTACTGCATAACGTCTTGTTTGTCCTGATGAAAATACAACAGCAGCCCTATCAGTTAAACATTCACATTTCACATGACCGATCTAACACACCCGTAAATATGTTTTTTTTGACGTCATAAAAAAAAGACTAAAGTGCAGCTCTTAAAATAAAAATGATGTCCACTACTTATTTATACAATGGCAAATCCAACTAGTTTTAAGTTACATGGAGAAATCTGTTAATATGTCCTTAATGACGCAGAATCCAGTGGAAGTATGTGGCTGTCTTCTGCTCATGGGTGCCAAATTCTGGAAAATTGGGCGGCAGTCACCCAAGCTGTAAATGCCATTGGACTAATTACTCTGCAGGCGCAAGACACCAGCAGAAAGGCCTAAATACTAATATATACTTGTAATAATGTCTATATTACTATCTATTGCCTCAGAGTCAGAACACACTGATTTTCAATGGCCAACAAAAGAGAAAGACACCTTTTCCCCCACAGAATGGTGCAGTATAGACAACTACCAACATGGGCTTAACCAGCCAATACTTAAACCTGGAGAGATCATATGCATTTCCAGGTAATCTCGGTTTGGACTGTAATTATTGACTGTAATATCTACCAAACTAGCCTGACTCCAAAAAGTATAGTAATTGTTAAGCTGGGACCTCAAGCAAATAACAGTCTACTCAGATGTTCACAGCTGTCAGATTGTGTAGAAGAGCAGGGCTGTAACTACCATAGACGTAATGTAACTGTGTCTCTTAACTGTGCTTGTCAATGTCAAAATGCCTGGATGGCCAATCAAATCAAAGAAGGTGGCTTCACTGTTTACAGAAGCAAAGCATGAATTCCAATGTGAGGCTTCAGTTCTAAAAGTAAATGTGAGGTTAGATTATCTAAACATTTAATTTGACAACTGTTTTAGGATAGAAATGTTAAACAACCAATAGTAATAAATCCAGTTACCCCATATACCCCAAATATTTTTTGAGTGTGAAATTTAGCAGTTTTGAACCGAAAATATAGACTGTTGTTTACAACTCATGAATTAAGTGATGAGAGAAGATTAACGGCATATTAGGCCGAATCATGAGGTCACGATTACCTCATCAGGCCTTGCTGATGTTACAGTGGTTAAGAAGTTTTGCTCTCACAGATTTTGTGACTTTGTTAACATCTGGAATGGAGCATGACATCACATTCCAAAACAAATGGATACATGAAAGGGTTAAAGGGATAGTCCGTCCAGAAATAAAAATGCTGTCATCAGTTACTCACCCTCATGCCATTCCAAACTTATATCACTTTCTTTTTTTTGTGGAACATAAAAGATGATATTTTGAAGAATGATGGCAATCAAACGGTTTCAGTTCCCTTTAACATCTATTTTAGTTTATATAACTGAAATCAATAGGAACTGAAACTCTCTGGTTACCAGTATTCTTCAGTTTATATTATTTTATGTTTCGCAGAAGACGGAAAGTCATACAGGTTTGGAATGACATGAGAAGGCATAAATGAAGACTAGAACTATCTCTTTAAGCTATAAAGCTCCAGTTTAACGCCAGCTACATAGCCAACTGCAATGACATCACTGTCAAAGAATTATCACCATATCCACTTCTTTTGGACAAAAAGTAAATAATTCGAAAAATGAATAGGCTAAACACAACATCAGCATGGGATCCACACACCTTTTTTTCTCAGCTGTTAGCAAAACCACAGTCTATTCATTAAACAGAGTCAAACAAACTCTCCTCCCTACCAAAACATGTAATCACTGTCCTTAATCATTAGTAAGCCAGGCAAGAGCCACATACTTAATCTCTTAAACTGTGATTCATGACACACCAAAATGAAAGACCATAACAGCTCATGCAAACATATTTTCCTTTGGTTGGTCCAAAATGTCCACAAAAAATACACTGTGACAAATGACAAAAAGGAAATGAGCATAATCCATGACAGTTTGATGCATGTTTTAGCTTTAATATCGAGACACTGAAAATAAAATGAAGCCATAACAGGCCATTCAGGTCTTTCAAGAAGCTAGAAGACCAAAAAGGCCTAAATTAGCAATAACCGTTGTTTCAACGAATGTAATGCAATCTCAGTAGGCTACTAGTGTATAATAAAGGCTTCAGTCTGGACTCAGCTAACCCTCATGCAAAAGTACCACCAGGGGGATGCCAGCTCTTACTATAGGTGTTACGAATCCATTATTAGCAACATATTACTTTTGCTTTTAATTTAGTTATTTTTTTGTGCAAAAATAAAAAAATAAGCTATTTTGGTTGTGCAGCGTTATGAAATTAAATTCAAAAGCCATTGCAAAGGAGGAAGGCTACGTTGTATTCAAAGAACAGTTGTATTTAAACGCACAGTGTATTTTGGTGCCTTAAATTAGGTCATAATCACATCTGTTTCCGTGTAAAATAATAAGGGTGTGGATGATGATTTTTCCCCGTGGCAACTCGCCGATGGGCAAGCAGGCAAAGAGAGATGGTCCAGAGAGATGGGAGCATGAGAGCGATGCGCTGGAATTTCCCCGCTTTTTCCTAGACTGCCTCTAATCCCGATTAGCATGGTAAAACAAACGTTGTACACAAATGGATGGGTGCACACATAATGGTCCAGCGACCACACACTGTTAGTGATGGAAAATGCATAGAGCAAAGCCCACCTGAATTTGTCTCTCATTACCCAAGCGCCTCCTGCGATCTTGCCATATTAAAGATGATCGGTCACAAAACCGCCAGCTATCGGCAATCCTTTTCTGTACGAAGCCGCTGGACCACTACGGTAAGTCGGGAAATGAATACGGAACCATTTTGGACATAGTGGATGTGGATGCTCATTTAGAGGAAAATATGAGTCGTCAGGGCGAGCTTCCTCAAGGAGAGCTGCGGTCGACGCCTACAAGAGAAAATCCCGCCCAGGTCCCGTCTGCTAGTTTGACCGTAATTTAATAGAAATGCCGGAATACATAATCATAAACTGTTCAATTATAATAAATACACGTGGAAATCAATTCATATTTGGCTATGTTTACCGATTATTTGACCCTTTCGTTCAAAATGAACCATAGTGCAATGTTCTAACGTCAGCGGATCTCTTGTGATTGACAAGCATTCGACCAATAGGATGATACACTAGAGGAACGCTCAAGATTGACAGCTCATTCCACCAATCGGTTATTTTTCTTAATCTCCGCCACAGTGGGTAGCGGGCAGGTGATGTTGCGGTGTTGATTGGAGTAATTAAAAAATTGTAACAAATTTGATTTTTTTTGTCTGGCTTACCTTCTGAAGACAGTGATAGCCGAAATTATTACACTATTTTCACCAGCTAAAAAAAAAGAAGAAGAAGAAAAAAAAAGAAGTGTGTCAGTAGGAAATATTAGTTCACATTTCCGAACATTAATTTCGACATTAATTGTAATAATACAGTGAGCTTTTTGTTGGCACGAGGAGTCTGAAGCATCTGGAGACTTTGCCACAGTTCCTCTATCCATCTTTTACGTGAGCATGTTTGTTTTCTGTGATACTTATTTTAATACTGAGGATTTCATAATTTACACATGCTGAAAAAATCAAGCTGACAATTTTACATTGACATTTTATCATCGTAGTCCTAAAATCAGAACGCATATAGTGACATCGTGTGGACACATTAGTATAAAGGCTGACGACTGGTATTTGAACAGGCCCACAACATTGACGCGGTTATCTGTTACCCAATCGCAAGCATGCTCTGTGTCTCATCCATTATTGACGTTGAATACAGCCAATAGGAAAGCTTAGTTTTTATTTCCGGGGAGCGCTCTAAACTTAAGGCCTAATCCGCACGATTCGCAAGAGCCGACGTTCATTACCAACATCGAAAGGTAATTTGTTTCGTTTGTACCTTTAATAACTCTGATTTGTTACATGTGTTATAGTCAATAGTACTCACTTCTGGTTTTAACTTCCTTTTAGTAATAAACCTTAAGTGTTTTAAAAAATAACACAGTTGTAGACTCCTCGCGTTTCTCTACGTTAGCCGCGCAGCCTGAAAGGCTCAAAGCCGACATGCAAAAACGAAAGCGAACAGAGTCGTATTTCATTCTTCACGTGTATCACAAGACTTCATAGTCATATATATTATAGGTACTTTTGAAAAAAAAAAACGTTTTGGAACGCTCGTTTAGATCAGGAGATCGGTTTCGATGAGACAGCGGATGCGGCTCTATTGTCTGAATGGTAACATTACTAAACTGGCTAAATCAATCGAAGCTTGTTTTACATCTATCGCAACTTGTATTATGTAGGTTTTTGCCCTACAGAGACCAATATTTTAAAAAGAGCAATATAAGTGATAATTTATGGATAACTTCGAGCAGTTTGGATAAAGCTTCATAATTTAATTTCCATTCATTAGTTAACGCTCATGCTGCAAAACATTGAACAGCATTTTTTTGTCCTGTAAATTTTTCTCAGTGTAAATGATTTTATATTTGCCTAATTACTGTAGATCATGTTTATATATTGATCAGTATCTTTGACGTAACTTTTATTTCTTTTTCTTTTGTTTTTAAATTATTTTATTTTACATATTTATGTTTCCCTAATCAGTAGAAGTTACCATGGCAGAGACCGATGTTGATAATGAGCTGTTGGACTATGAGGAAGACGAGGAGCCACAGACTGCCGTGGACAGTGCAGTCCCAGCAGGCAAGAAGGAGGTGAAAGGCTCCTACGTCTCCATCCACAGCTCCGGCTTCCGAGATTTCCTCCTGAAGCCGGAGCTGCTCCGTGCGATCGTCGACTGTGGCTTTGAGCATCCTTCTGAGGGTGAGGATTTATGTGACGTCTTTAAGAGTTTTAGAGTACACTGCTGTGTAAAAATCGGTCTAGTATGTCTATAATATGAGTAGCAGTGTATAGAGTTATTTAAAAGGGCTTTGTGAGCATGTATGGCCTCCATATTCAGTTACATCAAGAACATCCAAGTACCGAGTTCTTTTAAACTTAAATCCAGATTAAGGTGCAAACACAAATGTATTGATCCCGATGGGAAATCATGTTCACAATGTCTTGGTTTCATTGCAATTGTGTTAACATAATGTTATGTTTAGTATTAAAATGTATGTTCTTTCTTCAGTCCAGCATGAGTGCATTCCACAAGCCATCTTGGGTATGGATATCCTGTGCCAGGCGAAATCTGGAATGGGAAAAACTGCCGTGTTTGTGCTTGCCACACTTCAGCAGATTGAGCCAGTGGATGGGCAGGTGTGTGTTCATAAAGCTGGATCTTGGAAACTCAATATTAGGGTTTTCCTTTCTATTTGTATAAACCAAAATGACATGAGCTTTGCTAGCTTGTAAACTAACAGTCAAAAGTTTTGAAGTCATTAAATTAATTTAAACGCAAGTACAGTACAATTAAAATAAAAATAATATTGTGAAAAACTCATTTATTCCTGTGATGGCAAAGAAAAATTTTCAGCAGCCATTTCTCAAGTCTTCAGTGTCAAATGATCCTTTAGAAATCATTTTGTTCGTCTGATTCGGTGCTTAATTATTATTGGTACTCATTATTGTTATTGTTTATCATTTATAATTATAGTTATATGGTTATGCAAACCAGTAAACCTAGAATGTTTTAGGATTTTATAACATTTTCAGACTTGGTTTGACACTGATCTCCAAAACAGTTCTGTTCAGCATTAAATCGTCACACTTGAAGAACTTGAATAACCAGCAGTGGTTTCTTATGCTGTTGCAGACTTCTACTTTGGATAAAGACTATTATGAGATCTTGTTGTAGTTATGTATGTTAAGTTAACAAATTTTCAGCCGTTTTATCATTTTCTTCTCTGCAGGTTTCGGTGTTGGTTATGTGCCACACACGTGAACTGGCCTTTCAGATCAGTAAAGAGTATGAGCGCTTCTCCAAGTACATGTCCAGCGTTAAGTGTGCGGTCTTCTTCGGTGGTTTGTCCATAAAGAAGGATGAGGAAGTGTTAAAGAAGAGTTGCCCTCACATTGTAGTGGGAACACCAGGAAGAATCCTTGCCCTCATTCGCAACAAGACCTTGAACCTCAAAAATGTCAAACACTTTGTGTTGGATGAATGCGACAAGATGCTGGAGCAGCTAGGTGCGTTTGATTTTATCATGCATGAACCAGTTTACAGAGCTGGATTTTTTCCCCATTCACCAGAGGAGTAATTGTGTGTGATTTGCATATTAGATATGAGACGGGATGTCCAGGAGATTTTCAGACTGACCCCCCACGAGAAGCAGTGCATGATGTTCAGCGCCACATTAAGCAAAGAGATCAGACCGGTCTGTCGCAAATTCATGCAAGATGTGAGTCATCCTTTCTTTTTTGTTTACAGTTTTAATTTGGCTCGTGCAGCTTAATCTGTGGATGTGGCTACTTCCTTCCAAAACTGTGAACGGTGTTCTGAATTCTAAAGTGTTTATTTATTTATTTTTTTTGTAGCCAATGGAGGTGTTTGTTGATGACGAGACTAAGCTTACCCTGCATGGTCTTCAGCAATACTACGTTAAACTGAAGGACAGTGAAAAGAACCGCAAGCTATTTGATCTGCTTGACGTTCTCGAGTTCAACCAGGTAATTGTTGTTTCATCACATTTTTACAGTCCTTGACCTTGAATGTCAGCTCAACGGTTTGTTTTGATGATTTGTAGGTGGTGATATTTGTCAAGTCAGTTCCACGATGCGTGGCTCTGTCTCAGCTGTTGGTTGAACAGAACTTCCCTGCTATTGCGATCCACAGGGGAATGGCTCAGGAAGAAAGGTGAGACATTTGTTAAACCTATAATCTTGAAATGGATTGGTTGGAAAAAATGCTGAAATCATTTCTCTTTCTCTTTTCATGCAGATTGTCACGGTATCAACAGTTCAAAGATTTTCAACGGCGGATCCTGGTGGCTACGAATCTGTTTGGTCGTGGGATGGATATCGAGCGTGTTAATATTGTTTTCAACTATGACATGCCCGAAGACTCAGACACGTACCTACACAGGGTATTTATGCATGTTCTACTTTTCATCAAAACTTAGAAGTGTAATGACAACTGTCCAGGGCTGGGGTTGGAAAAATGCAAAACTCTACATTGTTAAACTCTCTTATCCTCATTCCTTTCAGGTTGCTCGTGCTGGTAGGTTTGGTACAAAAGGATTGGCCGTCACCTTTGTATCAGATGAGACGGATGCAAAGATCCTGAATGATGTGCAGGACCGTTTTGAAGTCAACGTCGCGGAGTTGCCTGAGGAAATCGACATCTCCACTTACAGTAAGAAAAACGATCTATTCTGAGTGTCAGCTTGACTTATCTCTAGTTTAAAGGATTAATTTACTCCCAAATTCAAATTTCCTGATTATTTACTTGCATCCATAACGTCCAAAATGATTTTTGAGAAAAAACACATTTCAGGATTTTTCATAGGGATGCCCCCCTACTAGTTGATTAACCGTTTGCAAGAATTGTATTAGTTTGTACCAAAATTGTATTAATCGCAGAAAAAACAAAAACAAACACACAGGCAAAGTCACGCAGATCGTTAACGGCTGGTCTATGTGTAAAGGCCTGTTCACACCAAGCACGATAACTATAAAGATAACGATAAAGATATAGTTCTAAAAATCGTTCTCAATATTAAAAAAATAGCAGAGTCTACACCACAACTATAACGATAAAGGCAAAGAGAAACGATATCGTTGGAATCACTTTCAGCACGATTTTCTTTTTCTGATGAACGATAAAAACATTGCCGACCAATCAGAATCAATCCTGCTGTACTGAGCTCGAGAATTTAAAGCAGCAGACGCGCGTCCGCTTAGAATACCCAGACAATATTGTTCGCTGGTGTGGACGCTAATATCGTTATCTTTATAGTTATTGTTCTTGGTGTGCACAGGCCTTAATACTGTACATCGGGCAGGACATCCAAACGCATTCATCAATGTCAAATATGGCTTATCATCTGAAATATGTTTGTTAGCAGTGACTTTACATGGCCGCTCAGTCTGATGTTAATCAAAAAATTTGTGTGCTGTTCAAGTGTCTCTGTGGAGTCTGAAAGATGGAGGCGCAGTCACTTGCTCTAAAAGTATTCCGTCATTTTTGCTCATACAGATAAGAGTAATGCATCTTTCAAATTTGTAAAGACTGTTTATTTTTGTGCACTCACAATAATAACATTAATAACACATTGCGCTTTTGTAAAGTAATGAAAGCAACAGATTGCGCTTTCTATCGTCTCAGTCCCTGTGAAATGGGCCGTAAACGCTATAAAAAAAAATCTATAGAGAGTGAAATGTCTATTTTCAAATAAACCAATTTAAATGGAAGACCGATATTCACAAATTATATAATCTGTATTAAACATGCATTCAGGTGCATCACTACTGCAAGAGATGACGAGTCAGTGATGCCTTTTCATCCCTTAACTGAGAACAAAGAAAGCATTAGACTAGTTTATCAATGAATTATTAAACAGTTAATGCAGCCTCAATACTGTTTTATCCGGTCACATTCATAATCATTAGGTTACTTCTGACGGTGTGCCGTGACAAGCTTTATATGTGCACTTGAGCACTTTATTAGGCTCATTATTATGATTTAAATGGTTTATTTATAAACGTGCTATAAGTCGACTACTAGACAACTAGACAAATCTTTAAGAAGGGTTGAAGGTCTCTACACAATCTTGGCCAAGGAATAAGGGTCTTATTTAGCAAAATTATTCATTTTCCAATCAAAATATGTACTCTTTAACCACAAATGCTCATCTTGCACTACCTCTGCGATGCTCGTTGGCGACTTCACACATTATGTAATCATATTGGAAAAAGTCACGTGTGGTTAAGTTTTCATCTGTTTACTGTGGTACAGAAAGGTAGAGTGGGGGGGGAACTCAATCTCATTTTCTCCTCCAACTTCAAAATGTCTAACTACATTGGTTTACCTTAACTTTTTTTTTTTTGCAAAGGACTTTGCATGCTTGCTTTCTAAACACTGAGTTTGCAGCTTTGCCTACATCATGCATCGTGATTGTAATGCTTGAAGTTCAAATACATTTTTATTTATTCTAGAAAATGACTGATTGTTTTGCTAGATAAGACCCTTATTCAAAGGGTCTTATCTAGCCATTATCTAGCTCTTATTCAGCCATTTGAAGCTGCATTGAAACCTCAATTTGTATGTTCAACCCTTTGAAGAAAAATCCTGAAATGTTTTCATTAAACCTCAGTTTGTTTTTAAATGAAGACAACTAATTTAAGAAGTCTCAAGTTTTTCTAGTTTTTATTTCTAATATAAATGTACTGTTACAGCTTGCTCCCTAATGTTTTCCTCCCTTTCTTTTTCTCCAGTTGAGCAGTCCAGATGAGCCAGATGTGTGCTGAAGGGGTGGGGGCTGTGGTCCAGCTCTCCCTATTTGTGTCTCCGTGTAGTTTTCTGTGACAGCGGGAAGAGAGAACCGCCAAGTTTTATTTTCATATGATCATGCCCAAAAAGCCTCTTCTCCGTTTGTGTACTTTATTTTATTGTTCCAGGGGATTGGTTGGGAATCCTTTTTTACCTGTCAAGTGTGTTTGTTTGAGAATTAAAAACATTTTATACTAAATAAAATGTCTGTGCAGTATTTCTGAAGTGATTCAAAGGTGAAGTTTCTTCTTTTTTTTTTTTTTTTTTTTTTTTTTTTTTGCTAAAATGCATGTTTTGATGCTATCGATGGTTTCATCAGTTAACTTCTGGTCTGTGTTTGATCATCAGTCTGTCTATGGCACTGGCTACAAATGGTGATGAGTAGACTGAAGCTGGGCTACATTTATTTGTGGCACTCGCCAAAATATCAAAACTGACTGATTTTCCAAAAGGTTTTGTTGAATAAACAGGAGCATGTACCGCACTTAAAGACATTTTTTCCTGGCACTTCTTCCTGAGAGTTCTCTGTACCTTTTTTTTTTTTTTCTCTCCAAGAACTTTTCTCTTTTTTCAAAAATGTTATTCTTTTGATAACTATTGCTAGCTAACATTAGTGTGCGGTACCAAACTCGGCCACCAGGTGCCTATGTAAACAAATGCTTCTTTGAATAATTTGCAATAATAAATACAGAAGAGTCAGGTTTAGAGTGAATTTGGGTAACATTTAATGTCTGAGTGAAATAGCATGGTTAAAGATTTTGGAAACTTGTTAAGGTTTGACACATAGACTTGATAAAAACTGGTTTGACAACACCAACATGAATTTTGGTAACTGACAATTCTGCACGAAACGTGGTCGGGTAATGGATTCTGGTAACCTTTAATTGTGCCTGTCAGATTTGGTTACCCTGGTTTCTGTGTCATGAAGTCATGCAAATAGTTCATGCCAACGCTTTTTAGCAATGCCACGGCAAAAAAAAAAAAAAAAAAAAAGGTAATAAAAAAGTTTCTGTAAACCTTCTATTCTCACACTAAAATGTGTCAATCTAGCTGTAAAAATATCAATACCGTAATATAATTGAAAATGGCAAAACCATGTGCCTAATAATGATCAAATATTTAAGTGGGGACTTCTATCCATCAAAGGCTTTATGCTCATCACAAGATGGTGCCAGAGGCCTGTTCTACCCTGCTTTTGTTAAAGACAGAGAGGGAGAGGCTGTGCTGCGATATCAATCAATCAATCACCTTTATTTATATAGTGCTTTAAACAAAATACATTGCGCCAAAGCACTGAACAACATTCATTTGGAAAACAGTGTCTCAATAATGCAAAATGATAGTTAAAGGCAGTTCATCATTGAATTCATTGATGTCATCTCTGTTCAGTTGAAATAGTGTCTGTTTTAATTTGCAATCAAGTCAACGATATCGCTGTAGATGAAGTGACCCCAACTAAGCAAGCCAGAGGCGACAGCGGCAAGGAACCGAAACTCCATCGGTGACAGAATGGAGAAAAAAACCTTGGGAGAAACCAGGCTCAGTTGGGGGGCCAGTTCTCCTCTGACCAAACGAAACCAGTAGTTCAATTCGATAGCGATAGTTTACACGTACTCACTGAGGATGCAATCTGAAGTGAAGTGAAAGTGTGAAAGTGACATACAGCCAGGTATGGTGACCCATACTCAGAATTTGTGCATTTCACTGATCTAAAGTGCACACACACACACACTGTGAACACACACCCAGAGCAGTGGGCAGCCGTTTATGCTGTGGCACCCAGGGAGCAGTTGGGGGTTCAGTGCCTTGCTCAAGGGCATCTCAGTCGTGGTATTGCCAGCCCAAGACTCAAACCCACAACCCTAGGGTTAGGAGTCAAACTCTCTAACCACTAGGCCACGACTTCCCCCATCTGTTGAGATTCACTTCACTTATCAAAAAACATTAATTTAGTCCAGTCCATCAGTTAACATCTTGTGAAGTCCAAAACAATGTTTCCACCATGTGAAAAAGCCCATGTTGTCTTCTCGCATTACAATCCATTGACAGATTTGTGTAAAATTGCACTGTATTCCCTCGCAAACAGGGCTTGATCAGTGCATGTTTCTCTCCTGATTCAGATTATATGGCTTTTTTACTGAAAAAAATCAGAGGACTCCTGTTTTTGTATGTTAGGGGCACACTTCGTATAGCTCTTGCAACATCATTCTGCCTATAGAGACCGTAGTCCAATCCAAATGTCAGTATTCAGAAATATTTGTTTTATAAAACCCCAATGTATAGCTACAATTATTTTAATTGACAAAGTAAAAGTGTCACCTGCAGAGGGAGCAAAGACATGAGATGATATAAAAGTAATGGAACCCTTAGAAATAAGGCAAGTTTTAGTTGGATGAAAGATATGGCTGTCACATGTTGTTCTGGGTTTTCCTTATTTGGTCTTTCCTGTGCCTGTCTTCTTCATGTGTATTAGTTCCCAGCTGTGTATCATTAGTTACTTTGCTCCCAGGTGTGTCCCACTGTGTATATTTAAAGTGTTCCCAGTCCTTAGTTTGCTTTGTCTGCTGTTGAATGTCAAGTTACGTAAAGGTTGAGTGTCTTCAGTTCCTGTATAGGCCTGCTGATGATTAAAGTCTATTTCTGAAGTATTCTCCTGCGTCTCCTTACTCCTTCCCGAGTGAACCGTGACAATGACGTTAGTAGGCTAATGAGTATTTTTATTATTTAAAACAATGAGCTCTATTTGCTTTTACTGGCATTTATCTATCTGAGCCTTTTCTGTATTAGACAGAAGTGAAGTACACACAATAAAAATGCTTCAACATAATTTAAAATCACCCCCCACCCCCCATACAAGTTAAATGTATGTAAGCAACAACAGTAGTTTTTATGGCCCTGGACAGGTAAAAAAAAAAAAAAAAAAAAAACAACACTTGTGCCAGATAAAAGTGGTGTTCAGCAGCTCTTGTCTATTGGTTATGACTGAGGCCAAAATAAAATCTTTTAACACGTTTGTGCTAAATTGCAAATTTGCTGTTTAATTTTTTTTCGAGGAAAAACAAAATATTGCTGACTCATTTTTTCAGTCACGAGTCTATCCAGTTTTTGCCAAATGACATCATCCTCCCTCTTTAGTCCCTCCCTCTAAAACCACCTACTACTGACTAGTAACAATAACTTGTTTGATGGGTTGACAAGGAGCTAAAGAATAATGACTGATAAGCAATGCCATGTTCCACCCTAAATGCATGCTTAAAAACCAAACAGCTCAACAGGGAAAAAACTGCACTCATGTGATTTGTTTGCATTTCTGAGGCAATGTGTCCCCCCCACAGACCTAAGAGTATAGAAATCTTGACTATGTTAATAAGTATTTTATACCTGATGTTATTAGATGTATCAGTATTTTTTGACTGTAGTTTTACAGTTTGGTGGTTAGTTACGGTTTAGTGTGCCACATCACAAACATTTCAAGCTGTTTTGACCTTTTCCCCCCAACAAATATATAAATCACAAAAAACAGTCATAAGGGTAAACTTTTTATTTATTTATTTTTTATTGAGATGTATACATCATCTAAAAGCTGAATACATTTTGTTATGATAGGAACATATTTGGCTGAGCTATCTGAAAATCTGGAATAAATAAATACAATTCTAAATATTGAGAAAATCACCTTTAAAGTTGTCCAAATGAAGTTCTTAGCAATGCATGAAAAAAACAAAAACAAAAACAAAACAAGGAGACCCGGAGGGAGGTGGAATGGTGGAGGATCAGAAAGTTCAGGGGGCCAGGGCAGTGCTGACAGAGCAGGAATCCAGGGTGGAGCAGGTGGAACTGGAGCCCACCACAGCCGAGCAGATGGGACCGAAGCCCACTAGGGCGGAGCAGAGGACCAACACAGCCAAGCCGACGAGAAAGAAGCCCACCAGGGCGGAGCCGAGGACCACCACAGCCGAGCCAATGGCACAGGAGAGCAAGTCTGGTCATATAGGACTGAAATAGAGACCATGAACAGGTTAATGGCGGCCTTGATGAGAGGGTAGATGGCCTCCAAAGGTTCTGCAAAACAACAGGCTGAGAGAACATTGCTGGGTGCAACAGACAGGATGTGACCAGGCTCTGGATGATCTGTTGTGGTATGCCGAAGCTCTGGGAGATCTACTCAGATGAGATGAAGTTCTGGAAGAACGGTAGTGATTTGACTCGGTTCATAAAGACCAACTGTGACTTGACCCGGTTCCCTGAGATCAACGGTGACTTGACTCATGAGATTTAACTGTGGTTTTACTTGACTCATGGGTGTTCATGGTGACTTGACCTGACTCTGGATGGTCAATGGTGATCTGACTAGACTCTGGACGGTCAATGGTGATCTGACTAGACTCTGGACGGTCAATGGTGATCTGACTAGACTCTGGAAAGTCAACGGGGACCTGACTCTAAACTGGAAAGTCAACGGGGACCTGACTCTAAACTGGAAAGTCAACGGGGACCTGACTCTAAACTGGAAAGTCAGCGGGGGCTTCCATTGTGCAATGACTCTGGATTGGTGGCCATCTTGTCTAGTGGAGCGGGGCTGGTGTCCATCTTGTGCAGTGGCGCGGGGCCTCATCGTTAAACCCCAGCCCTACTGCCATGGTCCAAAACACTTGAGCCAGACCACTCACTTATCTTTGACGAAGGGTGGTTAAATTTAAGACTTTCCCCCTCCGCTCCTCCATGGTGTCTGGGGAACAGATTCAAAATCCCACACCACTAGATCTGGGCATAATGGAGTCCTTCTGTCACGAGACGCACACACAAACAGGTGATCCAAAAGCAGTGTTTATTTGGGTACATCCAGAATCATAAATCCAGGTAATCAGTCCAAAACAAGAAACACGAACATAAACCAGGGAACACAAAAAAGCAGAATGACATGACACAAGGACTCCATGACAATGACAGAACAAACAGGGTATATATAGACAGGTGCACACAATGTGAGTGGGAACAGCTGTGTTCAATCAAGTGATTAGTCCAGATAAAGGCTTGTGTGAAATGCCGTCCTGAAGTGGGGAAGTGAAGCCTCTAATGGACACCCAGGGATACACAGACCAGACACTGTGACACAGGGTCACATATACATAGGCTATTTTACCTTTGTATAATTTTAGTATTCTTAGTAGTCTTTTCTGATACATCATAATTTTCTGTCATGATGAGGACAGTCACAAAGCGGAACTATATATGTTTTTTGTTTTTCTGGAAATCCCTTTCCTGGAAATTTGCAGGCCCACGTGATCTTATAAAATTTCTCTGTTCTGTGAGCCTTTCAAATTCTATTGTGTTATTTACTATCTATTTTGGTCAATGTCTTTCTAAATCAGTTAATCATGCTACTCTTATATAATTTAGAACATAACCTGCTTATAATGTGGAACCTTTGATTTCAAGGAAAACGATGAAAGATTTTTTCACTAAGATAAGTTAAAGAATGTACCTCTCAGGTACAATGTAAGAAGGAAGAAATACTTCATGTTTACCAGCACAACTGATGGTTGGAATGAGTTGTCTCATAAACAAACTTTATTAGATTATTTCAGTGACGGCTTGGCATATTTCATTTTTGTTTTAGTTTTGTTTTGTTTTCAATATTTGCATGGTTTTTGAATTTCTTAAAATCTGCAGGACCGTGTGACCTTATTACATTTCTCTGTGTTCTGTGTGTCTTTCAAATTCCATAATGTCAATTGCTCTCCATTTCGGTATCTTGGTTGGTTATGTTCGCTGAAATGTTTCAGAAAGGTTTCAAAACATTAACAGGTACATCTTGAGATGACTGCCCCAGTGACTAACTGTTACGCACATACTTTTTTTCTGACAGTGTGTCGAGATAAATGTCTTCTCTGAAGCTCGCCAGCTGCCACTGACCCAAGCCCACTGGCCACCGCAATGACAAGCTCACCATTCGCCCAGTTCACCCGTAATCAGAAGAGGAGGAAGAGGAGAAATGACTGGCTCAGGGCCCTCTTCCTCACCTGAGTGCTCACTCCAGTGTCAGCTTGAGCCCCAGAATCTAGCCCGGTGAGGGCTCCTGTTCTCAAGTTTAGCCCATGGAGGGCTCATGTTCCTATGACCTTTGTTTTGTTGGTGGTAGTAGGAGCTTCAGCCGTAGAGTCCGGGGTGAGGACTGGGCCTGCAGCATCGGAGGCTGCTCTGCCATGTATTTCTGAACTGTCTGCTGCCATGGCTCCCAAGTCCCCTGATAGTCTGCCTGATCCACCGTGGGTCCTGGAACGGGTGTCACCCGACCTTCCGTCCTGGAATCCTGCTCCTAGATGCCTCCAGAGTGCCCATACCACATTATTTCTTACAGACTCTGCATCCAAGGCATGTCCCTTTATAAACAGCACAGGCTTGGGGTTTATCTGGTTCCTAAACAAGGAGAAAATAATGTTATACTATAACAATATTTAGTAGTTAACGTGCAATTTTATATATATATATATATATATATATATATATATATATATATATATATATATATATATATAAATTAAGATTCCAAAAATAAGTCTGTAATACATCTTTGACTTTTTTTAACCTGTCACAATGTAATAGAGGCTTTGAAAAGAAAGATGAGGCAGTGTAAACTATATTTATAATATAGAAAATATGATCAAGAAGGTTGGAAGTGGTCATGAAAAACTAAATTATGCAACAATCCCTTATATTATAAGTTGACATCAGTGAAAAAAAAATGTAATTATAAATATAACAAATTGTAATCAAAAGTATATGGCCCATTAAAGGGATATTTTGTCGTCATTTACACTCCCTGATGTTGTTCCAAGCCTGTATAACTTTTTTTCTTCTGCAGAACACAAAATAAAATATTGTTAAGAATTAGAATGTTAAAGAATATCCACATGATGAAAATCACTGGGGTCCAAAACAACATGATTTTCAGTGTCATTCTTGAAAATAATTTATTTCACAGAACCAAAGAAAGTAATACAAGTTTGAAACAACATGAAGGTGAGAAAATGATGACCGAATTTTAATTTTTGTTTGACTATACCCTTTATTCATTCTTGCTGCTGTTACTGTGGAACCTGTATGGACACAAACTGTTCCATAGAATAATCCCATTATAAAAACAAATGTTTGGAAGAAATTCTAACCAAGAGAAGAACAAATCATAGATTTAGATATTATGGATACAAATACACTCACCTCACTGATGACATAAATAGATCTGTTTTCAAAATTATCTGTTTTCTTACTTTGCTGAACCTGCAACAAATGTCATTTTTTCTTCAACATTAATCAAAGGTGATCTTTCTTTTTTTTCTTTTTTTTTTTGACCAGTTAAGCCCAAATGCTATTTTGGGGATTTCCGCCTGAAATTTCCCTACCTAATTTCAAAAGCTTCACATAGCCACAAAATGCTAAAGTTTGGTATCATTTTTACAGGAAACCCTTTGAAGTTCCATAAAACACTGTTGAAATGGATAAAAATGATTTTATATGTTGTCTGTGTTATAATAAATAGGGAAAAAATAAGGCGCTTTTTATTTTTATAAACTGAAGTTTTAAATTGTATAGCTCAGGCAATGAAGGGCCTGGCAGTTTCAGAACTATTTTATGTGTTTCCTGCAGATGTAAACTAAAAGAGGAAAAAGGAAATTTCTTTCTATCATAATCTATGCAAAAGTTATTCTATTCCATCTGAAGGAAGGAATAATACCCTTTTTGTATACACTTTCCGCCTGCCCAAATTTGTGGTGTCCCAATGCTTATTAGCCATGGAATACATGCATCTTTATATCATTTTACAGAAAACACTTTGAAGTTACATAAAAAGCTGATGTTTGTGACAAATAGTATTATTTATGTTGTATCACATATGATGAACCACCTCAATACAAGCCGCTTTTTTTGTGTGTGTGTTTGTTCTAAAGTGGATAACTCAAAACTGCAAACTAGAAAACTGCTTTAAATTATAAAAAATATCTGGTCTATCACAATATAAAATGGAATCCACAATCTCCAGCTTCATATCATTTCATTTATGTCCATTCTGTATTGGTATAATGATTATGGCATCTAACCCATCTCCCCATCACTGCCTCCTTTGTTTACTCACATCTCTCTGTTTGTTTGGATGTAGAAATTCGCTCCCAGAAGCTTGTAAATGACCTTCGGAGCGTAAACAAAAATATACAGTATTGTTCAAAATAATAGCAGTACAATGTGACTAACCAGAATAATCAAGGTTTTTAGTATATTTTTTATTGCTACGTGGCAAACAAGTTACCAGTAGGTTCAGTAGATTGTCAGAAAACAAACAAGACCCAGCATTCATGATATGCACGCTCTTAAGGCTGTGCAATTGGGCAATTAGTTGAAAGGGGTGTGTTCAAAAAAATAGCAGTGTCTACCTTTGACTGTACAAACTCAAAACTATTTTGTACAAACATTTTTTTTTTCTGGGATTTAGCAATCCTGTGAATCACTAAACTAATATTTAGTTGTATGACCACAGTTTTTTAAAACTGCTTGACATCTGTGTGGCATGGAGTCAACCAACTTGTGGCACCTCTCAGCTGTTATTCCACTCCATGATTCTTTAACAACATTCCACAATTCATTCACATTTCTTGGTTTTGCTTCAGAAACAGCATTTTTGATATCACCCCACAAGTTCTCAATTGGATTAAGGTCTGGAGATTGGGCTGGCCACTCCATAACATTAATTTTGTTGGTTTGGAACCAAGACTTTGCCCGTTTACTAGTGTGTTTTGGGTCATTGTCTTGTTGAAACAACCATTTCAAGGGCATGTCCTCTTCAGCATAGGGCAACATGACCTCTTCAAGTATTTTAACATATGCAAACTGATCCATGATCCCTGGTATGCGATAAATAGGCCCAACACCATAGTAGGAGAAACATGCCCATATCATGATGCTTGCACCTCCATGCTTCACTGTCTTCACTGTGTACTGTGGCTTGAATTCAGAGTTTGGGGGTCGTCTCGCAAACTGCCTGTGGCCCTTGGACCCAAAAAGAACAATTTTACTCTCATCAGTCCACAAAATGTCCCTCCATTTCTCTTTAGGCCAGTTGATGTGTTCTTTGGCAAATTGTAACCTCTTCTGCACATGCCTTTTTTTTAACAGAGGGACTTTGCGGGGGATTCTTGAAAATAGATTAGCTTCACACAGACGTCTTCTAACTGTCACAGTACTTACAGGTAACTCCAGACTGTCTTTGATCATCCTGGAGGTGATCATTGGCTGAGCCTTTGCCATTCTGGTTATTCTTCTATCCATTTTGATGGTTGTCTTCCGTTTTCTTCCACGTCTCTCTGGTTTTGCTCTCCATTTTAAGGCATTGGAGATCATTTTAGCTGAACAGCCTATCATTTTTTGCACCTCTTTATAGGTTTTCCCCTCTCTAATCAACTTTTTAATCAAAGTACGCTGTTCTTCTGAACAATGTCTTGAACGACCCATTTTCCTCAGCTTTCAAATGCATGTTCAACAAGTGTTGGCTTCATCCTTAAATAGGGGCCACCTGATTCACACCTGTTTCTTCACAAAATTGATGACCTCAATGATTGAATGCCACACTGCTATTTTTTTGAACACATCCCTTTCAACTAATTCAACTAATTGCCCAATTGCACAGCCTTAAGAGCGTGCATATCATGAATGCTGGGTCTCATTTGTTTTCTGAGAATCTACTGAACCTACTGGTAACTTGTTTGCCACGTTGCAATAAAATAATATACGAAAAACCTTGATTATTCTGGTTAGTCACATTGTACTGCTATTATTTTGAACAATACTGTATGTTCATCCACACAGCACTGTAATAATCCATGTGTATTTACTGTACTTTCACTGAGATGCATCATGTACTGTACTTTTCTGTCAATAAACAGTTTACCATATTGTTAGCGGAGCTTCCATGCTTCAAAATAAAGATTAGAAGATATAAAAGTAACTTACACGCGTATAACCTCATCAGATGCGCATCCTGTCCTTTCCACAGCAACGGTGGTCATCCATAACTTGTAGTATGATCATTATACATTGAAAATCACCTCATCACAATCACAATGATCTACATCATCAAATTCCTGAGAATAAGAGCTTTCTTGTGATATATGATATTTTGTGAAAAATATGTTAAATACACATTCTAATGAAAAAGTATTCGCAATCGTTAGACGGAAATTTGTGTAGGAAAAATATATTTGTGTGATGTGACATTCAGCCAAGTATGGTGACCCATACTCAGAATTTGTGCTCTGCATTTAACCCATCCGAAATGCACACACACAGAGCAGTGAACACACACACACACACTGTGAGCACACACCCGGAGCAGTGGGCAGCCATTTATGCTGCAGCGCCCAGGGAGCAGTTGGGGGTTCGATGCCTTGCTCAAGGGCACCTAAGTCGTGGGATTGAAGGTGGAGAGAGGGCTGTTCATGCACTCCCCCCCACCCACAAATCCATCCGGCCCAAGACTAGAACTCACAACCCTTCGATTGGGAGTCCAACCCTCTAACGAACGTGACAACCTCTACACTACGGAAACCTGTGTAAGCTTAATTTTACTACTTTATGAGTCATAAAACCCCAAATGAATGGTATTCCCTGTAAAGAAAACACTCTAAGCTTTCAAATTAACCTATATATGAGCTGATACCATATATTTGCAAGTGAAGCACGAACATTTTGCATGCTATTTTTGGACCCGGTACCGGGTCTGCAGAGTCTTTCTCTCAAGAAGTGGTATTTGGTAACAAGGGCTGAAGACAACTTGTGTATCATTCTCTAAAATTATAAACTTACTGCATGGAAATTACCATTTATATGCGCATTTAATCAAAAAGTCCTTGAATTGTTTTTGATCTTTTCTTTTTTTTTCTACTAACAAGCAATATGTTGTCTTGAGATTGAACCAGGTGGAATATCATCAAGACGTCCTACAAAAAAGTTTGCAGAAAGGTGAATGTAAGTATGGTAAAAACAGCTCAATGAACTGCAAAGATAACAATATAGTTCGGCTAAACATATGTAGACACCTAACCTGACCATCACTCCTACCGTAATTAAATTAAATTTAAATAAAAAATCGGAATGCAATAAAGTTGCTTTGTAATAAAAACTAAATGCACTAAGTTCTTCCGTACATCCCATTAAATAATTATAATAGTTAATAAAAATTAGTAAAGGTGTCCACATATTTTTAAACACGTATAGAATAGTTACTTACTCGTGGTGTCTGTGGTCTTGCTGGCATCTCTGTATTTAGGTTTTCTTGTTATCTTATAAATTTAACTTAATCCTTCATTTTTGGGAATATTTAAGCTTTCGTAGTCTTAGTTAGGCTCATTAAAGTGTCTCCATTAATTTCAGTATCTGTTAAAACAACAGGAATCATAAAATTATATTTATAAAGTTAGAGTTAGAAAGGCAGTTATAAAGTACATACAAACAGTGTTATTATAATTCAATATACTACCTTTATAGGGAGAACGGTGTCTCTTTTGAGAATTGATGATAATAGCATCTTGCACGTAACAGATTAAGTGCTTTACGTTGCATTACACAACTTGCGTATTCAGCCCAGAAACCTTCACCCTGGTTTAAATGCATATGTTCTGGTTGTTTTTATTCTCAAAATCAAAACAATATAATGAAAATGATAGTAATAATATAAATAATAATAATAAAACAATTACTAATAAGAAAGAAAGAAAGAAAGAAAATAACCTTGCTGATGAAACCTTGCACAACAAATATAGATATTCTTCACATTTGAAGGAGTGTTACAGAATGACATAATGGTGTTCCTCAATAATATAAACATGGGCCCAAACTGATCATGTACAAAAGGTGTTTTGCAACCAGATTCATTTAAAATAA
Source organism: Carassius gibelio (assembly GCF_023724105.1). NCBI lineage: Eukaryota > Metazoa > Chordata > Actinopteri > Cypriniformes > Cyprinidae > Carassius > Carassius gibelio. The sequence continues at coordinate 27,152,775 of NC_068396.1, read as the reverse complement.
TTCACTTTTGTCATTTGTCATTTTCTAAGCTGAATTAGTAGGCTCTCTGAGATTTGAAGGTTGAATGTGGTATGGGGAAAATTTAAAGGATGTACGGCTGTAAAATATCAAGATAGCCTATTGAACATAACGTTTATTTTTAGGGGTAAGCATTTCACTGAGATTCTTGTTCAATTTAGAGATATGTGAGGTGGTGATGAGTACAGACGAAACACATTGTATCAACCATGTTGCCACAACTGCATCTTCTGACATCACAATTAGTAACTGAGTAAATTAAATTAGAGTAAATAATACTGAGTGTGTAAATTTATAATTTACCAATGTAACAGTTAAGCAAATTGTCTAACTGTACTCTGTTTAGTCTTTACATTACATCTTAGAAAAGGTGGTAACACTTTACAATAACTGCACACTATTAATCATTAATTAAGCATTAGTAAACAGATAATTCATAATTTATAAAGCATTAATAGACAGTAATAAGCAGTTTATAAATACAGATATAAATGCTTTATTCTTTATTTAAAAGCATATCTATAATGTGTTTAATAATTGTATTTTCATACTTTATTCATGATCAATTTATCATTTCTCAATGAAGTATAGCATTATTTACAAACTAGTTATTTAGGAGTTGCCAGTGATTCATAAGATCACAAGAAATGTAGTAAATTCAGGTAGTTATAAATCATTTAGTAGTGGTCAGTTTACTATTTATGTGAGCTCATCTCAAGTGAGGACTAGTTATGCCTTGTAAAGCATTTATAAAGGATATTTAAAGGCTCAGTTATCTTCTAAACAAAAAACAGAAACAAACACAACACAGTGATACAGAACATAGAAATATTAAAAGCTTTACAAGGCATAAATAGTCCTCACTTTAGATGAGCTCACAAAAATAGTTAACTAACAACTACATTTGTTTTATAACTACCTGAATTAACCCTGAATTACAGAAGAAATACATGTTATAAACCATTTAATAACACTATAAGTAACTATTACTATATGTCTGAATAAAAAGATGTATGAATGCACATTTAAATAGTTTATTAATAATTTACTTACAATTTCTAAGTGATCTTATTAACCACGGACAACTCCTTAATAACTGGTGTGTAAATAATGCTATTCTTAATTTAGAAATGATAAATTGATCATTAATAAAGTATGAAAAAACAATTATTAAATACATTATAGATATACTTTTAAATCAGGTATAAAGCATTTATATCTGTATTTATAAACTGCTTATAAATGTCTATTAATGCTTTATAAATGATGAATTAACTGTTTCCTAATGCTAAACTAATGATTAATAGCATGCAGTTTTTATAAAGTGTTACCGAAAAGGTTCATGAAAGAACCTTAAATATGCTAGGTTCTTATATGAACCTTTTACCACAACAAAGGTTCTTAAAATAACTGCCAAATAACCAGTGGATCATTATAGAAACTTTAAGTTAAACTTTGAACCTTTTTGATAGCTAAAAGTTCATTTTTGCACTTAAAGGTTCTTTTTTGAACTCTAAAGGTTCAATCTCTTCTAAGAGTGTAAGGCGTGGAAGGCGCTTTCCGGGAGTGGGAGGTAATGTCAGACTATGTTACTTGTTTTGCTCCCCATGTGTTTCCATGTCCTTATTTGGTCCTTTCCTTTCCTGTCCTAATTGTTTCAAATTTGTTCAGTGCGAGTCTAGATATTATCCTTGTTTCTCTGTGTATTTAAATTTGAGTGTCTTGTTCTGGAATTATACGTCCAACCCAGTGGTTTTCAAACTGGTCCTGCAAGCACCCCCAACACTGCACAGTTTCTGTGTCTCCGTCATCTATCACGCCTGATTCATCTCATCAGCTCATTTGTAGAGACTGCAGGACCTGAAATGGGTGTGTCAGATATAAGGAGACAAACAAAATGTTTATAAATGGGGAATTAGGGGTATTTGCATAACCGGTTTGAAAACCACTGGTCTAACCCTCCTCATGTGTGTGTGTTCCTGTCTGTTCCATGTACTTCCCTTTTTGGTTAAATAAAGACTGTTGCTCATTCATCTCCTTTCTCTCTGTGTTTCCTCGTCTCCTCCACAGTTATAGCGGCCCATGACACTATCTTTGTAGCAAGGTATAACAACGTATTTATTTTCTAAGGAGCAAATAAGCAGATTCTGCTGTTGTTATTTTTGCAATCTATAATACAGAGAGTTGTGCAATGTGGAATGTGTGCATGGTATAGTTGTCTCTCTGTTCAGCTCAAAGCTCAGTTGGCTAGATCGCTATCCATTTGTTCTAAAATTGTGGGCCAAGTGCTTGTTTACAAGATCTGCATACTAACTAAATAAAATAATAATAAAAAAACGACCCTGTCAAAAAACATATGACCCAAATAATTTATTTTATGAGGAATATCAATTTTTGCCGTCAGATGGAAGGCTTGTTTTATAATCAATGCCATGTCAGTACTTTTAGCTCTTTTATTTTTTTCTCTGACAATTTTTTTTGTTGGAGTATTGTACAGCAATGGAGATAATGTTATGGTGTGTATTTGTGATGGTCTTTTGAGAGGCTAATTTGTTTTTTCTAGCACATTTCTTAATTGATTCTCAGTGGTTGTGATCATAGACTTCACAGATGAGGTGGCCTGTGTGGCCGGTCTAGTAGTGTAAGTGGTTTTATGAGGTTTATGAGGTTTTGTTTTGTATTGAACATGCCATTGTTGAGGGTGTTGTGAAATGTGTAATGTTGCTGGGGTACCTGCTTTTGAATGTGAAAAAGTATGTTTTTATTTATTTATTTTTGCCTTCCTTCTTCCTTTCAATTTAAGGAAGATGTGTTTCAACAGAGTAGGAAAATAATGTCTTACATAATGAGATTTATTGTCACTCAAAAAGTAGTATAAGTTACAGCAGTATTCCATGATCCCACCATCAATGAAGTTGCTGAATATATAACAGTAAAAGTACTGTAGTTATTGACACTGAATAGATGGAAAGGTATATGTTCAGTGTGCATATATACTACAATGTTTTTATTTTTGCATTTGTTCAAAAAGCAAAAACCACAAGAGAGAAAGCAGATTTCTGTTAATCTGGTTTAAATTCTTATATAGTGTAATATATGTATTTTACCTTGTTGGTAAATTTCTCTATTAACAGACCAGTAACAGTAACTGTGAAAGTGAAAGGAGCCAAAAGTCACTATTGTGCTCTTGAGCAAAGGCCTTAATCCCTTGTGGTTCTGGGATATTGTTATACAGTATAGCCTACTTATCAAGGGCTGTGTGGGGACCGTTGAAAAGACAATATGGGGCGAGGGAAGAACTTCATTTTCATGAATATATCCAACCTGAATGTTCTGTATTCCTAACTATGATTCACCCCACAATCATGAATAAGTGGCAAAACAAACTTTGCAGTTCACGTTTCCCATGCCAAGTGATATTTCAGGTCTGTAAAGTGATCATTTGAATGTGATTGGTGGATATGTTTTAAGGGCCTGTAGAAAAGCACAGAAAAAGGTAGTGTTTGCATTTTGTCATTTTATTCACTCATTTTAATGAATGTACAATAGATTACAGTACATTGGTGTGTAGCTCTTGCTAATTACTATTGTTTTTTTCTTAAACTTATATTCCAATAAATTTATCTGCTTGCCCTTGTGAAAAAGAAGTGCTTAAGTATACTTTTATAAAGTGTACTTATTGCAGATATAATAGACTTTCAAAGAACACACGCAAGTACAAATTAAATGAACAATTTTTTCCGCTTAAGTACATTGTATTTGTAACTCATTTCAAATGTATCACATTTTAAAGTTACATAAAATGCAATAAGTTGAAATTTTGAGTGATTCTTTAAACCACATAAGTGGGACCTTTTAGTACACCTTTATTTGTACTTTCATAAATGCTTCTTGTATCTTTAAAATATGGTTAAAATGTACTACTAATGAACTGTAATGATTAAGGTGGATCAGACACATGAGTGTTTGTCATATTTAACAGATAGTGGACAATACCGCTCCTCAGCAAGCAAAACCTGTGGTAGGGAGAACCAGGCCTCTGGTTTCCATCGTAACAAAGACACACATCAAGATAAGCATGCTTTACAAGTCAAAGGAATGTAGAGTTTTCACACCAAATTCACTTTGAAACAGACAAAGATATCCTTGCACTATCCTAATTCTATCTATCTCCCTCTATATATAACCTCTTGAGAAATGTAGGGACATGTACCCAATTCTCCCCATCTTATTATTTTTCCACTTATAGTGTTTTGCTTTTGTATTGATACAAACAGTGGTGCTTGAAAGTTTGTGAACCCTTTAGAATTGTCTTTATTTCTGCATAAATATAACCCGAAAAATCATTAGAAGTCCTGAAAGTTGACAAAGAGAACCCAATCAAAAAAATGAGATGAAGATATATAGACCTATACTTTATCATTTATTTCAGTGAATGTCAGGTCATCTGTCCGAGGACTGAATCTCAAGAGAAAGTGTGTCATGCAGCAAGACAACGACCCCAAGCACACAACAAGTTGTTCTACCAAAGAATGATTAAAGGAGGACTAAACTAATGTTTCGGAATGATTTTCAATCTTTTGCCACTGACAAATATTCAACACCAGATAATTTTTCTCAATAAATACATAAATGACTAAGTATATATTTTTGTCTCCTTTGTTTTATTGGATTCTCTTTGTCTACTTTCAGGATTTGTGTGAAAATCGAATTGTTTTGGGTCATATTTATGCAGAAATATAGAAAATTCCAATGTGTTCACAAACTTTCATGCAGCACTGTATATTTTTTTTAAAAGAGTTCAACTGTATATTGAGAACAGGCTGAGAAGATAGCTGTCTAAATAGTCTATAGAAAGAAAAGGTGTTATAAGAATGGTGAGCTACAAATCATGTTGTATTTCCAGTCCATAAGCAAAAAAAACAAACAAACAAACACATTTTTTTTTTTATAAACCTTGAGGAAACGTTGTTATTGGCTAAGAAATTTAGTTCCTCATAACTCATAATGCTTGTTCCAAACCAAAGTAGAGTTAAGATTTGGTAAACATCCTCTTCTGAAAAAAATCAACAGCTTGTTGTTTACAGAAATGCATTATGATCTGTCCATTGTTTTGATGAGGAGTCCGGCACAGCTATTCTTCACATGGCTTCTTAGCTGTTGTTTGTGTTGTAAAATCTTTAATTTTAGTTTTTGTTTTGTTTATTTATGTATTTTTTTCCTCCAATGTGACTGCTAGTAAACAGCGAAGAATGTTTTCCCCATGCCAAAATTTCAACGTCACTGAATGGTCACAAGCTTCTTTTCCATTAATAGCAGTCAGTTCTTAAATTCCCCTCAGCAATCTGATCTTTTCATTTCACAAAGTTTCATAAATGCTCTTTTTTATTTCCAAAATGTTGTCACTACTTTTTCAATTATATTTGGACTTGGGAAAACAGTGGTATTCACTTTATCACTGTTGAGTCAACTGTTGAAATGAAAAAAATAATGGGCAAGATGAGTGATTTTTAAGAGTTTCATGGCAATAAGATTATTGGTGCCATATTGTATAGCATTTCAGTAAAGACCAATTTTTATTTTGAACTGATATTTAAACATGGGAAAACCATGGTAACCACTGTATAAGTGGGGTCCCTGTGTTTTTAACTCCTATCCAATTCCATCTGGTTCTCCCCAGAGGCACCTTTATTCCTTCTGCCTTCTGTCATTTGTCACTGCCTTCTGTAACTGCTGTAAAATATGCTGATGATCTAACAATCACAAAGTTTCCTAACTCAAAAGGCCTTGTATTCAGTGGTAAAATAGGGAAAGGAAATTTTGCTAGCAATAGCCATCCACCTGTTTCTATGCACATTTTGGATTATCACATAAACACTGGATGGAAATGCCAAGGTGCGGTTAAATTCTGAGTAGGATCAACTTTTTATCTTCTAAGAAAAAAATTGCATAAACTATGATGGAAACACATTTACCGAATAAATTCCACCATGCACATTGAAAAATGTGACTTTGCGCTATGAGATGGGATAAACTTGACTAACCAGTGGACTGATCTCATTCCCAGAATATATGTGTTGTTTTGGTCGTTCTGAAATGCCTGAGGAAAATCTGTCATCAAAGTATTTCTGTATAATTACTGTCTTAAATGACTGTGTTTCCAAACAGAAGGGATCCACCTCAATAAGCAAGTCATTTATTACATATAGAAATTATTATGTGGCTTCTCCTAGTTTTCTTAGAGATATTTAGTTCCAGTTTATCAAGAAGTGACGATTGTGTTCTTTTTAACTCATTTGATGGAAACAGTGGTTTATTCGCAAATGTTTTGTGCGATATTCCTACTTGGTAATTAGTGCCAGGAAATATGATAACATCCCCTTACCTCCTTTTTCGGTCATTTTAGGACATGTAATCAGTAGACTCTCCACTTTTAAACTGCTTGGAGTTCAATCATCTGATTTGTCATGGGATGCACACTGCAAAACTAATGATTACGAGCTCACGTCCAAGAATCTTAATGCTGCAAAGACAGTGGGCCTCCCATGCAGTAATAAGGCATGAACTTTCTTTAATTCCACATGCTTTTTAAATGATCTATATGTGGTGTTTGATCATGTGCTATTTTTGATGCATTTCAGTTTGCGCCGCTAAAAAAAATGAATAATTCCTGCCTGCCTTGTCAAATTTTTAATTCATGAAAATTATTTTTGTTTCATGAAAAACATGATATCCATTGTATAATTTCTGGAATCAAACATTTATCTGTGATTTTTAAGATTTAGATAGCAATAGGGTTGTTGTTTGCTATGAAGTATCTCAGAAATTATAAATATATAATTTTCTTTAGTTTTTAGAGTCTGTAGGTCCCAGTAGGACAAGTCCTTCCAGAGAAAGGATCAGACTTTATGGCTGCCCTGCCCACAAAAAGACTCTGATGGCCTTGAGACTGTTGGTTTATCTTGACTCTGATGTCAAACATTGGCTCTGTAACACATGTGACATTTAGTATGAACTCTGGGACAGACCTGGCTGGAATGCTTAGTAGTAGGGCAGTGCTACTGTGTTAAAAAGCAGGTTGCCATTGAGAGGAATATTACAATATATTTTTAACCTAGTTTCTTCAAGGGAGTTTGACTTGCTAGTGTGCACCGCCCTTTTGAACAGAAACCCAGAATATGATCTAATCCAACTACAATGCACATGCATAGTTGTGGTTTCTGTTCAATGTCTTTATAACAAAAGTCATAAAGGAAGACCATATTAATTAGAAGGTAACCTAGAATGTATTTGCTTAGAAACCTTTTTGTAAAGCAATGTATGACACTGTTATTGTCAGAGCTCGGAAACACAATGGGGTTAAAGCTGTAAATTTGTACAAATACCTTTTCAAGTCAGAGTTCAATAGCTCTAAACCTCCAAATGAGTTTCAATACATTTTCTTATATTCCCCAATCTCCACATTTAAAAACAATTTTTATGTTGCCTTGTATCAGTCTTAGCAATATACAACTAACTCATTCTGTTGTCTTTATCTTGCATCTATTTGTTTTTTCTCTACTAACCTTTTCACTCACTTGCCCATCCACATTCCTCAGACTCCACATATTTACTCATATTTGCCATTGTTTCAAACGTCTTTCTATGTAATCTCCAAGATGTCGCATCATCTGAAAAATATTTCATACAAATGATACAAACCTCTGATAAACATCTTGTAAAAAAGATATGTACACATTCTGATTGATAAATGTCTCTAAAATGTTTCCAGGTGACTCATAGAAAGACTCTAAAAGAGTTACTAAAGTAACCTCTACAAAGAAGGCTTCTTCTAGATTAAAACACACACTAGATTGTGAACATATGAGAATCCATCAGTGTTTCTTGTGCATAATGTGCATAAGTTGCCAACTAAAACCCTTCCCATGAGAAGAGTAGACATTGGACTATTGTAATGCACTTCTATGTGGTTTTCCTGTATCCTTAATTATCAAACTAAAGGTAATCCAAAATGCAGAGTCCAGAGTCCTTACCAGGTCAAGAAAATGTGATCATATTACCCAATTTTTACAGTCTCTGCATTGGCTACCTATTAAGTGATGTACCAGTTACAAAATACTATTACTTATAAGGCCCTAAATAGTTTAGCTCCTGCTTACCTAACTAGTCTTCTACAATGCTACAACTCATGCTCCTTAAGGTAACAAAACTCAGGACTTTGGGTAATACCTATAAGTCCACTAAAGGAGGTAGAGCATTTTCACATTTGGCTCACAAACTCTGGAATAGCCTTCCTGATAACTTTCGGGGGTTCAGACACACTCTCTCTGTTTAAATCTAGTTCCTCTTCAGGGAACTCAAGCTGCGTCGAACATTTTGGGGAAATGCCTTTGGCAAGACCGAATCTGAATATTGTGTGCAATCTGTCTAATGGAAGGGTGTGACGTCAAGGGTGGGGTGACATAGCGACCAGGAAGCTATAAAGGCACGTGCCACGCAGCTGGCTTCAGCTTTGCGTCGTTCAGCAAGTGCTCTGTATGTGCATGTTTAAAGTCTGTTTTGTGAGTCTTATTTATTGTTGTCTGTCTGTAAAGAAACATTATGCCTAAAAGCAAAGCTAAGACTAGACATTTGAGGGGCGATTCCGGATCGCGCTATAGATTGTGTGTTCCTCCCTGCCCTCGCTACATTACAGGTGGGGATGCACACAGTCAATGCACGGTTTGCCTGGGATCGAAGCACGCTGAGTTGGCCCTCGAGAGACTGTCTGCATTGTGAATGATTGCCAATGTGGACGCTTCGATCCCAGAGGGCTCTCTTTGAGATGCTGGCCCTGCTTCTGCTGAAGCAGAGTCGCAGCTGCGCTCGTGAGGTTCGCAGGTGGATCTGGCAGAGAGTATGGAGATGGGCCAGTCCTTATTGCCTTGCCCATCTGACAGATCCAGCGACCAAACCCTGTCCTGGTCCGGAAGCACGCTCGTCGGTTTCTTCCCCCTAGGGCGAGGGGTCAACACTCCACCTCTCTTCGTCTGATGAGGTGGACGTGGAGACTATTTGTAGACTATCTGTCTCCCGGTACGGCATTGTCTCTAAAGGCTCCGGTGTTGCCCGCTAAGCCATTAAAAACGCAAACAGGCGCGGTGTTCTAGAGTTTCCTCCCTCGTCGCTCTAATGGGGCATCTGGGCGGGAGATGCCCATGCCATAGACCAGCTCCTCATACCGTGAGGCTCAAAAACAGAGTGTTGCCACTGGTGCTCCCCCACGTTGGGACCGAGGGTCTCAGTGACGCTCTGAGTCGGGGACTTCCAGGCCCAAATCAGATTTTCCCTTCCTCGACAAAGAAGGGACACAGAAGGCTCAGGGACACAGAGGGCAGCCCCTACTGGGGTAGAGCACGGTCCACCTCAGTATACGTTGCCCACCTTGCCTCAGTGACCTCTGAAGGCTGGCCTGCCATCCCTGCCAGAGTTTCAGGGCACAGCGGTCTCCAGGGAGCGCTACTCCCAATTATTTCCGCCCGTGAGCATAGCGGAGCTGGGACGCTCACCACCCCTTCAGGGGCCTCTTACAATAGAGGTCAGTCTCGAGAGACTGATTCCCTTAGTACATTATTTAGCAGCGTGGAAACTACTGCCAAACGTATCTCAATGGGTCTTGCGCACAGTAGGGAAAGGCTATTGCATTCAGTTCGGGCTATCCACCGCCGATGTTCAACAGGGTTACACTGACAGTAGTTGGCCCCCAGCAGGCTCTGGTGATGGAACAGGAAATGAATACCCTATTAAGGAAGGAGGCCATCGAGGTGGTACCAGCCGGTATTTCATAGTTCCAAAGAAGGATGGGGGGTTGTGTCCGATCTTAGACTTATGTCAGCTGAACCTCTCAGTTATGTAACTGTTCAAAATGCTCACCATCAAGCAGGTTGTAGCTCAAATCAGATCCGAGGACTGGTTTGTCACAATAGATCTCAAAGTTGTGTACTTTCATATCTCCATCCTTCCACAACACAGGAAGTTTCTGAGGTTCGCGTTCGGGGGCAAAGCTTACCAATATTGAGTACTTCGATCTTGCACTCTCACCCCGCACGTTTACGAAATGTGTAGATGCGGCTCTGGTTCCTCTGCGAATGCAGGGCATTCGCATTCTGAATTATATTGACGATTGCTTGATTTTTGCTCAGTCAGAGCAGATGGTAGTTCGACATCGAGATGTCGCTCTGACACACATAATAGGGAGCTGGGTTTGAGACTGAACGCCAAGAAAAGCGTACTTTCTCCAGTTCAGAGAACCACCTATCTAGTCGTAGAGTGGGATTCAACCATGATGCTGGCACCTCTGTCTCCTGCTCGGATCGAGTCGATCCTCACCTCAGTCACTCACTGTCAAACAGTTTCAGAGACTGTTAGGGCTGATGGCAGCTGCGTCCAACGTGATACCTTTTGGCCTCCTGCACATGAGACCCCTACAGTGGTGGCTCAAGTCCAAGGGTTTTTCCCCGAGGGGGAATCCATTTCGAACTATTAAGGTCACGCCGATGCCTTCCTGCCTTAGACATATGGAAGAAACCTTGGTTCTTGAATCAGGGCCCGGTAGTAGGAGCTCTTTGTCGCTGTGTAACGCTAGCGACAGAAGCATCCCTCACCGGTTGGGGTGAGGTCATGAGTGGCCACCCTGCCCGCGGTCTGTGGAGTGGACGCCATCTGACATGGCATATAAATTGTCTAGAAATGCTAGCTGTGTATCGAGCATTAAAATATTTCCTCCTAGACCTGAGAGGCCGCCATGTGTTGGTGCGCACCAACAACACTTCGGTTGTCTCTTATATCAATCACCAGGGAGGTCTGCATTCGCGCCCCTTTTACAAGTTGGCACACCAGATCCTCCTGTGGTCCCAGGGCAAAATCCTCTTTTTAAGAGCGGTATATATTCCTGGGAGATTGAATGTGGGAGCAGACATGCTGTCGAGACAGGGGTCGAGGCCCGGAGAATGGTTGCTTCACCCCGAGGTGGTGGAGCAGATATGGAAAATATTTGGCAAAGCCCAGGTGGACTTATTTGCGACTCAGGAGACATTGAAAAAAGTTTATCCAGCTCCTCTGGGACGGGACGATATGGTACAAACCTAGCTTCGTCTGTACGCCTTTCCCCCCATCGCTCTGCTCCCGGGAGTTCTGGTGAGAGTACGCCAGGACGGGGTCCATCTGTTGCTAGTAGCCCCGTTCTAGCCGGGCCGACGGCTCTCCATGGGAGATTCTGATCAGGACAGATCTACTCTCTCAGGTGCAGGGCAAGTTAATTCACCCTCGTCTGGAGTTGTGGAAGTTGTGGGTGTGGCCCCTGAGGGGGCACAGTTCATTGCATCCGGTCTCTCAACCGAGGTTGTTGAGACCCTCCTCCAATCCAGAGTTCCCTTTACTAGGAAACTGTACACCCTGAGGTGAAAACTCTTCACCTCATGGTGCAGAGACCGTCAGCTTGACCCTGTTAACTGCCCAGTTGGTACAGTTCTTGAGTTTCTCCAAGCTAGGCTCTTTGCGGGGTTAACTCACTCCACCTTAAAGGTTTACGGCCATTTCTGCTTACCATGTCCCTTTCAACGGTCAGTCAGTGGGTAGACACCACCTAATTACACATTTCCTCCACGGTGGGCTGAGGCTGAGGCCTCCAGTAGGGTCCCATGTTCCCCCCTGGGACTTGGTTGTGGTTTTAGAGGCTCCTTGTAAAGCTCAATTTGAGCCAATTCATGACATCTCAGATAAACATCTGACTCTTAAGACAGCCCTGTTGCTGGCTATCACCTCTCTAAAGAGAGTTGGAGATCTTCAGGCCCTCTCGGTGGCCCCTACCTACTTAGATTTGCCCCTGGTATTACCAAAGCATTTTTATACCCTCGAGCGGGTTATGTTCCTAAAGTTCCCTCTGTCACAGCACAACCCATAGTACTGCAGACTTTCTGCCTTCCTCCCTTTCGGGAGCCAGACCAGGAAAAGCTAAATTGTATGTGTCCAGTTTGAGCGCTGGATGCATAAGTCCACAGAGCTGTGGAGAAAATGAGACCAATTGCTTGTTTGCTATGGTCCTCCTAAAAAGGGTTTTCCTGCCTCTAAGCAGACCCTAAGTCGTTGGATAGTCTAGGCTATCAACGTATACTATGAGTCCTCTGGTCTTCCCCCTCCTTTGGGAGTCAAGGCTCACTCTACTTGTATGACGGCCTCTAAGGCCTTCTTAGCAGGTGTGTCCCTCTTGGACATCTGCAACTCTCGCCTTAGCTGTGCTCTTCGTATACACACCATACAGGGGTTTGGAAGTCTGGCAGCATGGGCACATCATTCCCCAAAGCGTTCGACGCAGGTTGAGTTCCTGAAGAGGAACATCCCAAGGTTACAAATGTAACCCTAGTTCCTCAAAGGAACGAGACACTGCGTCGTATCGCCATACTCCCGGCACCCCTGCTGGTGCTTGCTTCCCTACTCAAAGCTGAAGCCAGCTGCGCAGCATGTGCCTTTATAGCTTCCAGGTTGCTACGTCACGCCCTTCCATTGAACAGATTGCAAATGATATTCAGAGTCGGTCTTGCCAAAGGCGTTTCCCCAAATCGTTCAACGCAGAGTCTCGTTCCTTCGAGGAACTAGGGTTACATTCTTAACCTTGGGACAATCTCTTTGGCCAAGCATTCAAATAATGCATCTCATAATCTTGTACTGCTGTTATAGCTATAAGAATTACTATTAATAGTGTTCATCGTCTACTTGATTACGTCCTTAATTAATTTTTCTGTACATTTCTACAATATGTACATTAACTGACAGTCACCACTAGGGCTGTCACTTTTTATTCAATATTCGAACATGCATTTGTACATGACGTGAAATATCCGTAATTGAACTGTAAATAAAATATCCAGTTTTTAAAATGCCATGTGTGGCGCTTTTTTTACAGTCTGATTAGACCGTTTGTTTTTTATTTTATTCTTTGTCATCTTATCCAGTAGAGGGCACTCTAGACATATTGTAGCGTAGGCCCATGACCAAATCAAGCGAATAAGAGCTAGTAGCCAGGCACTAGTGGTGGAAATTATGATTCTTTCAAGAGATTCCTTCATTTTCAGTTCATTCACCAAAATTATTCGTTCAGATTTGTTCACTAATTCGTTCAGTGACCATTTCTTCATTTTACACAAAATATGCCAGTAAGTGACGAAAAAGAGTGTCTTAAGTCAATGAACGTATTCACTTGTTACAAAAACTGATTAAAATGTGTGCATACTCGCATTCAATATATACAGTTTTATATATTGTTTTATATATATTTAAGTTGTTCAAATGAACAAAGCACAAGATTTTCTTGCATAATTATAATTTTAATTGTTTGGTCAGACAGTTCATATATTAGCCTATATATTCACATTCATAAATCGGGGATTAAACTTGGAATTATGTTCTGTATGCGCGTATGTGCACAGTACCTATAACTGCGCTTTGCATTTTGCGAAATTGACGTGCTAAATGGCAAACTGACCCGTTTTACTCTCATTGATTTCATTCACGAATGAGATAAGCCATGTACCAGTTCTTTTCATTCACAAATGACATGGGTCAGTTCATTCAACTCGTTCGCGAATGACGTGTACCAGTTCAGTCATTTCGTTCACGAACGATATCTCTAGATCTCGTTCAGACTCATATGAAACTCATTCAGTGAAGGGCGTATTCATTCACTACATTCAACAAATCAGATGCAAAGCATGTCATACTTGAAGGCTATTGGGTCGAGGTTGAGTAACTCTTGAGTAAATCTTGACAGGATGAAACAGTTCACAGAGCTACCCGGTTCTGCGAGCTGCGCATGCGCTGCTAATAGCGCCACGCTGCTGTGGAGGGAGGAACTTCAGTGAATGAGAAATATGAGTCAGTGGATTACGTGAACGAGAACAATTTGTTCACCTAAAAGATTCGTTCAAAAAGAATGATTCGTTAACGAATGACACAACACTACCAGGCACGTCTGTGCACTCCGAACGTGTGTTCTCCACCATGGGTTACATTGTAAATAAAAAGAGAGCCGCACTTAATCCAGATCAAGTTGATAGACTGGTGTTTCTTGCAAACAATATTAAGAAATTAATTAGGCTAGGCTATATGCCTTACACCTGCTGCTGTTTAAGTTGTCACGTTATTGTTTGTGCCTGTTCTGAATCGTTTTTTTTTCTTTTCTTTTTTCCTTTAGCCTAGTGTTGTGGGATATGCATAGTGGCACTTCATATAAGTTGATATTCTAAGTTGATAACCTGCTGTTTCAAACATTAAGTAAAAAAATAATAATTCAGATAGTCCTCAATGTTAATACACGTGTGATTGAATCTCCATTAGGCTATGGTGTTTTTTTTTTGTGTGTTTTTTTTTAATGTGCAGGAGGTGCAATATATAAATATATTATAGAAACTTTATTTTCTGTAAAGCTGCTTTGCAACAATTTGTAATGTGAAAAGTGCTATAAAAATAAACTTGAATTGAATTGAATTGATTTATCTAAATTAACAAATATAAACAATAACTGCCTACCTGGCGATTCACACATCATGGAGAGAAATTATATATATAAAAAAACAACAGCCAGAAACACCCAATGCCTACAAGCTCAGTGATTTAATACTCCCAGATTATGAGAAATGCACAATTCTATTTACATAACATATCTGTTCAAGAAAAAGTCTGATGGTGGCTGCTTTATTTATATCTTTCTTTAGCTTTCCTCTACTTAACAATCCTTTCTGTTTTAAAATCGCATAAAAACATAAGGCCCTATTAATTGTACACAGGGGCAACATATTTGGGGGTGAAGGTTGAGATGATACTGAGTACTGAATAAGTAGAGGGCAAGGAAAAACCCATAACTTTTCCCTACGGATTTATACATTTAAAAGTAGAGTTTTTGAGATGTGATAAAGTGATCTTAAATGGAGCTTAAAATTATATTGTAGGTCAGACAAAAAAGACAATGTTGCCATTACTCACCTTACTATGTTCTGCCAAACCTGTATAAATGTATTTCTTCTGTAGAAATATAAAATAATATTTTGAGAAATATCTTGTTTTCTTCCTTTTTTTTTCTTCTGTGGAAGTCACAGTAGCTGAAACACATTAGATTTACCGTAATTGCACATTTCCAACTTTTAACATTTTTTTGTTGTTGTTGCTGTGGTCAATATCAAAGCCACACATTTATCCAGTTTGCTGTTATGAAGATTGCTTCAGAAAAAGATTATTTCTGAGTCTGAGGACATGAATATCTCAGAATCATTATATATTGGTCTGAGCCAACCGAAGGCCAAAATTCATGAATCATACCATAACATTGACAGGAGCTACAGTAGGATGTCTTTGACCTAGTTAAGGAAGGCAATAAAAGCGATGTTATTAGACTAAGGGAACATGGCAAGGTGAGACAGACACAGAGAGCCAAAGAGAAAGAAAAGGAAACACAACACACAGGACCAGTTATTGATCATTACTAACCCTAACAGTATGTTTAGTATTCATATAAAATCTGTGTCTCTGATCAGTAAAATATCTGTGATTCCATCAATAGTGTCGACTCCATGGTGTAGTTTTCTGAGAATGGGGTGTTTTTCTTGAACAAGGAAACGTAACAAACCAACATGAACTTCAAATACACAGGAAATTCTTCAAGTGTACACAGTCAAATATCTTTTAGGAGCACATGACAAACTATATCACACTGTCAAAGCACATGTCTTACTCTAACCTTACAAACCACAAAAACCCGTGAAAAACTAGTCAGTCCACATTACTGAGAGCAGTCAGTGCCATTCACTTACTGCATGCAATTGAGTGATAAGTGAGTGAACGATACATGCAAACTTGCACATGAGATTGAATTCCCCCACTTACACCGAAACTATGCAATATAATGCTGTACATGACTGGTATTTAGATATGATTGCATAAAAATCCCATTTCATTTTGTCCACTCAGGCCAGAAATGTGTTATAAGAAAAGAAAAGAAAAAATCATAATACTTTATTTTATTCACTTAATTCCTTTAATATTTGAATATTTGATTCCAAATTTGATTCCATTTGATAATTTTTTTTTTTTAATCATATTAAAATCACTATTCCTCTGCTTTAACCTGAGTCAGATTTGGTGAACTGTTACTGCAAAACTCTACACACAAATCTCTACATTTCTCAGTGCTTTCACCATGTGATCATTTAGAAAGCACTAATTCAATATTGTTCACTCAAGTCTGCAAAGTTTGAGCTCAGTTAACACACAGTTACCCAAGTGGAAACACTAGGAGTCAAATTTTATCACACATCAATCAGAACCTTCGATGAAGATAAAAGGGACAAAGTCAGTTTACAGTTTTTCTCTATGGAAATGGTGCATTTCTTAGATCAGAAATGAAATTCTCAAAACTACTTGTTTTACCCCCAATATCATCTAGTCACTTGTGAACATAATAACATTTTCCAATTCTTTTGAACAAGTTGCGATTGCTTTGTTACAATCATGCAATTAATTAAGTGCATTTGTCTGTGATTTCCTACATCATGAGTTGCTATTGTCATGCTGCTCAAAGTGTATTATATAGTTCTCTGTGCAATAGTCTTACCCCTCAAAACCTCAAGTCATTAGTTCATCGTATAAGTCATTACGGTAAATGCAAAATGGTTGATATAGTTGTCAGAAACTGTCAAGCATATTTATTACACAGTTCTATTAGACAAGTGAATCTTGACTTTTACTAATGAAGAGAATATAAAGTAGTTCAACCAATGACCAACCAGTTCTCTGAAATAGCTGAAAGTAACATGTCATGAACCTTCAATTGGAAATCATATATAGACACAGAGGACAACACAAGAGTTACAAATTCTGACAATGGACTTTCTAATATATATTTTTGCCTTTGTGGCGATATTCCTTTTTCTTTTCTATTGCACAATGACAATGTAAGGTTTTTGGTTGTTTTTTTTTTTTTTTTTTTTTTTTTTTTTGGTTATAGACCACTAATAAAAGTGTAACTGTGAATCATATCCAGTCTTTTTTTTCAATCAATATCCTACATACAGTAATATGCAGCCTTCTGCATTTCAGTACAGTTACTGGGATCCAAACTGATGCCATAGATTATAGCAGATATAGAGTGTGGTGTTATTTTGACAACATGGTTATACTTGTTTGTGAACAATGACACAAGGGCTTTACTTTCTGATGGAACTGATATGTCCATTCACAAATACTTACTTTTGACAGATGGATTTAAGATTTTAAGTAAGTTACAGGCTTTTGCAGGAAATCCATTGTTGAGAATTGTTTTGAGAAATGCAAATACTTCTTTGCAAATATTACATTAAGGATGATTCGAGAAATGCACCAAAGCAACTGAGAAAAACTGTATTCAGGGTTGAAACAATGGGCCTCATTCATGAAACATATGCAGAACTATCTTTTTTGTGTGTAAATTGTTTGTGAAGCCGTTCTGACATAAACTTCCGAATTCATGAAAATGTTCACATTTTCAAAATGTTTTTTCAAACTGATGACACTGAATTTTGATGCACTGCCATAATAATTACAAGTTCATTTGCCCTTGGCCTCATTTTGAATTTCTTATAATTTTTTATTATTATTTTGCAGCTTTAGAGTTGATAACTGTAAAAGGCAGCGCTCGTCTCTGTCACTATTTACCCGGCTGTAAATAGAGTAGGTATGGGACAAATACATAAACAACCTATTTGTACAATGACTGCCTACAATGATGGAGTCAATATTATTGGTTACTGCTTTATTATATTAAGTACAATTCTTAAAAATTAGCAGGATAATACTTTGCCATCGTTAATATTCTATACCATAGCAACTAAAGCCTCTCAGCTGGTAAAACGCTATGCTACCAACGCATTCTCAAGTGCCGCCAGCCGGTAGTTTTAAGAAATGTTTAGCTGGCTAAAAACATTTTGGTTGTCAAACATTATTGAATTATTGAATTATGATTACTGTGAATTTACTCAAGTCTATATTTATGCAAGTTTCATGAATGAGGCCCAAAAGATCCACAAAGAGGTCAAGGACAACACAGAGGAGAAGGAGTACAGAGTAGAAAAAGAAATTAAGAACAAGGAAGAGTAGGAGGTGGATGTGGAGAGGGAGTACGGAGAGGAGAAGGAGAAAGAGGAAGAAGAGGGTAGGAGGACGACAACATGGAAGAGAAAGATGCAGGGCAAGAGCAAGAAGACAAGCAGTCTCTAATACTTTAGATGATACGTGCCAGGGTTGGATCAGGCATGTGAGAAGATTTCACCCCTCTGCCTGGCCAGGGCCAATATAGTCTTTGATGTTGAATTGTTGTTGTTTGTTGTATTGTACTGTACTCTACAGTACATTAAATTAAAGAATAAAACAATTGGGGATTAGCACAAGCAACAATTATTACTGTTTTTTTTTTTTTAGTATTATTTTAAATGTATATCATCGAGTGTGTAAGACTGTGTTGTAGTGTGTTCGTTTCTGAGGGTTTGTTTGTGTGTCATGTCTGAGAGCAATTTTTGAAAGATTGAGTGGTTAAGAGTGGAGAGCTTAATTTTGACCTGAATATAGGAAGTTTGGGGAATTGAGTTAGAAGTTATGGATTTGGGTTTAGTCAAAAAAGAGGAATAATTTCAACGAC
This sequence comes from Carassius gibelio, assembly GCF_023724105.1. NCBI lineage: Eukaryota > Metazoa > Chordata > Actinopteri > Cypriniformes > Cyprinidae > Carassius > Carassius gibelio. The sequence goes on along the minus strand of NC_068396.1, from coordinate 27,134,060 downwards.
ACCAATCTGTGGCAGACAGAAACACTGAAGAGGGACGTCAGGAGCCTTATTGTCATGGTGTAAAGAACAGAAACTGCTCTTTGTTAATAATTAGAATCTTTTCTGTGAGGATCCTAGGCTCCTTAACATTAGATCACTCAAAGCAGTTAATGTAAATGAAGTAATCACAGATAATAGATTAGGTGTAGTCTGCTTGACTGAAACCTGGCACAAACCAAATGATTATATTGTTCTAATTGAGTCTACTCCACCAAGATACTGTTATAAGCAAGAGCCCTACCAGACTAGTCATGGCAGCGTTGTTGCAACAATATATAGTTATCTCAATGTAAATGATACAGGTTTAACAGGTTTAAATACTTCTGCTTAAAGGGTCATGAAACCCCCCATTCAGCACTGGTTAGTTCTCACCACAGTTAAAAAAAAAAAATGCTAAAAAGTGGAATTGTGAACTATTTTTGTTAAATGTGTGCCAAAATCATCTCAATTAAAAGAACCAAAGACTTAAACTATACTTCAGTCTGTGTGCATTTAATTTATTGAATACATGAGTTTCACAATTTGAGTTGAATTACTAAAATAAATGAACTTTTTCACACCATTCAAATTTATTGAGATGCACCTGCAAGAATTGCTGTTAACAGTGTTAATCGTTTGTTTATGTCATAAACTGAATTTTACAGTATATTTCTGGCCTGTAAACATCAATTTGACAAGCTAATACTAAATATATTTTAGAAACTTAATTTTCTGTAAAGCTGATTTGCAACGATGTGTATCGTGAAAACCACTATTCAAATAAACATCAATATAATATCATATATATATATATATATATATATATATATATATATATATATATATATATATATATATATATATATATATATATATATATATATATATATATATATATATCACGATTCTAGATTTTATCACAGTTCTTTGTCATGTTGTTTTTACTATTTTGCAAGTTGTCTAAGCACCACAGTCAAACTAATTTCCCTATTATAAAGATAAAGCCTTTCAAGCTAACAAAATATAATAAAAAAGGCAGATATTTAGGCCAAAGTAGGCGGAGATAAAAAAAAAAAAAGATATTTGTCAGTATTTTATATTTGTTATGATAAGAAGAAAGATATACATGACAACTACATATACAAATAAAACAAACAATGCTTTATTTTTCAGGTACAGTAGGTGTATTTAGCAGGAACATTCAACAATATAAAAATAAAACACTATATAGACTGATTCCTAATACAACTGTTTTATAGATCTTCAGTCAAGGTTAGCGAGTGATTTTTCTCTTTGTGATTTGTTGTTTTATTATTCTTAAAGGAATAGTTCACCCAAAAATAAAAACTCTGTTATCTGTCTGTGAATTCTGCCATAGTGTTTTATTTTTATACCGTCATTTACTCACTCAAAAGTTGTTTTAAACCTGAAGGAGTTTATTTCTTCTTCTAATTAACGTGAGTACATATTTCATAGTGTTAAAAGATGAAGAAAAAGATAAACTTGTTTTTTTCAACCATGATTTTTCAGTTTGCCATAATTGGTTAAAAGCTGCCAATGCATACTGTCATCATGGACGTCACGTACGTACCAGGAAACAAAGACTTATTCTGATAATGTTGTTTCTCAAGTTTGTCAACCAAGTTGAGCAATGCTCTCGTGCTCTCAGGCTCTCAAAACTCTCATTGGTCAGTTCTTCAAAAGAAAAAAAACCTGTCACACTTTAAATATCGGCTCACCTGTCTGCTAAGCTCCATTAGAGGGAACCCTTTAACTGACGACTGGAAATTGCTAAACGGATTAACCTGGATTGCCTTTTTTTTGTGGAGAAATAATCAAAAGGTAAGTTGTTTTGAAAATGTTTTCAGTTGTTGTATCTAATCAATTTGTATAAATATAAAATGTTATGAAAATGAATCTAAGTTTAAGAAGACAAAGATTATTGTGTGTGTTTTTTTTATTTTATTTTTTTATTCTTTTGTAAATCCTAAAGCAGCTTTGAAGGGTGTGTGTGAAATTTAGTACGTTTTAAGAATTCTGTAAAAACTTGGTTATTCTGTTTTTGTTTGTTACTTATGCAGCTCTTGATACCTTTTAAAATGTTGACATCAAACTCACCACCCATGTGAATTTTGATTTGATTTGATTTTTGAACTTTGGTGCATCATACTTATATGCTTCATTTTCATTTTTAGGAATATTACTAAAAGAACAATGGAGTGGAGGATTATAGTACCTGTTCTGTGTCTAATTGGTAAGAACCTAATAGTGATGCTTGTTCTAAATAAGTAGTGATAGTTAATGTTCCTAACTGCACTTAGGTTACAAAGGGATTTTATGGTCAGAAACTATTATTCGAAATAAAAACAAAATCAGGATCACAGCTAAATGAAAAAGAAAGTGACAAACGTTCTAATCAAACTTTTTTCACAACAATGCAGATGTATAAAGATCTATCCATAGCCTACAGTGATACCTGTATTATCATATTTTTTACTTTCAAACTGGAACAGTTCAGTCAAATAGGCTTTGCTGGAATAGAATCTAGCGAATCTAGAGTTTAACAATTATAATTATAATTTGTTTAATTTTAAATGTTTATTTTTTATTTTTATTAAATTAAATAAAATTTTCTTTTCTTTTGTTTTTATTTACTTTTAATTCTATCATGTCTCATTTTCCCTAATTTCACCTTAAACAGGATTCCTATCTGTGCCAGGATATGTTGCTGGCAATAACAGCACTGACACCACCAACAACAGCACCAACATCACCAACACCATCGCCACCACCCCCTCCACCAACAACAACACGAACATCACCAACACCATTGCCACCACCCTCTCCACCAACAACAACACCAACATCACCAACACCATCGCCACCACCCTCTCCACCAACAACAACACCAACATCACCAACACCATCACCACCACCCCCTCCACCAACAGCACCACCAACAGCACCACCACCAGCCCCACCAACAACAGCCCCACTACTTTTGACTTTAATATAACGTTCCACATTGATGAAACTTTCAATGCAAACTTCACAGACATGACCAATAGTGCCACAATAGCCCTTAAAAACAGAATCGTCTCTCAGGTAATATTTTTAGCCCATGAGGAATATATATATATATATTTTTCATCCTGTTATGTTGCTTGATATTGCAAACTGGTATTTCTTATCATAATGTTATAATATAATATAGTATTTAAAAATACACTGGTTTAGTTCTACCATTTATTGCACTTTGTTATCCTTAATAAAAATAAATGAAAATTAAATGTATCAAAGTCCTAACCTGTTTGTTTATCTTTTGTAGATTACACCAGCTTACACTCAAATTAAAAACTTTCAACGCTTTGATATTCTGCAATTCAGGTAAAAGAGAATGAAACAATATACAAATGTTTTTTTTTTTTTTTTTTTTTTTGTCACATCATGCTAAATTAATTTATACATGTATTAATTGTTTGGTTTGGTGCTAGAATGGTTGGTTGTATTGTTACTTTGTCTGTCAACTGACTATTCGTTCACCCAGTTCATTCGTTTATTCTTTACATGTGTGCCCTATCAGGAATGGCTCCATTGTGGTCGACGGAAAACTGATCTTTAACAACAGTGACTCCAAGCCTTCTGTGGCAAACCTGACACAAATCTTGAATAATGGAAATTTTAGCTTCAAAGTCCTGTCCAATCTCACCAGTGTTGCTGAGGTCACAACAACTGCTGGTCAGTGTGTGTTTACAGATTTATCTTTCAATCGTTAAGATTGCATTACTTTACCCCTGTTAAAAGTGCATGTATTTTAGTGTTCAGAATCCTTCAATTATTAACTATATCACTTTTTCTTTTAATTCTTCTCTAAAATGAAACAAAAGGGACAACTACAACTACTGCTTCAGCTACGACTCAAGCTGTAACAACCTCAGCAGGCACTAAACTGTACATTGTAGTCTTCAAAATAATGCAAAACTTCACAGACGACCTGTCAAACCTGACCTCTCCTGCAGCCATCAATCTGACAAACACTGTCATTTTTCAGGTAATTATTTTGTCCTTTGAATAACAGCAATACTTCAGTTGAAAAATAATCTGAACTTTTGACTAGTTCATGATCTTAAAATTAAAATCTCTCCTGAATTGTCTTTCATTTATTGTAGTTTGAAAAAGTTTTTAAAACTTTGAAGAGCTACAGGCGCATGACTATCCGGCAGTTCAGGTAAATGATATAAAATTATATATTTATATACAATCAAAATGGCAACATCGCAGATTAATTTACACACATTGGTTGATTGCTTTTTTTTGGTTTGTTTGGCTGGATTCATTGTTCAGTTTTGTATTTACTCTTTATTTGATCATTATTCCCTCTCAGGAAAGGCTCCATTGAAGTAGATTCTTCTGTTGAATTCGACAAAGCCTCTCCTCCTACTTTACAAGAAGTAGCTAAAGCCTTTACTGATGCTGTTAACAATGGAAACTTTACATTGCAAATTAATGCAACATCTATACTAGTTACAGACCCTTCAGCCCCTGGTCAGTATACATTTATTGACACAAGTTTTCATGTAATGACTCTTACATATTCTCTGTGATGGGTTTAGCAGCTAAAATAGTATTACATGATAGACCAGGCCAACACTTAAATATAAATAACATAAGAATGAAAGTAATGGGGGCAGGACGATACCCTGTTGTATATAAAATCAGCAAAGACAAACTATAAATGAATGATGTTGAAAGATGTTTTATGATGTTTTAATATGCTTTTAATATTTCTTTTCTTTTTCTTTTCACAGCTAACAAGTCTCCAGTCTTGGCTAGTATTCTCACTGCTTTCTGGATGACGCTAGCATCACTTCTGTTTTCCGCTGTGATGCACTAAGCATCACCTTCACACATAAAATCATGCGACTGCAAAATGATTGTGACATTTTGGATTATTTTGGCCACATTTAGAATCAGCAGGTCACAAATGAAAACAAGCCAAGTTATGATCTACCTGTAACATTTACTAGTCTTTCTTGCCACATATAGAGCCTGGTGATACGTGTAAGTTATGGTATTTTGGTTTCTGATTTACAAAAAAAAAAACACACTGTTTGTGCATGTGTACACTTGGCTGGAGGATTAATGAGGATTGGTTTATTGAAACCACATCTGAACATTTCTCTATGCCACAGAAATGGCACAAGTGAAAGTTACCTGTAGAGTTATTATGTTGAAATTCAAAATTGAGATCGCTTTGTGCTTTTGAAAACGGATTTAACAGTAAATACATTTACCAATGTATTAGTTTGATTTTGAAGATGTGAAATGTATGTATTTAACCTTTAAGTTAATGAAAGATGTTCTAGTAAATGCTCTGTATTATGTTTTATGAAGTACTAATGTTTAATAAAATGAAGGTGGAATCCTGTTCCGTTGTAAATTCAGTGCTGCAAAAACTTTACAAATAAAGACTTTATTCAAACAAATCAACTTTTTGATCTGTGACAGCATGAAGAACTGACATTCGGTCTGTTCCCATATCTTCAAAATTACTTTTAGAAAACATCAGATCACACAAAATTGCAGGGAGATGTGGGCAAGCGGTCAAGTGCAATATAATACAAAGTTCAACCACTTTTTTTTTTTGACTGTCCCAAACGTTGATATACATTTTTACCACATATCTGCTGCAAATGACATTAGTTTTTAATCTTAAAACTGTACAAGGAGTTTGTTACAACCTACCCTGCACTGTAAAAAAAAAAGAAAAGAAGAAGAAGAAGTTTGAATAAAACAAAGATTGGTGTTGCTTGCTGTTTCTTTGTAATTTACAAGCAGAATTTGAGTGATTTAGTTTCTTCCATTTTCCAGGGCGGGTTGGAAAAATAGGTGGGGTGGGAAACATGAAGCAACAATAAAAAAAGCAGGGCGTGTTAATACTCTTTAGTCACTATGTCAAACAGAGGCTTAAACTGATGATGTAAGAACATTCCTAGCCTCCTATATCGTATATTCTTTCCGTTTCCTGCTATTGTGTAAACCCTAATATGTGTGATCAAAAATGCACTACTGGTACCAGGGTTAATTATAGAAAGCCAAGATGAAAAAAATAACAAATAAAAATATGTACATGTCAGAATGCATTAACTTTAATATCAAATAATTTACAATATATAACAACAGGAAGCTAAATAATGTCAACTAAAGATAGTAGCTTTCAATAAGAATAAACAATTGAAGTGAAGCACCTTTATTTGTACACTTTATTCCAAACCAACATATATATTATTTTAATCTGACACAAACAAATACATTTACACAAATCCCAGATGAATAATATGTAAGTAACAATGATGTAATAAGTTATTTTATTTAGTAGTAGTTTTTAGTTAATATTAACTTTAGTATTAGTAATGTGTGGATAGTAACTTGTGGTCTGTCAATACTATAATATACATATACATACAGTACTATATAGTATTACATAGGGTATATACTATATCTATCATGCTAGAGAATATATAAATATAATATATACCCTACCAGATATTTAGTAGATTTTTTTTTTTGGTTTTTAGTTTTAGTACTTGATAGTACTAAAAAACTACAGAAAAATAGACTTCTACAACATTTGTCCATTCTTCACTAACAAAATCAGCTTAAATATTGTATTAAACAAAGTATTTTTCATTTTATATCTTTTGAGAACGTTCCTAGTACACTTTAAATTACAAACACATGACAGTTTGGGCTAATAAAACAGTAATAGCTGGAGATCAGAAATGGCCATAGCACTATCACTGCTGCTACATTAGTGACAAATGATATTATTGGGGCCTTAGATAAGAAGCAACATTCTGCTGCATTATTTGTTGATCTTTCTAAGGCATTTGATTCGGTTGATCATGGAATGTTATTGACCTAACTACATTCAGTTGGTTTTAGTGAGAAGGTGTAAGGACTGGTGAAAGGAGTGGCAGGAAGCAAGTGTGAGTTAATGGGTTTTTAATATAATGAAAGACACTGTACATGAAGACAGGAACACAGGTGATACTTGGCCAGGGATACACAGTCCGAGAAGATGCAGGTGAGTGGAGGATCCGAAGTGCTGTGATAAGTTGGCAACAGGAGAGGGTGACACAGGAACTGCGGTAAGAGGTAAGTGATGAATCCAACGGTGAGATGAGATGAGTGGACAGGGAGACAAGACAATCCAATGAAGAAACAACACAAAGAGAGCAGAACATGAGACGAGGAACTGAAACAACACTCTGACAAACACAAGATGCTAGGGAGGAGTAATGAGTGACAGTTGTTGCTGATGACAATTAGCAGAGACGCCCAACAGAAACAATCAGTGCTGACGCATAACACACAGACTTCACCCACATAGTGAAAAACCCCGAGATCACGGTTTACCAACCGTGACAGAAGGCTGTTGCATGGTTCCAGAATTATTTGGCAGATTATATTCAATGTGTTTATGCTGAAGGTTATAAATCTGATTTTCTTGAGATAACTAAAGGTGTCCCTCAAGGATCAATCTTAGTGTCATGATTCTGCCCTCGTGTCCTTGATTTTTCCTAGTCTTGAGGCAGGATCATGACAGACCCATGTTTTGTGTACAAGCGCATGGCCTTGTCTTTGGGCCATGTGCTTGTGTTGTCTCGTTCCCTTGCCCCGCCCCCTTGTTATCCCAGTCGTGTCGTGATTGTCCTATCTGTAACACCTGTCGTGTCTTGATTAGTACCCCTATTTAGATCTCCTAGTGTGCTCTGTCTTGCGTCGGTTCATTGTGATTGTACCTGTGATTGTGATTGTTCCACTCTGTGATTGTTCCTTAAAGAAGTGTTTGTATTACCGTGAGTGTTTGTTTATAGTTAGTATTTAGAGTCCTTGTTTATCTTGCTAGTCCAGTCCTGTTTTAGTTATTTAGTCTTTACCTTGCTCCGTGTTTTCCCCCTCGTGGGGTTTGTTTTCCCCTTTTTGTAATAAACTCTTTGTTTGAGAATCCCTGTCTGCACCTGAGTTCCTCCCTTACCAAACCTTGACAGAATGAACCGACCACAATGGAACTCAGCAGACAGGAGGCAATGCTGGATGGCATCAGCCGGCCAGCGAGATTGTTTTGAGGGCTCTCGCCTTGTGGTGTTCCGGGGGACCAGGGGAGGTCGTTCCGGAGCGAGCGAGCGAGAGGAGGAGCCCCAGAGGTCCCCACCTACCCAGCTGCCCACGGTCCCAGAGGGTCGTGTCCTGGCCGTGGCAACCCTGGGGGATCAGGCAAGTCCCCCCCAGAGTCCTGAGGCACCTCCCACTACCTTCAGTCTCCCCAACAAGCGAGGGAGACGGTTTTCATGGGAGTCGGCTTCAGAGTCTTCGGCGTCCGAGTCTGCCCTGTCCGAGACCAAACTCCCCCAACCCGCCTCTGACCCAGCTGTAGCCTCTGCACCGCGCCCGAGGAGGAAGAGGAAGAAGAAGGGGCCTGCCGGTCCTGTGACCCTGTCTCCTCCCGAGCCAGCAGCGGTGAGCGTGCCTGAGCCAGCAGCGGTGAGCCCTGGCGTGCCCGTGCCAGCAGCGGAGAGAGCTGGCGTGCCCGTGCCAGCAGCGGTGAGCGCTGGCGTGCCCGTGCCAGCAGCGGAGAGAGCTGGCGTGCCCGAGCCAGCAGCGGTGGGCGTGCCCGAGCCAGCAGCGGTGGGCGTGCCCGAGCCAGCAGCGGTGGGCGTGCCCGAGCCAGCAGCGGTGGGCGTGCCCGAGCCAGCAGCGGTGAGCGTGCCCGAGCCAGCAGCGGTGAGCGTGCCCGAGCCAGCAGCGGTGAGCGTGCCCGAGCCGGCAAAGAGAGCTGCAGTCGTGAGAGCGGAGGAGAGAGCCGCGGCCGACTCTGCAGCAAGGACTCTTGTACAGTCGGTCTCTTCTCATAAGGAGATGCCTATTATCCTTGCTGCTAAAGCCTTTTCTGATTATTTGTCCCGTCTTGTCCAAATCCTAGAAGTCCCCGTCAGTCCTGTTTTGTCCCCTGACCCTGTCCCCAGAAGTCCTATGTGTCCAGCCGTTGTCTCCCCGTGTCCGGTTGATGTGGCCCCGTGTCCGGTTGATGTGGCCCCGTGTCCGGTTGATGTGGCCCCGTGTCCGGTTGATGTGGCCCCGTGTCCGGTTGATGTGGCCCCGTGTCCGGTTGATGTGGCCCCGTGTCCGGTTGATGTGGCCCCGTGTCCCGTTGATGTGGCCCCGTGTCCTGTGGTCCCCCCGTGTCCAGTAGATGTTGTCCCCCCGTGTCCAGTAGATGTCGTCTCCCCGCGTCCCGTAAGTCTTGCCCCGCGTCCCGTAAGTGTTGTCCCGCGTCCCTTGTCTGGTCCTGTCATGTCCCCTGTCAGTTGTCCCGAGACCCCTCCCCGCCCCTCACCACCCAGACCTGCCCGTACCCCCCGTCGTCAGCCTTCGTCCTGTCCTCCTAGGATTCCTACCCCACCCACCCGCCCTGGTCTGTCCCCCATGAACTTTGTGGTCCCGCCCCCTCCCCTTCCCTGTTTGTTTTTTTTTATTTGTCACCCCAACCCTGCCGTTGTGTACTCATGTTTGCCTTTGTTGTTATTTGTCATGTCCTGTTGGTTTGTGTCTGTGTCCCAGTCTGTCATGTCAGTCGTGTCCCGTGTTTGTTCCCTTGAGGAGCGTCTGGAAGCCGCTCCTTAAGGGAGGGGTTCTGTCATGATTCTGCCCTCGTGTCCTTGATTTTTCCTAGTCTTGAGGCAGGATCATGACAGACCCATGTTTTGTGTACAAGCGCATGGCCTTGTCTTTGGGCCATGTGCTTGTGTTGTCTCGTTCCCTTGCCCCGCCCCCTTGTTATCCCAGTCGTGTCGTGATTGTCCTATCTGTAACACCTGTCGTGTCTTGATTAGTACCCCTATTTAGATCTCCTAGTGTGCTCTGTCTTGCGTCGGTTCATTGTGATTGTACCTGTGATTGTGATTGTTCCACTCTGTGATTGTTCCTTAAAGAAGTGTTTGTATTACCGTGAGTGTTTGTTTATAGTTAGTATTTAGAGTCCTTGTTTATCTTGCTAGTCCAGTCCTGTTTTAGTTATTTAGTCTTTACCTTGCTCCGTGTTTTCCCCCTCGTGGGGTTTGTTTTCCCCTTTTTGTAATAAACTCTTTGTTTGAGAATCCCTGTCTGCACCTGAGTTCCTCCCTTACCAAACCTTGACACTTAGGACCTATTCTGTTTTCAATTTTTATAAATGATTTGGATAGAGATGTTCAAGCCAAATTACATTTATACGCTGATGATGCAGTCGTTTACACCCAGGCTTCCACCATTTCAGTAGCAGTACAGGAACTTCAGACTGCATGTCAGGCATTGCAATACACATTATTGAGTCTAAAAATGGTTTTAAATACACAGAAAACAAAGTTTATGGTCTTATCAAAAGCTCGATTACAGCTACTTGGCATTTTGTCATTAGATAGGAAATCAATTGAGAGAGTGTCTTCATACAAGTACTTGGGGATATGGATAGATGATAAGCTATCCTTCAATGAACATATTACTGCTTTAGTTAAGAAACTTAAACTCAAGCTTGGCTTCTATTACAGAAACAAAATCTAGTGCTAGGAAGAAACTTGTGGAAGCTACTTTTCTGCGTGTAATTGATTATGGAGATATATTTTACATGCATGCTGCATTTTCCATCCTGTGTCATGTAGATTCAGTTTACCATGCATCACTATGATCCATAACAAATACAAAGTCCCTTACCCATCACTCCATTCTTTATGATTTAATTGGTTGGACATCACTTAAAATTAGTAGACAACAGCACTGGTATATCTTTATAAAGCTAAACTTGGCAAATTTCCACTCTACCTCTGTAACCTCCTCTCTGTTTGCTCTATTCAGCTACGCTCCTCAAAGTGATTGACTTATAATGTGCCACGAGTTACAACCGAATTGGGAAAAACTGCCTTTTCTTATTCAGCACCTTGGGGGTGGAATAATCTACAAAAAGAGCTAAAGTTAGAAGCCCTTATGTCCATAAATGAATTTAAAACTACCGTAAAGAGTGTTGTGATGGATACATGTTCTTGGTTTTCTTAAGAGTCACATTGTGTTTTATATATTTATTTTAATATTTTGTTTAATTTAATACTTCTTTTATCGTGAAAATGTAATTTGGTGTTTGTTATGTATGCATTTGTTGTGATTTGGCTGCTACCTTGGCCAGGTCTCTCTTGCAAAAGAGATTCTGAATCTCAATGGGACCTCCTGGTTAAATAAAGGTATAATAATAAAAATGTGGTACTCGATTTCATGGTGGAAGATTCAAAAGTTGCATTTGTATTAGGCTGGGGTGTTCTAGAAGTAACTACTTCCCCTGTAATATAAAATGTGCAGCACACATGACAACATTATGTTAATTTGTGAATTGTACTTCACACACTCACCTGCTTTGATAGTATCAAGTATGATGTCCAAAGGTATGGTACCATTCACAGCAGTCCGTTTAAGAATTTTCTCAACCTCAAATGTGCTTGGAACTGTAGAAGAATTCTCAAAGATCAAAAAGAGTCATATCAACTTTAATGGAGCCCCTCCTGAAAAAAAAAGAACAAAATAAATTATTAATTAATTAATTAATAATAATAATAACCCCAAGTATCCTATAAAAATGGGATCCAGTTATTTAAAATATCCTGGACATCTTTATGATGAATTTGAAAGATCACATCTGGCATGCTTACACGAAAGAGTTGACTTGCATCACTTGTATCCTCTGAGATTGCTTGCACTGTAAATTCTGTTTATCTGCAAGTGATGAAAATATTTTTTTTTCTATAAATAGAGTACAGCCTGAAATGTATAATAATATTATATTAATAATATGCACTCCCCTCATTTGAATAAAAATGCTTATTCGATCGTCATTTGCAGACATCTTGAACTTAGTATAACAGGAATCATGACTTTTTATGTTTAGTTGGTTGTTTATTTGTTGAGTTCCAATCCATTGACAGTTGTTTTTTGTGTTCTACCATGTACTATTTACTTTAGTCCCATTGCTCATGGTTGCTTTTACTACTCTATTAGCTAAAGGAACATTCCTCTTAAATGGAGGTGTGCCACTTCCCCTACTCACAATAGATGTATTTCACACACACACACACACACACACACACACACACACACACACACACACACTTTTTTAAAAAGTGATAAATATAACTTAATTCACACCATATTTCTGATATTATCGATCAATCTTATCAGATTAATTTTGATCGCTCAGTTTTATTTTATATCCGTGAGTGCAGTACACCTGCAAAGCGTTAGCACTCGTTAGCTTGTCATTAGCGTTTTCATTCGAAAATCCAGTTCTCGCTACAGTTTTTCACAAGTTCATCAAACAACCGCAGTAAGAATATTTAATCAAGCACGGTGAGTAATGGCTTCTCCTGCTATTGTTATTTGCACCTCTTGCCACATGTACAGTTTATCTAGCTCTGTCGCAGATGAGGGATTTACATGTGATAAATGCAGGGAAATAGTTAGGCTGACAGAGAAGATTTCAGAATTAGAGACATGCATCCAAACTTTAATTGAGGACAGTAAGAATGTTAGGGCTCTAGATACGGCTGGATGCGTCTAGCTCAGTGATTCCTGTACATTGTTCGGTTCCAGCAACAGAGCCCCTGCAGCAGGGCAACTGGGTGATGGTGAGGCAGCGTAGTCGTGGGTCAAAACATCGCTCATCTGTTCCGATCAAAACATTAAACAGGTTCTCCCCACTCAGTGATGCACCCACTGAGAAACCTAATGATTACATTATTTTAAATGAGTCCACCCCCCAAGATTACGGTTATAAACATGAGCCGCGTCTAAAAGGCAAAGGGGGAGGTGTTGCTTCAATTTATAACAACGTTTTCAGAATTTCTCAGAGAGCAGGCTTCAAGTATAACTCCTTTGAAGTAATGGTGCTTCATATAACATTATCCAGAGAAACAAAAGTTAATGATAAATCCCCTGTTATGTTTGTACTGGCTACTGTATACAGTCCACCAGGGCACCATACAGACTTTATTAAAGAGTTTGGTGATTTTACATCTGAGTTAGTTCTGGCTGCAGATAAAGTTTTAATAGTTGGTGATTTTAATATCCATGTTGATAATGAAAAAGATACTACTAGGTACTAGGTAATAAAGTACTAGGGCCGCTACTCTTCACGCTTTATATGTTACCCTTGGGAGATATCATCAGGAAACATGGTGTTAGCTTATAGTTATATTTCTTCGCGGCCTGGTGAAACACACCAATTTGAAAAACTAATGGAATGCATAGTCGATATAAAAAACTGGCTAAATTCTGAAAAAAACAGAGGTGTTAATCATAGGACCTAAAAACTCTGCTTGTAATAACCTAGAACACTGTCTAAGACTTGATGGTGGCTCTGTCAATTCTTCATCATCAGTTAGGAACCTAGGTGTGCTATTTGATAATTTGCTATTTGCAATCTTTCCTTAGAAAGCCACGTTTCTACCATTTGTAAAACTGCATTTTTCCATCTCAAAAATATATCTTAATTACGGCCTATGCTCTCAATGTCAAATGCAGAAATGCTAATCCATGCATTTAGGTTAGAGGGTTAGATTATTATCTATACCGTTATAGACACTGACTTGAAAATAATTCCTGATTCCCAAAAGGAGCTATAATAGTGTTTTGACCTGATCTCACTAGTGGAGTAGTCTTTGTGTTTGTCATGTTTGTGTGTCATCTGAGGCCAGAGTTTGATTGTGACAGAAAAAGTCTTGCCTAAAATATTTTATCTTAAATATTTGGATTCAGAAATTTGAGATTTGTACAAATTGGTGTGTAGTTTTGAGATTTTGTTTCTAGGTGTAAGAAATGGTGAATTGCTTTATGAATAGTGTGACAGTAGTCAAGAGAAACTGTTGTGATTGGTATTTATGATTGTAAATGTATGAATGATGAGTGGTTGTGATATTTATCACTGAAAGTTTCATTTAGATTGTATCTTAAGTGTATGCTTCCCTCGTCAAGGGTAGGAGGATCAGTATTTGTGCCCTCTGTTGTTGGTGCTACAGTGGTGGACACATTTGAAGTATGAACCTCTGTCACTGGCTTCCTGATGTTAGTGTTGTTGTTGTCAATATTGTTGAATATACTGTTGTAGAATTTAATACAGTAGATGAACCCTTAGCAAGTGTAGTCTTAGTTAATTCTGGTTTATTTCCAACAGTTTCTGTTGCTGTTGTCCTTGATGAAATTGCTGGCAATGTTGATGTCACTGGTACAAAGGTTGAAATATCAATGAACAGTACAGTAGATATAGAAATGAAACAGGGCTAAGTCTGGCGTGCTGCACACGGACCAAGTCCAGCTTCAGTGTCGGTAAGTTATGGCTAACTCATTTGGTCGATTCAGTCCAAAATCTGAAAGTGAGTACACAGGCATCCAGGCTGGGTGTGGCAGATGGATCGAGGCTGATTGCAAATTAAAACAGACACTATTTCAACTGAACAGAGATGACATAACTGAATTCAATGATGAACTGCCTTTAACTATCATTTTGCATTATTGAGACACTGTTTTCCAAATGAATGTTGTTCAGTGCTTTGGCGCAATGTATTTTGTTTAAAGCACTATATAAATAAAGGTGATTGATTGATTGATGGAAAATTCTCTAGCAGGTGAACATTTTTACTGAAAATGGCCCGAGGGTTTGTGCATGAGGTAGATGTAAATAGCCTATCAGCAAACGTCAGATTGGTAAGTTTTAACTAGACTTTAGCGGAGTCAGCAGTTCGCTTGACAGAAAATAATGATCTAAACCTAAAGTATCTATTGTTTTCTATTGTTGGTGGGGTGTTATTTTGGTTTCCAATCACTGAAGGAAGCTATGCAAGGTTCTTATGATGGCAGCTGCAAAACAAAAGTCACATGACTGAAACCCATGAATAGTCATCATTACATAGTTTGTCAAACCTGTTTGGGGCACTGCGTTTGTTGTTCCAGGTGCCACTGTAGACCATACAGTTGTGTCTGAAACCAGTGTCTCAGTTTTGGATGTTCTTTTAGCTGTTGTACTTTCAAAACTAACTCCCACACCTGATGTAGCTGATAGATTTGCAGATGAAATAGCAGTTGTTGTTATTTTTGGAGCGTTTGAGCCATCCTTTAAAGTTTTTGCCTGTGTACTGGTTGAAACACCCTCTGATGCTTCAGTATCCACTGGTGTCCAATTAAATGTCAATCCCAGTGTATTTCTAGTGGTTGTAGGATTTATCTTGCCTGTTAGCTGTATTGCAGTAGTTGCTGGTGTGTTCAATGGAGTGGCTGTTCCTGGAAAAACAGACATTGTGAGCTTTGATGACTTGGCTGTTAGTTGTGCTGAGGTTTCTAATGCTATGTTGTTTGAAGGGGTAGTATTTGGTAGCATTGCTGAAGTTGTAGAATGTGTAATGCTTGTTTGTTGTCTTGAGTTGGCAGTTGGTAAGACTGTAGTTTCTGAAGTGGTGATTGTTGCTAGCACTGCTGAAGTTTGAAGCTCCCTTGTGGTTTCCAATATTTGTCTTGTGGTGATCTTTTTGTTTGCTGATGTGTTGAGTTTTCCGAACATCCAAAACTGATATATAAAATATATATTAAAATACAAAATATCTGACATCAGGCTTTACACAGGGTTTAATGAAATTGTGAACATTTCTTAAATATTAATTTCTTATTACTTAATTATTACTTAATTAGTTATTTCTAAAACGGGGTACAATTTTTTTTTTTTATTATTGTTAATATATTATTTTGCATTAAGAAAAAAAATAGCCTATTAGACAAGGCAAAATATCTTAAAAGTAAAATTCAAATCAGTCACCATACAGAGCAAGAGTTCTCAAACCTTTTTGCAAAGGAGTATTTTTTTCTTCATAATTATAATAGTGACTAAGTCTACACTACAGTTTGTACTCCTAGTAGCCACTGGAGATAGGAACTTCTGGGATCAGTTTTTTTTCTGGACTCTGGTTGTATTAATTAAACTAGTAATCAAATAGAAAATAAATGAAATCATAAAACTTAAACAATTTAGCCACAATTTATTAAGTAAAAAAAAATAAAGCAGAAAGAGCCTTATAAAATCAGTTTTTTTTCCTCAAATTCATTTTTATTGTTTTCATATTAATTATTTTCCTTATTAATTTTTCTGAATTCCATTTTAAGGGTTGAAATACATTTGAATAATCTAAAACCATGTCTAATAAATTTAATTCATAAATGATAATTCGTACATATTTTTTTTCTGTATTTATAATTTAATACAACTTTATTAACATAAAAGGTGGTAATCAATATTAACATTAACAATTCAATTTTAAAATGTAATCAAATGAAAATGTAACTATTTATTTTATTTGTTGGCAAATAAAGTGATGTACAACTGAGATTTACTATTAAAATGAATAAGAAAAATAGTGTGATTACTCCTTAAAAAGTTTTTAATAATTGTATTATTATTATTTTTATTACTTTCATAAATACATTATACTGTACTAAAGTAATACATTTCTCTTAAATTTAAGTGCAGAACTCTTTTTTAAAAATTTAAATTTTAAAAATTAAAAAAATAAATTATTACACAACCTTAACAACAAAAGAAGGTGATGCTTATAAAGCAGTGTTTATGCTTATACTGATGCTGGTGATGTTATCAGATTTCTTTACTTTCAGCTCAGTTGTATTTTGTATAACCAGTCACAAAAATGTCAATGCCTTAAGGGCTGGGGAAAGTAAATTTTCTCTTTTTCTCTAGTTTGCTAGGGAGATGATGAACAAACTTGAACAGAACAAACGGGTCGAACTGGCTTTTTTTTATTTATTTTTATTTTTTTGTTATCACATGTCTTATTATGGAAGTATTATTAAAATCTTGATGTCAGCTGGTCAATGTTAGTTTCATTCAGTTTTTGATGTGCATATTCTTTTTGCATTTTTGTTCCAAAGTCCAGAGATTAAATTCTTCAATATTTTTTATATACATGTATGTAGTGAGTTCGTAGGAGGAAAGGAAGAGGACAAAGGGTCGGATGGACTGCTGACAATATTTTTAATAAATCAAAGTAATCGTTACAAACACCAATGGTGACTTTTATTTCAACACTCGCCGACTCTATCGGGAAATGCTTCCGGTTGACTCCTTCCGGTGGTAAGCAGTCCGTCTCTCTCTCTCTCGACTGCTTCTGTCTCTCCTGGCGTTTTAAACTCTCTCCACGTCAACTGCTGAAACAAGACACAGGTGTTGTCTGACGCCCCCCTCAGAGATCTCAGGACGGCCCTCAGATGCTGCATATGCCGCTACAAATCATTACTAAATATAATGATATCATCTAGGTAGGCAGCCGCATATGCAGCATGAGGTCACAGAATCTTATCCATGAGGCACTGAAAGGTGGTCGGGGCTCCGAACAACCCAAATGGAAGGGTAACAAATTGGCGTAATCCAAACGGCGTCGTTAAAGCTGTCTTTTCTTTGGATAATGGAGACAAGGGGATCTGCCAATAACCCTTCGTTAAGTCCAATGTCGAATAAAAGCGAGCCGAGCCTAGCTGATCAAGTAACTCGTCAACCTGCGGCATTGGATACGCGTCGAATTTCGACACAGCATTCACCAACTGACATTCCTCTTGGTGCAGGGCCGCGAGGGATGCGATGACATCCGCAATGGCGTGGATCATGGGCTCTGCATGGCGGCGGCACTCCTTCTTCCTTTCCCGGGTTTTGGCACCAGTGTAGTGAGTTCGTAGGAGGAAAGGAAGAGGACAAGGAGTCGGATGTACTGCTGACAATATTTTTAATAAATCAAAGTAATCGTTACAATCACCAATGGTGACTTTTATTCTGACACTCGCCGACTCTATCGGGAAACGCTTCTGGTTGACTCCTTCCGGTGGTAAGCAGTCTGTCTCTCTCTCGACTGCTTCTGTCTCCCCTGGCATTAAACTCTCTCCACGCCAATTACTGAAACAAGAGACAGGTGTTGATCGTTTCCGCCCAAACCACTCACTTAACGTTCGTCTCCTGATTCTCTCTCCTGCTGCAGAATTCGCTAAACCATGCCCCCCCCCCCCCCACCACAATGTATAAATATGATCAGACACAGACTGGTTGTAAAAAGTTGAACTATATTACTAAAAACACTCTTTTACTTACAGTTTTTCTCAGTCACTTTGGTACATTTCTCAAATCAAACTCACGATTGGCAAAAGAGTAAGTGCATTTCTCAAAACAATTTGTACAAAAAGCAAAACACCATGGATAACCTGCAAAAACCACTCTCTTACTCAAAATCCTTAGTTCATCTCTCAAAAGTAAATATCTGTGTCAATGAACATGTCAGTGCCATCAGAATGACAAGTCCTTGTGGCATTGTGTATGGATAAGACAGTCAAATTGTTTAGTCATGTTGTCATTATAACGGTTTACTCTGGAGGGATGTTCTGATGTAAACTATAGCAACATTTTGGATGAAAGTTACTGTATTGAACAGTATGCCATATGCTTATGTATGCCATATAATCATTTCAAAAGTACACATTTACACATTACTGTATGTGGGGTATTGACTGAAAGAGACTGGATTAAATTCCCAGTTACACTTTTACTAGTGGTCTGGCCAAAAAAAAGTTGTCCTCTGTCTATACAGTATAAGCTTTCCAACTGAAGATTCATGAGAATAACCTTTGAGCTATTTCAGAGAAATGGTTTATCATTGGTTTATCATCTACATTCTCTTCATTAGTAAATATCCACTTGCACAATTCATGCCAAATTGACAAAAAGTCAATAATAATAATGTGTAAAAAAAAAAAAAAGTGTGCTTGGCAGTTTATGACAACTAGATTAACCATTTTGCATTTAATGACTTATACGATGAACTAAAGACTAGATGTTTTGAGGGGTAGGACTATTGCACAGAAAACTATATAATACACTTTGAGCAACATGACATTAGCAACTGATAATGTACGAAACAACAGAAAATTGTACATAATCATTTGCATGGATGTACCAAAGCATTTGCAACTTGTTCAAAGAAATGAGAAACTGCTTTTTTGATGTTCACAAGTGACACTGATGTGATAATTGAACAGGTAGTTTTGAGAATTCCAATTCTGATCTGAGAATGTACCAGAATTGGAAGTGACTGAGCAAAATAGATATTTGTTATAGATATAGATGTTTAGGTAATAAAATGCTTACTAGAATTGTCCTGTTTATAGTATTATTAATTTTTCAGGTTTAAATTTAATCATAATGTAGCATAATTGTCAAAAGAGATATGTGATAAAGTGAGCAATACTACTATGATCAGACCAAGTTTCAGTTCTCTAAGACTTACGGTCTGGGCTGCACGATTAGTTTTACTGGCAAAGAATAATAATAATAGTAAAAAAAAATAAAAATCCTTACAATTACAATGTCTGTATAATTTAAGTGGTAGTTCTTGACTAAATGTGATTTTAAATATTCCAAAAAATATTTTTAAACTATCTGAAGTGAAACATGAGAAAATAACTATATAAGTGCTAGAATAAGGCACTGAGTCTAATTTCTAATATTTAAAGAACAGTTGGATTGTTAGCAGTGATCCTAGAGGCAAAGTTGTTCAGAATGAGAGGAAATCTATCATATGAAGATCTGGTGTCTGTGTGAATATATGAACATGTCCTACAATCTGATGTCATTTTCAATAGAAATATTGTGTTTTTGAGGCCATTTTTAACTGTTATAGTGCCACACATCGTTCAGTCTCCATGAAACTTTGCATGCTTGTTAAGAGTCATCTGACACATGTTTTCACCAAGTTTCATAAAGTTTTGAGTTTTTGTTTAGGTTTAATAGGCTTTTTTGGTATGTTTAGCCACACCCCTTTTCTAAATGACCCTGTTATAGGTAACTAAAGTACAAAATTAAATAAAAAAATCTGTAATTATTGATCTAGAGAGTCTAGAGAATCATGTTGCCATGGTTTTATCGAGACTGTGCAAAAATCCTAATTAAAGTAGGTTTTTAACATAATTGAGAATAACTAATGAACCATTTGATTGGTTCAAATCAGCCCCCCAGTGGCCGAATTCTTTAAAAATTCTTACAGACCTTCAGAGCCAGGAGTTGAACATGCCCACCACGTTTCGTTCTGGTCAACCTCTGTTAACCATGTCTAATAGGTGTTTAATCTTCTTTGGTCAATGGCGGCCTTGTTTGTCCTTATAGACACTGCATACCAATTTTCAAGTTTATTGGACAAACGGTTCAGGTCATACATGTGTACCGAAGATAGCTAAATTGAACAATTAGCTAAAATTAGCATCAAACGTTTAGGTTTTTCGTACAGTATGTGACAGCGAGTTGATATTTCAACTTTTTTATATGTCATAACTGATATTCACTGTCCGGAGAATATTTCTGCAGTCGTCGGGTTCCGGGCGAAAAACCTAGATAAGTGTTAGTGTTTTTTTACGCTGTAGCATCCCCTTTTGGCTGATTGTGCTGACAAGTGTTTGGATCTGAGTAGTGTTCAATACTACTATGATCTGACCAATTTTCAGTTCTCTTAGGACTTACGGTCTGGGCTGCACGATTAGCTTTACTGGCAAAGAATAATAATAATAGTAAAAAAAATCCATACAATTACAATAGGGTTTCAGCACTACGTGTTTGAACCCCTAAACATACATATTTTCAATTAACTAAGACACGTACACCCATTTTCCTGTTATTCTTTTTGAAATTTAGTTAGACAATCAAATGGCAACAAGGTTGCCTATGGAGATGAAGTGAATAGATTGGACAACAATTTGTCTCTTAACATCAAAAAGACAAAGGAGCTAGTAATAGACTTCAAGATACATTGAGTGTAACATCAGCCCTTGGAAATAAAGGGAGAGGAGGTGCGAAGAGTGTCCAGTTTTAAGTTCTTGGGCATCTGTGTTAGTGAGGACCTGAAGTGGACTGTTAACACTGCTGCTCTTGTAAAAAAGGCCTAACAGAGACTTTACTTTACTTGAAGAAAGGCCCATCTCTCTGCCAGACCGTAGAAGTCGTTATACCACTCTACAGCAGATAGTATACTAACATACTGCATTAAAGTCTGGTACGGAATATTATTCAATGGCTGAAAGAGCTGCACTGGAAAGGGTTATTAAAAAAGATTATCAGACTTTCACTACCCCTCTTGAAGACTTCTACAGGCTTCGCTGTCAGAGCAGAGCCTGTACTATTATCAAGGACAGCACTCACTCTTTTCACAATCTGTTTGCACTAGTGCCATCTGGAAGACACTACAGAGCTTTAAAGACTCACACCTCCAGATTCAGAAACAGCTTTTACCCAACAGCCATATTCAAACTGAATTCTTTCTTGCCCGTTTTTCTTTCTTCATAACTACAGGGCTCCAGACTGCGACCAAATGGTCGCATTTTGCGACCAAATTTTGAGAGTGTGCGACTGAATTTTACATCCAGTCGCACATGTGCGACCAGTAGATTTGCACACGCACGCACGCAAACACACACACACACTTGCACACACTCGCGTCTCATTGAGTGATGCCTGTCTGTGAGGCGGCAAATGCGTGTGAGAAGAATAGGGAATGGCCACTGTAAGTGGCTAAAATGTGTGGAGGGGGAGGGGCCTAGAGATAATTGAGCGGGCGTAAACATCTGTGGGAAGGAAACTGAGACAAATATCATCACAACCTGATATGTGCGTGCGTCTGAGCTATGAGCAAGCGAACTATTGATTCGTTCTTCCGACCTGCGGCTAGTGTACCAGTGCCAGAGCCTAGTGTCACCGTCAGATGATGATTCAGAGTCAGAGGTTGGTGTGGCTAAAAAAGTCCGCACCAGGGCCGGCCCGTGGTATAGGCAAATGCTAAGGGCGCCACTCATCCATAGGGGCGCCAGAATGAGTGAACGAGTGATTTTTTTTTTTTTTTTTTTTTTACATATTTTTTTTTATAATAGGCTACTATTTAAAAACCATTAATTCAAAACACTTCCAAATAAAGCAAAAAAAAAAAAAAAAAAAAAATCCGGCTCTTCAATCTTCCCCCGCCCATCGAGTGCTTGAAGTGTGTCAGAAACAGAGTGCGCGCACGATCAGTTGTTGGTAATTTGTTGTGTAGCGTGCCCGACGCCGCATCCAATGTATACAGCACTGCTTTTGTTAACACACAGCTCGTAGAAACGGGCCTGGCAGCTCGCGCCAGTTCTAGACACGGTGAAAGTTTCCTGATTGTGACGGAAGGCCGAATTTACATGACACATTATAAATGAGCATAGTCTGCGATAGATACAGTGCCAAAAAGAAGAGAAGAGGATAAAGACAGAGGTAAAGAGATGTAGTGAAATAGCAATTTATTGCATAGGAGTAAGAATATACTATAATTTCATGGCAGTTATTTTTACCTTAAACTTAATGTTAGCAGTTGTTCTGAGATCTGAGTCCCCAGACTGTGATTTTGTACAATCAGTTTTAAGACGCATTTTTTATTATCACTTTTTGTTTTGTTTTTTTTTTTGTTTTTTTACTTTACAGTTGTGCAGTTTTGGGGGGATACAGTACAGGCCAAAAGTTTGGAAACATTACTATTTTTAATGTTTTTGAAAGAAGTTTCTTCTGCTCATCAAGCCTGCATTTATTTGATCAAAAATACAGAAAAAATGTAATATTGTGTTATATTATTACAACTTAAAATAATTTGTTTTCAATTTATTATACTTTAAATTATCATTTATTTCTGTGATGCAAAGCTGAATTTTCAGCATCATTACTCCATTCTTCAGTGTCACATGTGACATCCAGTCTATCACATGATCCTTTAGAAATCATTCTAATATGATGATTTATTATGAGTGTTGGAAACAGTTCTGCTGTAATGTGTGTGTGTGTGTGTGTGTGTGTGTATATATGTATATATATATATATATATATATATATGCATGAGGCGCCAGGTAAAATCTTGCAAATTGGTCAGGGCCGGCCCTGGTCCACACTCACCATTTTCGAGAAGACTGGCTGTAAGAATTCAGATGGCTGAGGTACTATAATTATTAGAACTACTTTTCACCAAATACAAAAGCCAGCTCGACCTTCAAAGGAAGAATGGCTTAAAACTTAACGAAACATACAACAACGATAAAGCATGCACACAAACTTTTTTACTATGCACATTTTTTATTCTGAGTGTATGGAATTTTGTTTACTATTTGTACTGTCATGACAGCGATGGTGCTGTCAGTTTACCTTGTTGCATCTTCAAAAGTGCAGAATAAAATGTGACACTGAATTTGAAACGGCACATTGTAATTTCTGCATCTATTATTAAAGTATTTATTAGTAATACAGTGGAAATTAGTAGATTTGGTTAGCATGTTGATTTACGGTGTGCGCCCCTAAATTTTCTGGTTGTGCCCCTAAAATTTTCAGTTGGGGGCCACTGTGCTCCTAGTGTAAAAAGTTAGTCTGGAGCCCTGAACTACCTTTAAAATTATGAAAGGATGGACTGTGTCACATGACTGCAATGAAATCCACAAATCATTTTAATATTGGTTGAAATTGGAGACAGTTTTTGTGGATTGAGTGTTCTGTTTCTTCATGTTATTCCTGACAGACTGGATGATGGTGAGATCATATCTCTGTATATGCACTTGGGAGGAGCGCTCTGAGACAGCACACCATATAGGCATACCATTCATTCTGCTTTATTATCTGTGAGGCAAACTCGTGAATTCTTTTGTGGTAGCAACACCTGATAAAGATAACATGATACAATAGTAATATTGAAATACATAAGCAGTTTCATATACAAGACATGATCTCATTCAGGAAGGTAACCCTCTTAGCTTCATGGCGGAAAAACAGGTAGCACCTTGTGTGTGTATTATTAACCCAGGAGATATTAATACAATATTAATTA
Organism: Carassius gibelio; assembly: GCF_023724105.1. Classification (NCBI taxonomy): domain Eukaryota; kingdom Metazoa; phylum Chordata; class Actinopteri; order Cypriniformes; family Cyprinidae; genus Carassius; species Carassius gibelio. Next base: position 27,110,058 of record NC_068396.1, on the reverse strand, counting down.
TTATATCAATGTGACAGCTTGTGGATTTCAGAATATGGTTTTACTTTAGCTATTTGTGTTAATGGTTTTGAAAGCATTAACCTTTATTTGGAGACTATTAGGAATTCAATTGTATTGTTATTTGGGTAGTACTTTATTTTACAATCCTGTTCGACATCTACATGCTCTAGTAATGACAATACTAACCTTGAACCTACTCCTAAACCTAACCCAACTAATTACCACATATTATCTTATACTGTCTTAGGTAAGAACACTGTAATTACAGGTAAGCGCAAATAAAATTAAATCAACAAAAAAATCTATATTAATACCGAAATTGTTCGGATGATATCATGTGTAAACTATAATATAGCCTATCATGTTCTGTACTGGTCAAAGGCCAACACATCACCTCTTGTGAGACTCATACTTGTATGAATGTGCTGTCTAAATATTATTATATCCTGAAATAATATCCTCATTGCTGGGCATTTAAACCCTGTCAGCTGCATAACATGCAAAACCTGTTTTTGTGGTGCGTGCAAAGAAAATTGTCTCGATTTTGTTTTCTCTTCTGACTGAATTAGTGCTAATATTGTCAATGTCTGAATTGCTAACAGTCTTCATAATCATTCAAATCATCTACATATCATATACCAACACTACAAACCATTTATTATTCATAGAAAAATTGCTCATTGTGAGTTTCTGCCTTGAAATGCAAATAATAACATATTAACTTTAGATTGAGTTAATTAGAATGAATGCATGTGTGTTTTGAATGAGAAAATGGCTAAATCTATGCTTTATGAGGATAGATTTCTACAGCCATTTGCAGAAAACATTAAAGCAAAAGTAACAAGTAATGTTTGGACTGGCAGAATCAGATGTTTAAGCAATCAAGGACATTTTACATACCATTCTTATTATGAGCAAAGAACATTCTTTTAATGCGGAAAGACAATTCTTGTTAAAGCGGTATAATACATTGCCTGTGGGCAAAAAGATAGATGTGTTAATCACTGCAATTATGATCCAATCCTAAATTCTTAAATCTAAATGGCAACTTTTTGGCCAATCAGTGTAAAATATATAATTTATAGGCCCATTTAAATTAAAGATCGATAACTTGAAAATAGTCTGCTGAACTTCTATTTCAATAAGCAAATCTAAAATTCTAAGCTTCCCTAACAGGCAAGCTGGTTTATTTACACAATTTTTTGCCTTTGAGTGCCTTTGTTAAGACTTTGAAGTTTGTTTTCCCGACACTCGACAATGACATCTTCTAAATAAAATAAGGTGAACAAATATTTGAGGACACAAATTTTTCTTTTCTTTTCTTTTTCATTTGTTTACTAAAGAAATAATGACCAATGTGACCTAAATAGTTACTTTTTCACAGTTTCTGAACAAAGACAAGAAGCATGTTTATTCAGGTGCAGTTAGTAAAATGCCATAGTAAAGTTGACGCATAGTTGGCCTAACACATCTATTGCTTTTGAAGCAGATTAACTCATTTGTAATGTTGAAATGTTTCAGAAGAAACCAATTTAATTTGATTTCTGTTCTCTATTATGTACAATTTGCCATTTAATTTAGCTATGGCAGAATATCTAAGAGTTAAGAACAGTCCATCAGTAAATCGCTGAACTATCAAAAAGAATACTCAAATTACAAAAAAGCACTCAAATTAACTCAAATATTCACTCACATATAACTATCCAGCATATAATTTCAAAACTGTAAAATAAAAAAAATAAAAAATTAATAAATGCTCCCCCACATCTCGAAAGATCCCACTGTAGACTTTTACATTTCGTAAAGAGATTGCCAGAGGTTCAATTGCTAACGCAAAAAAGCATCGGCGATGATGGGCAGCCTAGTCTAATAAGAATGTTCAAACATAAAGCAATCAGACCTTAATTTATTAGTCTGTACTGATGACATTGGGGATGCATAAAGAAGCCTTATCCATGAAATAAATGTAGTTCTAAAACCAAACCTTGACAGGGCCGAGAAGAGATAATCCCACTCAACCCTATCAAAAGCCTTTCAGCATCCAATGAAATAAGGATTTCTGAATAAGATCTTGCGTGAGAAGAGTATATTATATCAAATAATCAGCGAATGTTGTGAACCGTCTATTTTTGATGAAACCTCTATGATCTTCATTTATTATTTTTGGGAATATATCTTCTAACCTAATTTCCAGTATTTTTGCTAATATTTTGTTGTCACCATTTAGTGAAATCACTGGCCTTTATGATGCTGGAACAAGTGGGTCCGTTCCTTTGTTATGCAGTAAAGAAATGGATGCTTGGTAAAATATGGCTGAAAGAAGATCCCATAATGTTTCAATAAAAACAAGTAGAATGATGGGGTGATGTCAGCAAGGAACATCTTGTAAAATTACTGGGAAACTTGATCCTTTGCTGTTTGCTTACAGAGTTGGGCATGGAGTTGAAGATGTCAACCTCCCTCTCTGATCTTTTAAGGATTATAAATGTGGCGAGTAAAATAATTGGTTAGAGACAAATACCTCTCACTGATCTCTATACTAGGGCATCAAAAGAAATCCTCTATTATCATCGGAGACTCTTCTCATGCCCTGCATACTTTCATCTGGCAGTATAAAGTATAAAGTGCCTTTAGTGTAAAAGGCCAATTATACAAAGACCTTTATCCCAACTACCAATGGTATTTTAAACAGGATCTTCAGATGTATTATTACAGTAAGTTGTGTTTTTATAGTGATATACAATGTTAAATGTTGCTGTTATGATAATAATAATGATAAATACTCAGGTTGCCTTTATTTTAAGTTGCATATCAGCTGAAGATCGATAAATGAATATGAATGAAATTTGATTTGAATGAAAATTTCATTTTCATATTCCTTCTAGAAGTTTTTAATGAAACATTAGAGAGGGGTCTTCTTCCAGCCATGTTTTACCAAGCATCAATTTCTTTAAATCTTTAAATTTAAATACATTTTCATTTTCATTTCAATATAATTTGCAGGACTATAATTGTGATGTATACAAAATATTCATAAACTGAAAGTATTCTAAGCATGTAATTTCAGGCTTGTGTTCAAAAATGCATGTAAATATAAAAGCAATGCTTCCTGGTCAAAATAGCTTTAGTGCAATTTAGATTTAAGAATTTAGTGTTTAGAGTTCCCATGAGTCTGTGTGTATTCAGGTTTAAGTCCCCACCAGGATATATGAAACCCACACACACACACACACACACACACACACACACACACACACACACACACACACACACACACACACACACACACACATATACAGTTCTGTTTGGAAGATTCCACTTGCAGGTAAACACTGACGCCATCTATCGCCAAAAGATACAACCTACACAAATGTAAAAAAAATAAATTTGGCTTGGTATTTTTCTTTTCTGAAGTAAATTGAGTAAATTCTCATAAAACTGTATAACAGTAAATTCTGTCATAGTGACAGATGCTGAAGGGTGCGGCGCACTTAAAGGTCAGCACTTTTACAGAAATGTAATGAATAAGAGGTGATATTAACTTGCTCTTTACTGATGTGGGAGGTTGGATAAACAGACTTAAAAAGAGTGGATAAATGTGCAAAGGTCTTACAGATAAGCTGTTGACAGACAAATACTTGTTAAGAACTAAGGTAATAAATGACACTGACAGATAAAGTTTAACTGAAACTGGTTGGATTGGTTTGTCTATGGGGTCATTTCATGTCGAATCAACCAAATTTCTAAACTTCCCCTAAAAACAACACAAGATTTTGTTTTCTGAAGAAAAACAAATATAAATAGAGAGGAAACCTCAAAATATTTAATGGCATGCATGTATATTCACGCTGAGTAAACAGAAATATAGATCAATTTGATAAATTGTTATATTTTACATTTTTCAACCCATGCAGTCGAAAACCAAATGTGCGTCACCTTGCACACAGCTAATACTAATGGAATATCTGAAGAACAAATAATACTGAAAGTAGAAATTTATCTTGTTTCCTTCTATCAAAAAAAAAAAAAATGCACAGAACATTCCTGTCTGAGTGCCACGAACACACTGAAATTGTCAGACTGAGGCACACTTACTTGCTCTCAGTAGTGCAATTATAAGATTCTATATCTGAATCTGTTTCAGTGATATTTGGAAGAAGGGATTTTGTTCAATTTAACTGATTCTGTTTTTAACCATCAATACTGTGTGCCATGTTCTACATTCCTAAAACCAAGGTTAACATTCTCATTTGGTGTGTCATCAGTCATGATTGGATAAACAAAATCTCATTCGGTTTTTAACCATTGAAAATGGGTAAAATTAAACAATTTTGACACGGAGCCTTGAGTTCTCCATATCTCTGGGGTTGAAATAAAGGGTCTTAAAAATTAAGATTCCAAAATAATATAGGAGCTAGAATATAAAATAATACTAAGATATGTCCGTTACAGGCACAGAAACTGTTGGATAAGAATATTTTTAGCACTTACACAGGTACGTTCTATGTAATCAATAAAGAGAAAAAAAAAGATACATTTCTAATTCAAACAAATTCTTCTTTATAGACGATATACACCAGATGTGTGCATGCAAACTTTGGGACTTGAATAACAGGCATGCATAGTTTGGCACTTAGACAGGTATGTTCCATGCAGTTGTTTTGATAGAGGAAAACAAAATATATACATATACATACATATACGTATATATATATATATATATATGAGCAAAGGTGGTTGGAAAAAATAAATCTGCATTGTTTATCCTTTCATTCAAAAAATTCACAAAATTCTAACCTTTCATTGAAGTAAAACAATTGAGAAAAGATCTCTGAAGTATATTCCCAATCATGTGTCTTTTTCTTTTAGTTCTTTGTTTTAGAACACCAGGGTGACTAGGAGCATGTAAATTGTCCAGCCATGACTTCATGTCTCACAGGATTATAAATATGAGGAATACAAAGGCCAAGTACCCCTTAATCATCCACCACAAGGTTTTACCTTTAGTAAAACTAAAGAATATAGTTCTGATCTGCAGAACAAGACTGTTGAGCTTCAAAAAATTTAAATAAAAATGGCTTTAAGAAAAGAGTTAAAGCATTGAAAATCTCCATTTCCACCAATTTCAGGGCAATAATTAAGAGGTTCCAATCAACTAAAGATGTTACAAATCTGCCTGGAAGAGGATGTTTGTCTATATCGTTCTAATGCAGAGTGAGGAGGAGAGGTGGAGTGGCTAAAAACTCACAGCTGGAGAATTGCAGAGATTAGGTGAGTCTTGCGGTCAGACAGCATAAAAAAATAATCAAAGAGCCACCACATGTTGTTCAGGAGGGTTTCAAGAAAAATTATCCTCGCTCATCCAAAAATTAACTCCAGCATATTAATTTGTCAGACACCATTGGAACTTAAAATAGGACTGGCTTCTATGGTCAGATGAAAAATAAAAAATAAAATAAAAAAACCTATTTGGCAGGAAGCCCCACCAGATGGCTTGGTACAAAAAGGTATAAAAAGTACCCCATGCCCACAATTTAATATACTGCTGGATCTTTAATGTTGTGGGTTTGTTTTACTGCCAGATGTTCTGGACATCTTATTCAGATACATGGCATCATTGTTCTATAAAATATCAACAGACAAAAAAATAGAAACCTGACTGCCCTTTGTTAGAAATCTTATAATGGGCCATGTTTGGATCTTCTATCAGAAGAGTATCCAAAACAAATATCAAAAGCAACACAAAAATTAGTAACTGAGCACAAAATGAAGCTTCTGCCATGGCCATCCCAATCCAGAGATTCTGCATGAATGAATGGTCTGTGATATGATATTTTATCAGGTGTTCTCCAAACTCTTTAGGCATTATAGGAGAAAACTCAGAGCTGTTACTTTGGAAAAGGATGTTGCAATATTTGGGTGCCAATAATTGAGGCCAACATTAAACTAGAGAAAGTATCCATTTCACAATAAGATTTTCCACACACTTTCAATTGTTTTACTTCTATGATAAGTCAGAATTTTGTGAATTTTTTTTGAATGAAAGATTAAAAGGATAAACAATGTAGATTTATTTTCACAGCTGCCTTTGCTCATATTTGCCAAGCATGCCAATATTAGTGGAGGGCACTGTTTAATCCTATTTGGTCAAATAACAAAAGAAAAACTACATGAGTCACTCTACACTGGATCGACCAGCAAGGAGATGCTGGAGATTTCATCAACATGAAATTTAATTCAAATACATGGAAAACACAGAAACTCACTGAAGACATACTCAAGATAGCAGATGGGAAATATGGGGCAGAGCTCACTATAAATACACAGACACTGATTGGGAACACTTGGAACCAAATTAACTACACTATTGGACACCTGGAACTGATAGAACTGAGGACAGGAACAGGAAAACCAAATAAGGGCATGGAAGCAAACATGTAGCACGTGGAGGTTAGAAAACACACACAGATATAGACCAACGCTACTTTTGCGTCATCGAAGGTTAACACCCCTTTTTGGGGGAAAACAAACGGATTCCCCTGATACAGAACTCGCTCTAATTTCTTGATAGCAAAAATGGCAGAAACATACACACTCTCTTTGCCGGCCGAGGACCGTGAGAGGTATTTAATGAAGCTACTGGATACAGTGTTTACAGAGGTTTCCCTTTGAAATGGTCGAAAACTGGATTAATAACCCCACGCAGTGGCCAAATATGGACATCTAATGTTACCATTATCTCGTGGAATCACCAAGTAACCTACTTTTGTCATTAACATACTCACAGTATGATAAACTAGACGATTAGGCCATGTCAAGAGGAGTCGGTGATTTACTTGATCATATTTCACTTGATACTCGTTAGAAATACGAAGCTGCTAGTAGCTACGTGATTAACGTTAGCTCTCATTAGCAGTGATGGGAATAACGGCGTTATAAATAACGGCGTTACTAACGGCATTACTTTTTCCAGTAACGAGTAATCTAATTGATTACTCTTCTCATCTTAATAACGCCGTTACCGTTACTGCCAAAAAATGCGGCGCGTTACTATAACTGATGATGAAGCTGTTTTTTTTTTTTTCATCAGACCAACTAGATCTCTGAGCGAGAGGCAAATACTTTTTTTTACTGTTCTTCCTTGGTTAGTGGGCAGAGCACGAGACAAGCGCATAAATGCTGACGATTGGCTGAGGTAGAGTAAAATTTCATTGTAAGCCAATCAGAGGTAGAGTTGGGCGGGTGTTCGAAAGCACGCATAGTAGTGATGGGAATTCGGCTCTTTTGACTCAGCTCACTGAAAAGAGCCGGCTCTTTGGCTCACAAACGGCTCTTTAAATGACTTTGACTATAATATTTCAATTTTTATTACATAATTATTTAATTTCTATAGGCTAAATTTGAAAAAATAGAGTTGGCTCTTCAGATATGCGAGCCAGCTCCCGAAGTTCAACTAAAAAAGCCGGCTCTTAGAGTCGGCTCATTCGCGAATCGCGAACGACTCATCAAAAGCTCATTCGCGAACGAGTCGATCCATCATCACTAACACTCATTCGCGAACGACCCATCATCGGACAGGACAGGACACACAACGAACAACACAAGCCAGTCAGTCAACGAGAGACAGGTATGGCGACGAGCCCAAATAATCCAAAAGTAGCCTTCTCTAAATGGAAGTATATACATTACTTTTTCCTTCAAGAAATTAAAGAAACAATAAAAGGAAATATCAAAAGTTCCCCAAAATCTATCGTGTTATTTGCATTGATCCACTATATAAACATAATATCTACATACATGCCATTTGATTGGAGGCTAGTCTCACTTTGTCCCACAGCAACTTTTTTTTTTTAGATGTGTGTACAATGTTTCATGTTTCTGTTAATAATGTATTGTATTAAGTGTCCATTTCATTATAATATTCAGATTTATCATAAATAATTGAACATGCACATGTATTTTAAGTTCCTTTAAAGAGGGGTAGAGGTGGGGTCACGTTTGAGCATTTAAAATTTAATTTTACTTGAAAGTAACGCAATAGTTACTTTCTTAAGTAACTAGTTACTTTAAAAATTTGTAACTGAGTTACTAATTTAGTTACTTTTTGGAAGAATTAACTAGTAACTGTAACTAATTACTTTTTAAAAGTAACTTGCCCAACACTGCTCATTAGGCATGCTACCTTGGCTGTTAACTGATTTTAAGTTTAAAATATTCGCAGGCTAGGACTAAACAATATAACTATTATACAATATCTGTTTGTAATTGTGTCTGACAGGGCTGTACACATCAGAAACAATGAAAAATAAAAGGTCCCTGGAGCGAGTTCTGTATCAGGAATCCGTTTGTTTTCCCCCAAAAAGGGGCGTTAACCTTCGATGATGCCAAAGTAGCGTTGGTATATCGAACAGAGTCTGACAACCTGATTTTAATTATTTTTATTCTTTTTTTTTAAAATACAGAGAGATTGGTAGTGGCAGTTAGAAGAGATAATTAAAGAGCCACATAGATGGGAAATCAAAAATTACCTGTATTACAGTGTATGATGTAGCTGTCCATCAGTGTAAACAATGTGCAAAGTAATTAAACCAAAAAGTACACGATTTATAAAGTTATTGGCTTCTAAAGTAAGGAGTCGACTCTGAATCGCTGAAACGATTCGTTACAAAAACGTCATTAAAATGAACTGTAACTCCGTGAATACTCAACGAAGAGACATGAGAGAGATATCTATAGAAAACTTGACATGTCTACTTTAAAACTAAACAAGTGCAACGCGAAAAACAACACGATGTCTGTTTTTCATGTCTCCCTTCGTTATATCTAATGCGACCACACCCCCGCGTTGAAAGCGCTATTCAGATTCAAACTGAAGTGCGCGGCTTGAATACACCCAGACAGAAGAAAAAGCAGCGAGACTGTTCAAGTTTTTTATTTTACCGTTTGCTTCGCGGTAAGAGGAATAAGACATAATTCACCCCAAACAGATGCTAACGCATTGTTTACCGTGAAGTTGTGTGCGGAACAACCAATCAAAACTATGTCAGTTGACCAATCAGAACACAGTAAGCAACCAAAAGGTGGGGTTTAAGGAAACTGAATCTTTTGAACAGCTTCGCGCGAACTGTTTGGGGATCTCTGAGAATTGAGGTAATTTTAAAATGATATTTTGACAAAATGACAATGTTTTTTATTGGATGGATTTAAACCTAATTTACAGGATTTATAAACAGTGATACACTGTAAAACCGAACAGTGAAATTAATCAAATGAAATTAGTTAATTGCACTCAAATAATAACGGAAGTTCATTGGACTTAATTTAAATAAGTTCTGTTAACTCAAAAATTTGTTGTAGTGAGGTGAACTTTAAATGATTGTGTTTTCTAGTTCCCAGCATGCTTTGCATGAGAAAAAATAAATTTAGAAATTAAGTGTTATTTTGTGTGTTTTTACACAAGATTAACAGAGGGACATAAGTTAATACATAAATGTTGTGTTATATTAGATTTTACAAAGGTTTATGTTATGTTGGATTTGTAGTGTTACCGTTGTGGTGAAGAGTAGAGCCTGTGGTTAGACTGAGGATGGACAGCAAAAGCCTAATTTTGAGTGTATTTCCCACATTATAGGAGTTGAAAAATAGATAAAATTATGAGTGAATTACTCCCTAATTATAAGTTCAGAAATATAATTATTTAAGATAACTCTGAGATAATTTAAGGCAACTGGAATTCAATTTTTTAAGTTTATGTAAACTTAAAACATTTAAAAACATCACTTAAATGTTTTTGTGTAATCTGTTACAAAATATTTTTTGAGTTCTGTGAGCTTATCAGGGTTTACAGTGTAGGAAGCTTAGAATTTTCATCTTATTGGCTCTTTAATTTATTGTAACTCCTATAGCAGTTGTTTAGTAGTATAGCAGTATGATACAAAGTGTAATGTCTGAAATGTACGTAATTTTTTTATTCAACCATAATGTATTTCCTTCACCAAAAAAATAAAAATAAAAAAGACGATAAAATACAAAACATTTAGACAGAGACCTCTGGTTAAGTGGACATCGAAAGACCCTATATGGAGTCTAGACACCAAAATAAACAATTTACATATTATTATTAAAACGTTTATTATTTATTATTATCTTATTATTTTTCTCCAATCAGTAATGGGAGGCACTGGCTTTTTCATTCTGTTTGTGTGTATATAGACGTGAGTTGTGTGTGTGTGTGTGTGTGTGTGTGTGTGTGTGTGTGTGTGTGTGTGTGTGTGTGTGTGTACTTAATACTTTGTGGAAATTCGTCCGAGCTATATATAAAGACAATAGAATAGAAGTCTATTCAATATTCCTAGATAGCTAGATAGCTTACGTAATCACACTTTGATTTTATCTTCCAGTCCCTCTCATGCAACGTGACTTTGAACACTTGCTTCTGACATCATCTGGGAAAGTAACAGCTAGATATTTCCAATCAGGTTTATCAGCTACCTCCTACATCCAAAACATGCGTCTGTCATGCAAGTGAGCATGATGTTCAAGCATGAAGAGCAGCAGCACAGCCAATGAGAATGATCCTGTTGCTGACTGTCAGGCGAATTGGAGGTGATTTAACTGGTTGAACTGAAGGGGATGCATTCTTTCCATTAGTCATCCTAAAAAGAGATAAACAGGTTCCTCAAGGAACTTCGAAGTAGAAGTGATGGCGGTTTTGTCATTAGAAAAGTGCTCTGTTACAAACAATATATTTAGATAATATTGTTTGTGACAATAAATAATTCAACATTATGTACAATAAGATTATTTTGAAGATTAAGGATTTTATTTAATTTTTTGTCTGCAGAACATTTTTAGTGATGCAGAACCATTTATTTTAATTATATATATATATATATATAGCAGAAACAGATTTTATAAGCTGTATTTACTGCAATACAGTGCTCAAATAACTGTAGAAAATAGCACGAATCCGAGAATGTGTGATTGTTAACCTAGGACTTAGTCAGCAAGAAGAAGCTTTTAACAATTATATTTACAATTTGCAAACCTCAAACAAAACTCAACTGCTCTGATTAATTTCATTAATTCAGTTGATGTTCCTAGCTTTTTGTTTTCTTGTGGTGGTATGTCACTTCTGCTATGCACTTCCTTATACCTTTTCTCAAGAACATTCTGAACACACGACTTCAGGTCAGTAGAGCCAGTAAATGTAATTAATTAATAGTAATTATTACTAAGTGCAGTTTTGTGATTGTGTGTGTGTGATTGTGTGTGTGTGTTTAGAGTGCCTTTTTGGTTGATTCAGATCATTTTAAGTGGTTTTCACATCAGTAAATTATGTGAATATGCACACCAGCCACTTGATTTCAAATCCCCTTTTTCTGTTGTAGAAAATCACAGGCAGCAACACCATCTAGTGTTGTTAGAGGAAGTGTTGTTATTTTTATTTTTTTTACACTTTGTGTGTGTGTGTGTGTGTGTGTGTGTGTTACTGCCCACAGCAAAAAAATGCTGTAAAGCAACTACGTTATAAAAATATACATAATAGGTTTCGGAAGCTTATTGGTCTGATAAAAGATCTCAAATTGAAAAGCTGAGAGGCATCAGATGTTAGGCTGTATTTCGATAGGCTTTCTTATAAGTATTGTTTTTTATTTATTTTGAAGTTTATCTGTTGTGTTGGTTCAAAGAGCAGCTGTGTGGTGAAGATGAATTGTATAGTAAGAGTTACAAGAATCCTCTTAAACGTACAGGAAATATGTTAGATCAAAACACTGGAATCCTAAGGAATATAACAAGGATATAAAAATTATAAATCTCTAAATTATTGAGAAGATTCTAGAAGGTTTATCGCCTAATTTCTTTTGACCACTAGATAGCACCGTCCTCAAACTGCTTCATTCTCTCTGGGTATGACAATAATGTCAGTTGCCAAGTTATGTTTGGGTAGGCCAATGCACTACAATGCATATCCCAAAATTATTTGTGCATGAAGCATTCAGCAAGTATTTTATACAGCTTACTTTTTTTTATTTATTAACAAAACACATAATATTTGAGAATTGTAACACAGAAGTTGGAATTATTGATTATGGTTAAGCAAAAGGATTACATGATTTTTATATAATCATCTATATACAGTGTATTCTAAGTACATGATTATACATACATTCCACATTTAGGCATTACGTTCAGGAAGTACTTGAAAAATAAATTAAATTCAAAAAAGTAGGTTGAGTGTTCTTAAAAGACATTCTAAATTTAATAACGACCAGCTAAGCTAAACTATTTTTCTTTGCAGTTTGTGGCATCTGAGAAGCTCAATATTTAGTGAATTAATGACTATTTCCTTCTTGTCCTTGGCCAGATGCACTAGTATTGCTTTTCTTTAAAAAAATGTTTTTGGTTCAGTTCTACTGTTATTAAACGCATAACCTTTATAATTCTGTTAAAAACTCAAGTTGAATTTGTGATGTCATTAGCAGACCTGTGATGCGTAGACTCTAGAACAATGGCTCTATTTTTGCTTTAGTGCGGGAAAAATGCAGTGATCCTCCATGGTTGTGATGTGCGTTGTTTAAATTTGGAGGCACATTCATATGTGCATTCAATCGTTTGGTTTATTTTCATCATTTACACAAGCAAACCTTTTTGATCACATCTTCTCTGTCATTATTTTCTGTGTTTTTCTTCACCAACACAATGCACTCCTTCGAGCAACATTGGTGTTCCGTGGTGACGATCTGTATAAAAAAAAGTTATTTTAGTGGAGGTGATTCTCTATTTGCATCAAAACTGCATAGTTTTTAAACAGTTTTTATCTATGCACTTGAACTATATGGACTCACAGAGATGGATTATTTTTCTAAAATTCTGTTTGTGTTCTTTAAAAAAAATAAAATAAATACAGCTGGAACAGCATGAGGGTGGATAAATGAAAAGAGATTTGAAAGGATTTCATTAAAAAAATAAATTATTTCTCCCATCCCATCTTAATATTTCTGTAAAATTGCTTTGAAACAATTGAAATGAACTGAAACGGCAGAGGCGAATATACTGGTCCAGAAACTACACACATCACTTCATGAAGGCTTTGTTATGAATAACTAGAGATCTGTCACCAGTTGGTGAGTGTACAGTATCTCACCCATGACTCTGGCCTGTAATCGAACTCGGACACTGCTGTCCCTTCTGCTTCTGTTGAGCAGGGTGAGTTCCTCTTGCACCACTCCCTCCTGCTGGGAGATGTACTCACAAACCACCCTCACTCCCCCTTAAGAGAGCACAGGAAGATGAATGGCAATGTGTGAAGTCAGTACAGATACAGTAGAGTACAAAGATAACATAATATGACAAGGGCAATAAAAAAGATGGGTAAAAGAAATAGAATAAGATTGGAAGACGGAAAACATCATAGAGAAATTATCACCTAACTGCAAAGAGCTTGCAGCTTCTTTTAGAATATAAATTGTATGCTCAGATACAGCAAACGTGCTTTGATTTCCCTAGCGATTCAACTGTGGCAAAAATGATACTACTATAAACACGTTAAGTGAGTTTCAAGCTAATGGAGAGATCGATGACAGACTGAAATATGAGTGTGACTATTGATCGTATCGTGATGTCTTGCTCTTGATGTTTTATTACCAGTCAGGTGTACAAGCATTCTTAGATCTACATTAACGGCTCTGATCGCGCTTACAATCTTGTTTAAATTGTTTTTAATTGTAATTGCTTAGTTTAAGCTATATGTATCTAGTTTTCTGAAACTTCTCATCATTTATGGAGTCAGGGAAGCCTAATGGATATTAATCTGGACTGTTTTCTTAAAGGGTTCTTGTTTAATCCCTAGCAAGACTAAGATGGTTTCAAGATCACAAGCATTGCTCATTAATCTTGTGCCCCGGAGCAGAGCACTTAACCCAGGTTCCTGTATGTAGCTTCAGTATAAAAGGTGTCTGTTCAACTAATGAACACCTTTTAATAGAGCTCATGTGAATAAATGAGAATGAGAATTCTATCGTCATTGTACAATATGGTATTTTATGGTATTTGTATTATTTTTGACAACATTCTGAGAAATAAAGTGCTCTTTGTGTTTATTAAATATAAGGAAATATCTATAAATTATTTCAAATATTGGTTAGAAATATAATCTATGTTTCGAAACATGATCTAATGTTTCTGGACATATCAAATACATTACATAAATATAATAAATGATAACATATTTATGGGTTATTTTCTGTATGCATTTTTAACATTCCTCCTACAAGTGCAACATGTATTTCGTAAAGCTTTTCATTTATTAAGGTGCTGTGAATTGTTATATATTCCATATTCTATTGTAAATGTACAGTACTATGGTATTTTGTGCATGCAAATCATTGTAAATGAAAAAAAAAGTAAATAAGTTGCATGTACAAATTTCATGTGTGTGCAACTAAACACAACGTTTCTGACATGACCATTATAAGCCATGAGAACACTATAAAAACATACCCTCAGGGCGTGGTGTAATGCGTGTTGCACGTAGTCGTGGTTTTGCAGTACTGCGGAGTGCGGGAGAAAGGCAGACATCTTTGCCTAGTGTTGGGATTTGCGGCAAAGAAAAGATGATTTCATATTTGTGATGGATCCTTAAAAATCCCACCTAGATACAGAATTTAGAGGTCAACAATTTCAGGATGCAACATCTTATATAGTTTTTTAATTTACTTATTTCATTTTTTTGTTTATTTTTTTTTTTTTGCAAAGCAATTTTTTTCACCTTAACAAGATATGCACCATCAGGTTCTAGTAGCGCTGCAATGACTTTATCCTGAAGCTTTTCATCACAGCTTTTGTTAATGGGAATGTCTTCATTGTCATCGGTGAAATGTACTCCACCTTTTGAAGTGGAGCCTGGCGAAGAGAAAACAAGGGTGGAGTTGAGAACACAGAGATGGATACTGGACCAGAAGATACATGCTGCAATGATTAATGCAGGCTGAACCCAGAGTGGGAGAGCTGTCAGAACAAACACACACTGGAAGTGTTAAAATACAATGAGAAAGGATAAATATATAATGCACATTTAGATGTTGTAAAGAAAAATCTAAATATTATTTAAAAAACAATTTATACACATTCAGATAGACGTTATGAACCCAGAAAAGACACTGACTTTTCCTTCCTGTTGCCATTTCAACATAAGGCCAGGGAAATCCAGGGATGATGATTGCGTCAATTTGATATCATCTCTAGTGAAAATGATCCCTGCAGAAGAACAGAAAATGCTGTGAATTATGTAATCTATGATCAGTTTGTAATGTTCTGTACTGTCCTATTCCCTATAGAGAGAGAGAGAGAGAGAGAGAGACAGCGAGAGAGTGAGAGTAAGAGAGATTTAAAGATATTAAGCTGCATGCAGGTTATTTCCTCAACTTCTAAATTATTAAATGGGCATCCCATGAGCATTCTTGATTTGCATTTCATTGGCTTTGCAGCATAGTCCTGCTGGGTTCAATGCCACAGGATGGAGGTCCCCCACAGTAGTAACTGAGCTTAATATGGCGAATCATCTGAGTTATCATTTATGAGGCCTGTAATTAGGTTTGGATGCTTGCTTGTTTGCCCCCAATCGGTTTTAGGCTTTATACTGACACCATTCAGCATAGGTACATGAATTGTACTTCTTTTGTTTCATATCAAATATGTTTATGTTTTATTTTATTCATTTTGAATTATGCTTCTCTCTTCCTCATACTACACAAATCCACATAATGGATTTTTTTCAAATCAGTCCCCTAACCATATGCTGCATGGAAGAAAAGATGCACATAACACATATAACATATATAAGATATAAGGTTATAGGCTATAAAGTAAACATATTATTATTGTTATTATTTAAGTGAGAACTGCAAGATACAGCTGGTCATGTGAACTCGTGATGGGTGGACCCGCTCCATGTAAAAAAAATAATAAATAAAAAACATTATTCTAGAATATATATATATATATATATATATATATATATATATATATATATATATATATATATATATATATATATATATATATAATTTTTGTCAAAATGGCTATGAATTTTAAAATGTGTGCACCTTTAAATAGCAGTTAAAATTGTTTTGGCGAATCATTGAATGGATCCCCAAAATTTTCAACTTGCAAGCTGTTTTTGTCATCACACAGCACACTGAGTTTTTGTACTATAAATGATGTAGGACTCTGTGTACTGTACAGACCTGCAGAGAGGTAAACCCTGATTTTTTCCCCCAGTAGATTTATTTGTAGATCATGCACGCAGATGGGACTCCAGGCCCATCCTGATTAATAGTGCCATAAACAACAATTTCACGTGAAAACCTTTGACTTTAATCGGTGTCATTACACCAGTTTAGTCAAGGTTATTTAAGAGATTGACACTCACATTCAAACCAAAGAGGCTTATGATACCGAGCTCATCCCGACTGACTTATTTCCATATATTCTTCCAAAGCACCCCTGCAAAATCACGTCAAACATGACGATAAGAAAAAGGCGGCTTATGCAACAATAATCGCTGAGATGGACGATGCAAGTTATAGAGATGTCTACATTAGATATAGGCAGTCCTTAGTAGTCCGCCTTTGACGGTCAAACAAACCCTTCGAAGGCAACGCCTGACGTATCGTTCATAATTTATTAAAGTATAGCGGTGTTAAAATGGGACAATATTGCGTCGCGTGCCAGTGTCCCGTTTGGCACAGCGAGAAAAAAAATCAACAATTCGACATTAAAAGCGTAAGTGGTTTGACCAAAATGTGCACATTTTGTATAATAATCATGCAGCTTATGTTTGACTTGTCGTCTAAAATCATAAATACACCTGGTGAAAAGTCTTCTGAAGACTGCTAGGCGCTTATTTTTTTTAATCACATTAAATATAAGCTTCTAGCACCCATTTAAGAAAAAAACGCCTGAAATTGTGCAGTGAGGGTAGCTTAAATGTGCACGTGGACATAGACTAGTTGAAAATCAAAATAATTTTAATAAAAAATTCACTGAAATCAAACTTACCTGTCTTACATGTACTGTAGCTACTGTACAGTGGATCAGGTTTGTGGCGTTGCCTGAAGCGCTGTGCTATCAGTCCCCTCGAACGCAGCGTGTGGAGGTCTGACGCTGCGCGCGGTCACTAAAAAGGAGCTACAGCCATTGGTTACTGTTGGTTACTTAACGTCTAGTTCTGCTTTTCTACCTCTCCATCATTGCACATGCACGAAATGTGGAGTCAAGACAAGAGGTCCGGGCCCGTGCCCCAGCTATGGCAAGCCGCTTTAACATTTAATCTATAATCCGCACTAGTATCTAATTTAACGTTACTAGTAATTATTTTTTAGATACTAGTATTTATACTATCTTTCCATTAAGTACTAATAACTACTTATCCATTAACTAGTGCTTATTCTTAAGGTACTAGTTTCTTTTGTAAAGTTTTTAGCCTTCGTTTTCATTAGATTACTATTACTTGTTACTAGTAACAGATTTAAAATTTTTGCCATTGACTTCTGGTGGTGATCCGTCATTGTGATATCAACTTTTCTGTTTTGACTAATATGTATTCCACTAGTGACTAGTACTTAATTTTTATTTACTAGTTCTCGTTAATTAGATACTAGTGCCTATTATTTAGACACTACTTATGTATTAGATACTAGTACTAGTGCCTATTAAATAGATACTACACATTTATTACATACTAGTACTTATTTCTTAATGTTACTAGTACGATTTGTTTTTAAATTGAACTGTAGCCATTTGGACTAGTCATAACTTAAGACAAGCTTTGTGTAGTAAATGTTCCTCTATTTGAACGCATGCTCGGGAATTTAGCTGCGCTCGCAGCTCTCTACCCGGACAGCACACCAAATACGCATAACCTTTATTTAATTAAAAGTAAATGTGAACTCGTGAAATAAACATGAGTCCATCTCAACCATCCAATCAGAGTCCACATGATAATTCAATACATTAATATGCAGAATTAATTAGATTGTTAAGTAAGGCTAACTGGCTTTGTATGTTAGCCTATTTGCTTATTGGTAAGCATGAAAAACAAGAAAAAATTTAAAACCTGTTGTCCAACAAAAGTATAATGATATGTTTTAGTCCAAATTCACTTCACAACAACAAGCCTTTGAAATAACGTATTATTTGTAATCTGACATGGTTTCATTAAACAGAATGTGGGAGAAATCATGCCACTTTATATTATTCTATAGAGGGATAAAGGCTATGTCGATTAGCATTGCATTATAAGTATACTTCATTCTTATAAAAATACCAGAGATGGCTTGAAGGGCACAGATAAAATCATTTATTGTTGCAATTATTGTTTATTTTCTTCATGTTCAATCAGTAAAACATCTATCTACATGTCATTCAGCTACTAGGCATCTACAGCTAAAGCTGAATGTCTTTGTCCATATAAGGGATTTGTGAAGCCCAACAAGTATAGAATTTTTTTTTTAGAATAATTATTTTTGCCCTTTTTTCTAAATAAAGAAAATATTTGTGTGAAAACCATAAGGTTTGGATTGTGTGTGCTGTACAGAACATTCATGTAAAAACATTCAATGTCTGTAGCATATATATGCAATAATAATAATAATAATAATAATAATAATAAGTTAGTGTACAGCCCTGGTATGATATTAATTGTTTTAACTGGAGGAAAACTAGGAAATCAAAGTTAATAAAATTGGTTTCTTATCTCATCCTGCCACCAGAGGTCAACAAACACATTAGGCTATTATGTTTATGAAATTACAGTATTTACAAAACTGATAAAAATATGTTTTCTATGTGCTTGTGTACAAATAAAGTACTAGTTCTATTTTCTTAACAAGAAGAGTATAATTAATTACTAGTCACTATTGGAATAAGTACTTGTATCTAATGATTAATTGTATAGAAAGACACTACTACCTAAAGAATAAGCACTACCTAAAGAATTAAGAACTAGTAGCTAAATAACAAGCAATAGTACCCAATGAATAAGTACTAGTACTTAATGGAAAAGATACTAGTATCTAAAAAATAAGTACTATTACCATGAAAATATATACTCGTACAGCTTATAGATTAAATGTTAAAATGGCTTTCCATAGCCTAGCAGAATCTCATTCTCTGACTATCATTGGCTTTTAGCAGGGCTGAGCTGTGCTGGTGACCACATTGGCCTCACCTAGCACTGCAAATGTAAAACTTATATAGATGAACGAAAATAGAATGAACAACAAAAAATGGTCAACTGGAAATCAAATATGCAATGGATAAAATGCTGTAACTGCTTTGATTATAGTGAAGTGAAGTGAAGTGACATTCAGCCAAGTATGGTGACCCATACTCAGAATTTGTGCTCTGCATTTAACCCATCCGAAATGCACACACACAGAGCAGTGAACACACACACACACACACTGTGAGCACACACCCGGAGCAGTGGGCAGCCATTTATGCTGCGGCGCCCAGGGAGCAGTTGGGGGTTCGATGCCTTGCTCAAGGGCACCTAAGTCGTGGTATTGAAGGTGGAGAGAGAGCTATTCATGCTATCACACTGCACACATACATCAGTTCAGTTTTTATAAGCCAACAAAGAAGTTGCAGTTTTTGAAATATAGCTGCCTTTACAAAAAAATATTTAGAAATGTAAAGTTGCAATTATGATAAAAGGTCAAATTATTTTATTGTTATTATAATTATTATTAGTCACAATTGCATATGTAATCTTGTCTTTCCAAACCCATTAGACCTTCGTTCATCTCTGGAAAACTAATGAAGATATTTTTTAAGAAATCTGAGAGCTTTCTGAACCTTCATGGGTGAGCTGTACCTTTAAAGCAACAGTTACTCCCTAGTGCCTAACTTACAAAAGTTGCAGTGCAAATTCTTTTAAAGACCTTTTGGTCTCTGGTTTGACTTAAAGGACCATAATCTCATAATATGGACTCAGTATTTTGTATTCACATTTATTTTTGTTTTACTATAATGTACAGAACACATATTTGAACATTATACATTTTTATGCTTGGTCAAGCTTAATACTAATGAGAGGTTATTTGTTTTACAATCAGATCTCCATCACCATCCAATCTTGTGTTCAGTGTCAAATTAAATCCCAACTTTCAAACCTTGCAAATAATTTCCCCTTTATAAGTCTTATTGTTTTAGGTATATCATAATATATTCTATAAGGTATAGTCTATAAGGATTAGCTGTTTATGTTTTGTTGAATATATATATAAAAAAACATCTAGCCAATGAATGATCTCATAGATTGTATTTAAAACCATATTACTTTTCATCCTTTGGAATTAAATAATAAAGTAAACAAACCCTGTGAGCTTTATTTTTGGTTCTATCCCAGTATTATTTCATTTTTCAGTATACCAGCTTGGGTTCGCTGGATAGGCAGGACATATGATAAGCGGGGCCTCATTTTTGCCAGATTTGTTTGTGCATGGGCTGAAAAAAGGATATAAAGTCTCTGCAAAGGAGTCTGTGAAGGTAAATATCAGTGACTTTGTATCTGCATTATAAAAGGACAATTGACCTTTTTCATAGTCCACATACACGCCAATGTGCTGTGGTTTTGGGTTTACAACTATAGGCATTGATGGTTCTGTGCGGAAGACATATTCATGCTTGTCTCGTAGACTTAGAAACCAAAATCCATTAGCTGGGTTTGCAACTATTTTTCCTTTCCTGCCGATGGAGCACCTAGCAATGCCCAAATCCCAGTCCGTCTTCTCACCCACAACAACCTCCCAGTAATGGCAGCCAGAGCTAATACCTTGGTGGCCAAGTACACACACAACACGGTCAAACCGTTCAATTGTGTCTGGCACCGTCTGGTAGCGGTCACTGCAGTGCACCTGTTTACCATCATCAGAGATAATCAGACGCGGATGGGCTGAGTCTCGATCTAGGGTCACATCCACTGAGGAGAGAAACAGGACAGAATTGAAAACAATATGTTTGCAAACATACAAATGAAAAAGGTGACATAACAAATATTTGAAATATCTAATAATGTAAAATGATCTCATACTTGCATATTCCTGCACTTTCCATACTTCTACAGGTATAAGAAAGCAGAAAAAAATATTACTTTTAAAATGAAAATAATAATAATAATAATAAATTAACAAAAATGCAGAATTAAATGGCTTTGTACAAGACTGTATAGAGTCACTCCAATCATACACAATACCAGTCAAAAGAAAAAAGCACTGTGCCCCCAGCACTGAAACTGTTGGGAAGCTAAAACTGTACTAGTCGGAAAAAAGGAGGATAAAAAACGTACTTTGTTGATATATTTCCTGTGGGTTTCCTGTGGAAGGGCGCAAACCTGACAGCAAAACAATACATACCATAAACATGACTGAGAAAACAGTGACATGTAAAGATCAAAAATCTGGTCTTACAGAGTTTTTCACAAATCTTACAAGTCTTTTACAGATTTAGTTTTAAGGTCCAATTCTCACTATTAACTAACCATTACCTTTGACTTTTGCCTCAATTAACTCCTAATTTGCTGCTTATTAATAGTTTATAAGATTGTTGTTAAGTTTAGGGTATTGGGTAGGATTGTGGATGTCATGCATTATATGTACTTTATAAGCACTAATAAACAACCAATATGTTAATAATAGGCATGCTAATAAGCAACTAGTTATTAGTGAGAATTGAAGCCTATACTAAAGTGTTACAGTTTTTTCGAGTTTTTTTTTTTTTTGGTTTTGTACTATTTTCACAAGCAGCTGTTACATTTTCAAAACTCGTAGTACTAATATCACAACAGATCATCAAAAGTGCAGTTTTTCCCCCCAAATATTTTAGCGTATTTTCAATTGTCTTAGTACAATACACACAATCACAAAATATCATTTTCACTACACAAAATAATTGTTTCATCTATATAAATGTTTAATTCATAATAACTACTTTTCATAAAGCTCTTACTATCAAACTTAATTTGCATGTCTTCTTTGTCTTTGTCTTCAGTTTAATAAATTTTTCTATTATTTAATCTGACTCATCTTAATGGTTAATCAGTGAATCATTTGGTACAGATATAGATTCAATAGATATATCTTCTAATGAACTTGTTTGCAATTTAGGTATAAAGAAATGTAATGTTTTTTTGTTTTGTTTTTTACACTATACGTGATTTATTATAGATGATAACCACTATTTTGAAAGTCTGTGTGACTGAGTGGTTCAGGTAAACCCTATGTTATTGAATGGCAATATCTGGCAATATCTGAAATCCTTGTTCTTGTGGGAGATTTTAAAATTTTCTATGAGAAAAACCCAGAATTTTTGAAGGGTAGGTTTAGGAGTAGTGTAGTGGGCTAGAATATACAGTTTGTACAGTATAAAACCCATTAGCCCTATGGAATGTCACCAGTAGCTGTTTTTGGCACAGGCGAACCGGGTAACCGCCTGGGCCAGCATTTTTTCATGATACATAGGGGGGCATCACGAACAGTTAAAAAATAAAAATAATAATGCTCTGCACCACTGCCGCGATAAAAAAAAAATCATTTTGTTTCTTATGCTCTAAACAACGTGATGACATGAAATAAAAAAACTAAATTCAAAACTTCAAAACTAAATTTAAACTTTTTTGTGTGTCTCAGGAGGATATAGTGTATAAAGACAGACATTTGGTGTGTAAGGGCATGTTACTGTAATGTAACCCTCCTATTATGCTTTAGCTGTATAAAACATAATCCTACGGTCTTTTGATTTCAATTTCAATTGCAATTGATTGTTAAAAGTACTAAATTAAAAGAAGAGTGTTGTGTTTTCGCAATTCATATCACAATTATTATGTGGAATGAAAATATGTGCAACTACAATGAAATCATGAGATCAGGTTTTAAAAGAATGACTAGTGGTATTACAAATGTGATCAGTATATAGTTTTGTACTAAGAGAATTGAAAATAGTACCAAACCAATAATAATAATAATAATAATAAATATCAAATCTCCTTGATTTTAAACAAATAATACGTATCAATACTAATACAAAAACGTTTCTGAAATGCTCTTCAGTCAAGGATGATGTCATTTTGTTTACATTTACAATTTTCAAACACATTAAAAAATAATCATTAATTTTAAGGAATATATGAAAAATAAAATTCAATTGTTATGCACTTTACAGTCTAAAGAAAAATAAAAGTCATTTGGGTTTGGAACTGCAATGAAAGTGTAGGTAAATGATCGGTTAAAGAGCAGTTTATGAAGGAACATTGTCTTACAGATCGCAGATAGTTTTCTTAATGCTTCCTGAACCTCCTCCGCCATCTGAGTGACATTTCTCAGCACTACTCCTGCACTGGGGTCAGGGGTCAAGACCACTTCTGCCCAGCTCTTTGTCTCAGGTAAAGTACTGTAGGCTGGATATGTCTAAAAAAACAGCGATACATTAATTAAATACTGTATACAGTATATTTCAGGGTAATAAATATAAAACAAACAATTGGCTTTTGACAAGTTAAGTTATTTAAGGTGAATACATGGGACAATTTCTCAAATATCAATAATTAAAACAGTTTAAGTCTGGCTTTACCTTGAAGAAGGAAACATGATCTTTGGACTGGGCCAACTGATTGATGTTGCTAAATCTATTTCTAAGTTCAGAGATCTCCATCTGCAGGTCACGTATGAAGGCCTGAGAGCGAAGTTCTGCAGCACGCTGTCCCATCTCCACCACCTCCAGAAGTTCAGCCTGGGACTTCTCAACAGCTTTCATTAACTCAGCAAACATACTCACAGTACCTGCTTTCTCTTGGTCTGCTTTTACCTTAAAGCATACAAATGAGACGATGGACAAAATATAGCAAATAATTAGGATAATTAAGGGAATGAGGAAACCACGTTTTTTCAAACCCATTTTTTCTATGGAAATAAAAGGTATGATGTGAGCAACTAAGGTGCATCTGTGGTGTGTGTGTGTGTGTCTGCAAAAGCACTCAGTCAGTCAGTATTCCTCTGTATAGAGAGCGAGAAAAATGCCAAAGTGTAAATAAAACTCAGTGGTGAGTGGACGACATTTCAAATCAATTTGTGCGTCATCTGTTTGCGAGTGAAGCATGCACAGTCGGCCCTCAAGGGAGCTTGATTGTGAGCTTGTCCTACTCCGAGTGCTCCACTCCTGCCTGGCCGCCTTTGATGAAATTGGCCAAATACGCCCTCTAGGAGATGGAATCCCACTAAGCCCGGTCTTGCTGCAGCCAAGGCACAGCAGAGGCTACTGTGAGGATCGCCAGTGGATTTAGCAGAGGGATCCGAAACGGGCTTGTCCTTTTCTCAGTCCTCACCCATTAGATCCACGGCTCCCTCCCTCAGGGCTCGGAAGCACGCAATGCGGTTTCTTCTCCCCAGAGAGAGTGCCAGGTGCTTCATCTATCTACCTACAAGGAATTTACTGTGATGAAAGTCGACACAGAGGAGACTATGGACTCGCCACCACAGTCTTTCGCATGGGAGAAGCTTGTGGAGGTTGTGACTTGCACTGTAGCCAAATTAAACTTCGAATTGCCAGCCAAGAAGCAGGACACTCATCCCAAGACCAAACTGGATGAGCGCTACATGCGGGGCCTTCTGTTTTTCCCCAATATCCACACGAATAGTAGAGATTGTGGTATAAACCATATTCATCCTGACTCTTCAGCCCGACAGCCACAAATTATTCTGAGTGGGGCTGAGTGTGAAGGGATATGGGGCGATGCCAGAAGTGGTTCTTGCCTGCCTCATTTCAATGGATCATGTCCACATTAGTGGGCACCGAGCAGGCTCTGGTATTGGAGTAAGAAGTGAACATTCTCTTGAGGAAGGAGGCCATAGAATGTGTTCCTAATCTCTCTCTCTCTCTCTCTCTCTCTATTGCTTTCTTTCAGGGGTGAAGCATACCAGTATTGGGTTCTTCCGTTCAGCCTGTCACTCTCACCCGAGAAGGTCACTCAAGGTTTACTGTCAAACCATTTCAGAGACTGTTTGGTCTGATGGCAGCTGCGTCCAACATGATACCTTTTGGCCTGCTGTACATGAAACCCTTGGAGTGGTGGTTCAGGACCAATGGATTTCCTCTAAGGGGGAACACAGATCCTCATGTGGGCCTAGGAAAAACTCCTCTCCCTGACAGCAGTGTACATCCCTGGGCACCTCAATCACGGAGCAGAAAGTCGTGACATTTACTAAGTATTGTAACCCATACATGGAATTGGTGCTTTGCATTTAACCCATCCAAGTGCACACACACAGCAGTGAGAAGTGAACAAACCATGAACACACACCCGGAGCAGTGGGCAGCTACATATCCAGCGCCTAGGGAGCAACTGGGGGTTCAGTGCATTGCTCAAGGGTACTTCAGCCATGGGTATTGAGGGTGGAAGAGAGCGCTGTTCATTTACTCCCTCCACCTACAACTCTTGGTAGCACTGAAGGTCACAGGTCCCACTCTCTAACAATTAGGCCACAGCTGCCACAGCCGTCCCCTGCAAGCCCCAGTCACCTGCTCAGTTGGGAAGTTTGGGATTTGTCATTTTCTTCTGTGTAATCTGAGCTTCTTCATACATTGCTACACTATTCAATAGAACTGTTTTGCCAATTTTGTGCATTTTGCTAAAGGGAAAAATATATATAATGGAAGTCAATGGCTAGGATCAACAGATTTGAGGGTAAGTAAATAATGCCAGAATTTTCATTTTTGGGTGAACAAAAAAATTTTTTTACCCCCCCCCCCCTTCAAATTTGTAGAGCTTAATAACAATAATAGCTGTATGAAGATTCTTCAAAAATTCCAATTAAATTCCAATTAAATTAAATTAATTTTTATTTTTATTTTGTATGAAATACCAACCCAAGCTCATGAGAAAACGTGATTTTGTATGAATTCATATACTGTGAATCATAACAGTTTATTAACATTTAAAAGTAAGCATGAAGGTCTACCGGTAACCCCAACCCTATACACTCATCAGTGGGGCTTGAAAGCCGATTGTATGAAAACATACAAATGAGATCGAATGAATTCAGTCAACTTAGCTATCAATTTACTCAAACATAAAATAGCTACTAATTATCAGGTGAGTGTGTTGGAGCTATTCCTTTAAAATGTTAAATACATACTTGAATTTCTGCAAGTGATGTTTGGATCTCCTCTATCTTCCTCTCTCTGACTGTAATCAATCCTTGTACCTCCACCTCCAAGATGCGCAACTGGGACTTAAGCAGAGATACAAATTGTTAATACAGATGCAACACATACATAAACATTTTCCTTTAGTCCTACATTGAATTTACTTCTTATTCACGTGCATTATACGTACACTAACCTTCTTAATATTCATCTCTCTTTTGGCATCTATCACAGAATGCCCATAATGTTCCTTCTCTGCACATGTTATACAAATGCATGTCTGGTCAGTCCTGCAGAGTAGCTCCAAACTATGCCCATGTATGGGACACTGTGGCCCATTGGAACCTGTTCCACTCACACTTAAGTTTTGCTTAGGTGTCTTGGCAGGAGGGAGAGAATGAGCATCATGGGTGGATGATGTACTTTGGAAGCGGGTTCTCATTTCTGGTAGGAGGCCTCTGGGCAGCTCTACCGGTCTGTTCTGCGCTAAAGGGTTCACTGCAGAAAGAGAGTTGGATGGTGAATCTGCAGGTGCGCTCATCGTAGTGTCCGCCATCCGTTTAAACTTCTCTGTGATCTCTTTGAGCGTGTGATTGATGTGGAGCTCAGGACGCTTGCGGAAGCTTTCCTTGCACATAGGACAGAAGCAGCTTTTCCCCTGACCCTCCCAATAGGACGTGATGCATGATGAGCAGAAGCTGTGGCCGCAGGGTATGGAGACAGGATTGGTGAAGACATCTAAGCAAATAGAACAGGTAAACTGCTTCTCTGACAGAAATTCACCAGGAACTGACATTGTGTATCTGAAAGGAAACAGACTGATTGAAAAACGCAAAATACACAGGTGCACTCAAACACATCAGCCACTTAACCACTATATGGATTATTATTAGTAGTATTATTAGTATTATTTATAATTTGGAATAATTGTGATTTTAAAGAATGAAAGACGTCTCTTATGTTAACCAAGACCGTAGTTATTTGATCCAAAATATCTTATATTTTAAAATGTTATTTATTCCTGTGATGGCAAAGCAGAGTTTAAAGCATCATTACTCCAGTCTTCAATGTCATATGATCCTTAAAAAAATCATTCTGATATACTGATTTGATGTTCAATTTGTATTAAATAGTATTGTAGCTATTAAAGGCCATGTTGCAGGTTAACCACCACTTTCGATTAATGGGTACATAAATCACTCAAGATATGTATATCATTTTTATAATGTCTCAAACATGGTCTTAAAAAAATTTTTTTTTAACGTTTTTGGAATTAACAGGGTTTTTTACGCAACTTGGTAATGACGTCACGTTGGGGAGAAGTGGAGGAAAGGTAGCCTCAGCCTAGTATGATGCCGCGTTCCAGCCAACCCGTAACCCGTGTTTTTCCAACCTTAAACCCGTGAAAGTGCTCTGGAACGGCAGTCAAACCCGTGACTTCCCACCCGTGACGTACACTACTGAATGTCATTTGAGCTCAGTGTTTTCAGTCTGTGTTTAAAGTCGTTTGGTACTATGCAGTGTCTAAAGAATTTATGATCAGCTATTGCCAGTCTTCCTCACAAAGATGAATTTTTAAAAGCCTATTTTATTTTATTTATTTTTTTATATATTTTTTAAATAAATGTTGTGACTGACAATGGCGATTAACTTGCACCAGTTTCCTGATTTGTAGCCCACACCAGTGCTTAATATCCTAATGATTTTTGGCATGAAAGAAGAATCGTTGATTTTGACCCATACAATGTATTGTTGGGTATTGCTAAAAATATACCCGTGCGATTTTAAGACTTGGTTTGTGGTCAAGTGACACAAATATTAAACAGTTAAAACAACATTTATACTACTGCAACTACTACTACTACTAAATGTTTCTTGAGCACCACATTTCCGATGGAACAGTGTGACACTGAAGATTGAAGTAATGACTTCTGAAAATTCAGCTTTGCCATCACAGGAATAAATAAAATTTGAAAATAGATTTTATAATCCACAGTGAGCATAAGAGACATCATTCAAAAACTATTCCCAAATTGTAACTAGTGGTGTATATAATAATTTCAAGTAAGTGAAGTGGCCAAGTATGGTGACCCATACTCAGAATTTGTATTCTGCATTTAACCCATCCAGCAGTGAACACACACACATGGAGCAGTGGGCAGCCATATTGCTGCGGCACCCTCAGAACGGTTGGGGGTTCGGTGCCTTGCTCAAAGGTCTCACTTCAGTCATGGTGGAAGAGAGTACTGTGCATTCATTCCATCCCACCTACAATTTCTGCGGACCTGTGACTCAAACCTGTGAACTTGAACTTACAAGTCTGACTCTCTATCTATTAGGCCACGACTGCCCCAGTCATGGCCTAATGCAACTATTAAAACTGGCGTTAAAAGGGAACAGTTATTCTAAACTAGTAACTACAATGTTGGAATGAAGTCAGACCAGCTACACAGATACAAAAAGCTGGTATAGGTGCAGCCTTCTTACCCTTACATAATGTAAAAAATGTTCTAAGAAAACCAAGAGCTGGAAAATACTCTGAAATCTTCTTAGTTTATCATTAAAAATTAGTTCTTCTTAAAGGAAAATTTGCAGTAAAGTACAACCACATGCTTATATTATGGGTGTATTCACACCAGGAAAGCCCACTAGTTCCCTTACTTTGGTCTGGACCAAATATTATAAATTTTTTGGGTGTGGTTCACTCTCACACAGCCCTTTTTGCAAGTGAACCAGAAACCGTAAACAAAACCACACATCCTTAAGGTGATCCATTCATTTGTTCATCCATTTAACCGTATCAGATTTTGTTTGGAAGCGGACCGAGACCACCTCTTCAGCTGGGTCTCGGTACGGTTGTGTGGTCCGCACCAGAGTGCAATTGCTGTTTTCATACCTGGCTAAAAGATCCACACCAAAGAGGGAAACGATCTCAAGTTTGATTCAGTCGAAACAAACAAGACAGGTGTGAACACACCCATAATCTTCTGACAAATGTCTCTTATAAGAAGCAAGTTATCAAAAATATGAATAGTATTAATACCACTATGTTGTGTTTATTAAAATAGCTAGAATCTCATGATCTCAGTAAATAACATGTCATCACTTCTACAGAAAGGACAGTTACATAAAGTAGATCCCAAACTTACATAAACACCTTCATATACACTCAGTACAGTATATGAGTATATGGAAATACAATCTAAAAGACAAATTCACCTACATACATACTCATTTAAAAACGAACCTCTTGTCTGTCCTTTGC
Source organism: Carassius gibelio (assembly GCF_023724105.1). Taxonomy (NCBI): domain Eukaryota; kingdom Metazoa; phylum Chordata; class Actinopteri; order Cypriniformes; family Cyprinidae; genus Carassius; species Carassius gibelio. The sequence continues at coordinate 27,080,591 of NC_068396.1, read as the reverse complement.
TCTTCTCTTCTGTTCCACTCACGATGTGGCACATACGTTCACTATGAAGTGGAGACCTCCTGGAAACAGGTATGTTTGCATACCAACAGGCCAAGCACACCCCTGGTTGCTGATCCAACCAGTCAGTAAAGTGCAGATCTTTATTATTATTATTATTAGAGATTTTAAGGCTTTTAAGATTTTTTCACATACTTTTTTAACACATGCTGTCTCATAATATGAGTTCATTGTGTGATATCACTGTAGGTGACAAAAAAAATATGAAAATAGACAGTAATTTTTGCTTCTCATTTCTAAGAATGACTGACAAAAAAAATTAATAAGATCAGAAGTTTTTTGATTGTTTCATTCATAAGTATTGTTGAATAGTAAATGTTTGCTGTAGGACTCATATCTTTACATAAGGCAAGGCAAGGCAAGTTTATTTATATAGCACATTTCGTACACAATGGTAATTCAAAGTGCTTTACATAAAAGAAAGTAAAATAATCATGAAGAAAAATAATAACAAAAATAAAACAAGTAAAACATTTAAAAACAGTTAGAAAATGATTTTACATAAAAATAATAATAATAAAACAATAATAAAACAAAACAGTGAAAATATAGTGCAATCAGTTTGGACATTGCACCAGGGGCGTCGCTAGGCCCTTTTTAGGGGGGCTTCAGCCCCCCTAAACTTATGCCCAGCCCCCCTAAAAAATTATTTGATTAATTAGTGATCGCTTCAGTCCCCTTTAAAAACTCATTTGAGACGGTGGCAAGCTGCATCAAGTTCCGGCTCCTCCCCTTATCTGAGTCTGCACGGATTCAGCGCGTTTTTCAATCCACAGGGGCGCCGAGCAGAGCGAACATCAGAGAGTACAAAGTGTGTGTGTGTGTGTGCGTGTGCGCGTGTGTGTGTGCGTGCGTGTGTGCGTGTGTTCTCGCATCCAATACCAGTACGTCTTCGCTGCGTTCACTTTCAGCCTTTATCACAGATGTGTGACAGATGTTTTTTCTTCCAACAAAAACGAAACGATTAACACCCATGAAAACATACTTTAGAAAACGATCATGATTTATTTTAATTTACTTTTTGAAATTGAAAACATATTATTGTGTATTTCGGCATTACATTATGCAGCCACGCAAAATAAATTATTAACGACACACATCATTGTCTGAAAGTACTAAATGGCACAGAGAGAGAAACATCATGTGGAGTTATTTTGTTTTCTATTATTAAACATAATTTTGTATTAAGTAATAATTAATCATTAGTGTATCATGATACATATATTAGAGTAAGAGTAAAGGGATCTGTGATTTTTTTTTTTTTTTAAGTAATTGATTTATAGAAGTGGCAAATTGATAATGATGTTATTTTTAATAAATATAAATAAATATAGAACAGATTAAACATATTGCCAATAGACAATTACATTAATACATGTTTTGTCTATATTCTTAATGAATATTAGCTGGTTAGTTAAATGATTTGAAATGAAATAAATGTTCAGGGGCTGACTTGATGTATAACCAACCGTATTGTTGATTATAAAGGCTAAAAAGCTAAAAATTAATAATAATAATAATAATAATAATAATAATAATAAAATATAATAATTTATATTTCATTGTAGATGGATATACAACATTTTTTTTGTCGTGCGGGAGTAGGTCTGCAAATGAGCAACAGTCAGGTGAGAATAGAACAGACAGCCTCACACACACAATACCACTGTGTTCCCAAGATTCATTGCAGTCATTGAACCCTTATGTTGTTTTAATTTTCTGCCAATTTCCACGTACATTTCATAAGAAAAAGCAGTGGTATCATCAAAGGATAAACATGAATGTCCTAATACTGAATCAGGAAGTCTTTATTGTAAAAAAAATAAAAATAAAAAATAAAAAAATCTACATTCCCAATTCAAAATTTTCCAGTGACTGGTCACATCTAAAAAACTGTATTAGTTTTTTTTACAGTGTTATATATGGCTCAGTCAGTACTCCTACTCCCATATATGAAATACAGGGAATACAATGGAATAGTGGATTGCAATAAGGTTAGTAGTATACAACCCTACCCTAATAGTAAAATAATATTTTTTAATCATACCCTTATTGGAGGCTGAGCCCCCCTAAAATCAAAATCTTAGAATCGCCCCTGCATTGCACAGTGCTCATTCAACAAATGCACAGCTAAAAACATGCGTTTTGAGTCTAGATTTAAATGTGACTAGTGTTTTAGCACATCTGATCTCTTCTGGAAGCTGATTCCAACTGCGGGCAGCTTAGTAACTAAAGGCAGACTCCCCTTGTTTTGTGTGAACCCTTGGTATTTCTAACTGACTTGATCCTAATGATCTGAGTGCTCTGTTAGGTTTATATTCAGTGAACATATCTGCAATATATTTCGGTCCTAGGTCATTTAGTGACTTATATACGAGTAAAAGTACTTTAAAATCAATCCTAAATGTAACTGGAAGCCAGTGTAAGGACCTGAGGACTGGTGTGATATGCTCAGATTTTCTGGTTCTAGTCAGAATCCTGGCAGCAGCGTTCTGGATGAGCCTACAGCTGTCTAGTGGTCTTTTTGGGAAGGCCAGTGAGGAGCCCATTACAATAGTCCACCCTGCTGTTGATAAAGGCATGAACAAGTTTCTCCAAGTCTTGACTGGAAACAAAACATCTAATTCTTGCGATGTTTTTTAAATGATAGTATGCTGATTTAGTTACTGCTTTGACATGACTACTGAAACTAAGGTCTGTCTCCAGAATCATACCAAGATTCCTGACTTGATTTTTAGTTGTTTGACCCCTAGAGTCAAGGTATGCATTCACCTTGAACACTTCATCTTTGTTTCCAAATGCAATGACTTCAGTTTTTTCCTTGTTTAACTGAAGAAAGTTCTGGCACATCCAATTATTAATTTCATCAATGCATTGGCAGAGGGAGTCAATGGGGCTGTAGTCATTTGGAGATAAGGCTAGGGAAATCTGGGTATCATCAGCATAGCTGTGATAGGCAATTTGGTTCTTTCTCATTATTTGACTTAGTGGAAGCATATACAGGCTAAACAAGAGCGGTGCAAGAATTGACCCTTGTGGGACTCCGCATGTCATGGACGTCCACTTAGACTTATGCTCTCCTAGACTCACATAATAGCCTCTCCCTTCTAAGTATGATCTGAACCATTTGAGTACCATCCCAGAAAGCCCGACCCAGTTTTCCAGTCTCTCTAGTAGTATGTTATGATCGACAGTGTCAAACGCAGCACTGAGATCTAGCAATACCAGCACCGATATTTTGCCAGAGTCACATTTTAAGTGAATATCATTTATTATCTTAATGAGTGCTGTCTTTGTGCTGTGATGTGGTCGGAAACCAGATTGAAAATTGTCCAGGTATCCATTTGAGTTTAAGTATTTGTTCAGCTGATTAAAAACTACCTTTTCTAGAATTTTGCCTATAAAAGGAAGATTAGATATTGGTCTAAAATTGCTCAAAATTGTGTTATCAAGATTGGTCTTTTTCAGGAGGGGCTTTACAACTGCAGTTTTTAGGGAGTTTGGAAATGTCCCAGAGAGAAGTGAGGCATTCACCACTTCTAAGAGATCTGCTTTTAAGCAGTTAAGCACACTTTTGAAAAAAGATGTGGGGAGTGTGTCAAGTTGTGATTTTAGTTGCTGCACTATGTCTTCCAGAATTTTGCTATAAATTTTTTCAAAAATAGACATAGTATCTTTTTGATATTTTGGCCGAATCTGTCTGACCTCTGCATTACTTGAGGATGTGCTAATCGCCTTCCTGATATTTATGATCTTCTCAGAAAAGAAAGAAGCAAACTCATTGCATTTGCTGTCTGATAGCATATAAGTGGGAATCTGACTTGGGGGGTTTGTCAGTCTCTCAACAGTGGCAAAAAGAGTACGAGTGATATTTAAGTTACTGTTTATAATGTTTGAGAAGAAGTTCTGTCTAGCTGTGGCTAGTTTCACATTAAAAGCATGAAGGATGTCTTTATAGATGCTATAGTGAATTTCAAGTTTCGTCTTCCTCCACATCCGCTCAGCTTTTCTGCATTGTCTTTTCATAGTCTGAACTGCTGTTGATCTTCTCCAAACTGATTTCTGACTGTTTGTTTTCTTACTGACTATTATTGGTGCAATATCATCAATAACATTCTTAACTTTTGAGTTGAAGGAATCAAGGAGAATATCAACAGAGTCTGCAGAAATGCTTGGTGTTAAAGATATAGCCTCCATAAATAGTACACTTGTGTTCTCATTTATGCATCTCCTTCTGACAGAGACCGATCTAGATTCAGTGGTAGCAGAGATCAATATATCAAAGAAAATACAGAAGTGATCAGATAGTGCTACATCCTTAATAACAATGGATGAAATGTTTAGACCCCAACTGATGATTAGATCCAGAGTGTGTCCACCTTTGTGTCTGGGTCCATGCACATGCTGAATCAGGTCTTTGCATGTTGTAAACAGTTTTTGAACACTGGAAAATCATTCACATCTTTACACAATATTTAATGTAATTTATTAATAAGATTCGGGAGGAGCGCGTCAGATACTTAGCCTAATCAACACAGGTGGACCATAATCAAGTAATCAATCCGATAAATATCGCTGACTTACCTCTATCCATTGACAGTTTATCAGCAACCCTCCTCCACCCCATCTCCTCACTTCAAGTTCACTTTATAAATAGACGGGGGGTACTCTAGGTTCGGGCCATTCCCGAGCTCGGAGCCCTTCCCCGGACAGCACGCCAAATACGCATACCATACCTCAGCTAATTATATGTAAGCGTTAACTAGTGAAATATGCGCGATCACAAATGGCCAATAAATTATATTCAAAAGTGCATTGTAACATGGTGTCTCGTTCCTTGAATGAAAAAGTTTTGAAAGAAACGAATGAGCCAGTGATTCAATCGCCCATTTAGACGGACATTTTTCCTGCCTCCCAGTGTGCATACTATCCAGCCTATCTGCCCTAAATAGTATTGAAATTACTAATATGACATAGAATTTAGGATGGATTGTACACAATGCAAATTGGGATGCAGGCTTGTTTCGTTTATAATTGAATCAGCCATTTTAAATGAGTCGTTTAATTTGATAAATCAATAAATCATTTATCAAAACGGGCTTGCTTCCACCTACTGGTCGTTAGGCAAGGTTTTAGCACAAAAGCACATTTAGCAAAATATTGTTTAATTGTCAATATATTGACCAAAATTCCTCCATTTCAGGCCCAAGAAGGGAAAAAAGGAGCTTATAAATAATAGTTAAATTAATAAGGATACTTTTTCATTAAATAAAACTTAAAAGGGATATTATAAAGCTAATAACCACAACCCATTTATTATTATTTTCAAATATTCAACCACTATATATACAGAGAGAGAGCAGTAGTAAAGAAGTGGCTGTTGTTACTTCTAACTTGAAATTCAGTGTTTCAAAGTAGTTCAACAAAAGAAACTAAACACTGCACTTCGCAGGATTTTTTTTTTTGTATTAAACTTTTTTTAATGTTCAAATAGTCAGCCATTTTCATCTGAAGTATTTAATGTACAAATAGCATACCATGTTCATCCTAAAGAAAGTACATACACATACACACACCAAATACAAACATTTTCAATATCAGGAGGGTACCACAAATTTACACACACATTTCTCCAGGAGTCTTTTTAGCATTTAACATGCACACTTTTCTGTTTTATCTGGCCTTACAACAACACTTGGACACATGTTAACTAGAATACAACAAACATTAACTATCTTATCAAGCAGGGTAAATTCTTCATCTTTACTGGGAAGCAACAAACTAATTGGTATTGTGTTATGTATTAGTGTGTACTTACTGCGCAAGCTACCTATTATCCTTTCTATATGTATCCTAATGTGTGCTATAGCACGTGTGTCTACCTCATCCTTAATATCGAGTTGACATCTACGTTTATTGAATGGAGGAATTGTAACTTCCGCGCACATCATTCCCACACTGTCTTTAATATCAAAGCCTCTGTCCGCTAACACTACATCACCAGGCAACAGTTTGTTAAGAAGCCCACAATTTTCAGTTATGTGCTTGTCAGATGCTCGCCTCTCCCATCCCTTTGAAACAAATGAAATTAGGCCTTGGGGTGTAATTCCTATCAAATATTTAATTGTGTGTGTACCTTTGTAGTGGGAAAAGGATTGTGCACACACCATTGAATTTTGCCTCTCTGTATGTATTTCAAAACAGTCAACAATAATCGGTACACGCTTTCCAAAAGTTTCCAAAAATTTATGTGGCATTGTGGCTTGTAAACAGTGTCGCTCAGGCCAGTACAACAAGGGAGTAAGGCGTGCATACAGCACATCTATGGTGTCAGCAAAGGTAGCAGAAAGGGTGCTAGGTGACACATTAAAAATGTGTGAAAGATGCTGGATTGGAAGATCAAGCCTTAGACGAATGAGTGTCAGTAAAACCATTTGAAATTGTGACAGCTTCTTTGCAACTGGCAGGAAGGGCTTAACAGTAGTAAACATTGAAAACAAAACGGCAAAACATTGAAGTCCCGTATAATATTGTACTTTTTCTGTATTATCTTTGAAAAACTCTTCATCCATCTTCTGTTTGTTTAACTCAGACCTAAGCTCCCTATTTTCCTGCAAAAGGCGGGTTACTTCTGCACTGCTTTGCGCACAAAACTGGCATTCTGCTCTTAGTCTCTTATCTGCTGGTTTGTCTGTTTCTGTCGTTTCCCTGTATTCCTCTTCTTCCACAGCTGCCTCTGTTTGATCCCTATATCCCTCTTCTTCTGCTGCAACTCCTTGTACGTCGTCTCTCTGATCTTCGTTCATGATGTTTTGTTCATTGTGGCCTCCTCCCTCAGATTCCCTCAAATTATGTCTCTGCTGTGTTAGGGCATGCCGATCTGAAACTGTGGCTGTGTCTTCAGAGTGACCCAGGTGCAGGGCTGGAGCCCAGTCTGGATGAGACTCGTCCATCTCATATGCTGGTTTACCTTTGGGGAGACAAAATAATCCAAATTGAAAACAAAATATTGCAATCAACAGTGGGAATACTATGTACTCCAGTTCCAACTTAACTCAGTTGGCAAACATACAAGTGTTAATAGAATTTCTCGAGCTTCAGTCACCTTGATCAAAAAAAGCTCTCTAGTTCTGGATGAGTTAAGTTACACCTCAGAAATTCTGGGAGGCTCAGCTGATTGCTTTGTTTTGATCGCATTGGTTTAGCGCACTCTATTTGAACTAACGTTAGTCTAACTTAGCTTGATCACTGTGCCGCAATGTCGACAGAAAAGGAACCTAAGTATATCCCTCTCGGAAACAGAACAAAATGAGAACACATAATCATTTCCTTAGTGAATTTTTTACTCTTAACTTACCTGAATGAAAAAGATGTTTTACCATCAGCCTCCGTTGCGCTTCTTCTTCTTCTTCTTCTTCTTTTTTAAATTGGCGGTTGGCAAACAACTTTTAAGTGTGCATTACCGCCACCTTCTGAAATGGAGTGTGGATCCTAATAGCCTTCACTCACTACTCTTTAAATAAAGAAATACATAAATAAATAAAAATATAAATCCAAAAAAATAAAATTCATGAATATATGATATCTAATAAAAATATTAATTTTAATACCTTACCCTTCACATATTATTAACTCCAATATTTTAAGACAACTAAATTCATATCTTCCTAATGAGCCCTGTTTTATTCAAATAATCAAATATTGCACTATACCCCACATGCCCTGAATTCAGTTGTAAAATTTCATTCATTTCAAATCTATTTTTTTCTTTACTTAACCTTTCTTTCAGCCTCAACCTTTCCTCCTTATACCTATCACAAATTATAATTACATGTTCTATGGTTTCATTAATATTACAGACCTCACACATCCCACTTTCATGTTTCCCTATTATTTTAAGCGTACTATTTAAACCAGTATGTCCAAATCTCATTCTCGATATAATGTCCTCTTCTTTTTTATTCCTATTATTTTCTCTCATTCCTTCTACCTTCTTCTGGATATTGTAGTACATTCTCGCTTTTGTTTCCATATTCCACTTTTCCTGCCACTTCTTCCTCATTTCTTCTTTGATTATACTTTTAACCTCCGCCTTACTATAATTTATTATCATATCTATCTCTGTTTTTTTCTCCGTTGCGCTAGAGCCGTGACGTCATGCCTATCGTCTATTCTCGCGATAACCTGGAAGTCTATGTGAGACTACGAGAGGGATATCCGGTCTCTTTTCGGTGGCGGACTCCAGGCGAGAAAGTCCTCCATAATGAAGGTAGGAGGACTGGACAACGTCAAATTATAAGTTTATATTTCACATTGTGCTGGAAATACCGAAAGAGTTCAGTTTTACAGTCTCCATTCAAACCGATAAGCTTTTGGTAACCGGGTTAGGCCCAAACAGCATGAGGGATGGATGTTGATTTTGTTAGGTTAGCAGCACAGCGGTGGAAGTGAGGCAACATGGCGGCGCCCGCAACAGACATGCAGTGAACACATTAGTGAAAGAGAAAATTCATGCGAGCTGGGGGAAATAAGTCGCCATTGTCCTAGCTTGAGTTACTACTTTGGGAAACGTTCTAGCAGATCTGTGTTGAGTGTCAAACTGTCATCCGCTGCTGTAGCATTAGCGCCTGTTAGCTAGCAGATACGTGTCAAATGAAGAGGCCAGTTTTTTATATCAAACTGCAGCATGCAGCTTAATTATCTATCTCTTTTACTATTCCACCTAGCTCAATATCTCGTTCCCCGCCACTGGCTGCCAAAAGCTGATAGAAGTCGATGATGAGCGCAAACTGAGGATCTTCTATGAGAAGCGCATGGCCACAGAAGTGGCTGCAGACTCTCTGGGCGATGAGTGGAAGGTAAGTAATAGCTGCCTTAATCGTGTGTATATATCCAACACTTTAATGTTTCATGTAAAGCAGAAAGGCTTAACACTTGATTAAGTCTTGATTGTTTAGATTCCATTTTGACCAGTGCTTCAGGTTAAGACCGATTATATTAGAAAACAAGGCTAATCTAAACGATGGCTCTCACACTTTCAAGTCATTCCAAATGCATCAAATTAACATGCCAGATGAGAACTGTGCATTCCAAAATCGGCTCAAATATCAAACATGCTTGCTATGCTCTTAACTGGATGAAATCATAGACTTGAAACTAAAACAATCTGTTAATACGCTATGCAGTTTGTCAAAATCTGAAGACATGCTTGAAATTCTAAACTAGCAATGATTCAATGACACAAGTTTGTTGTGTAGTGCATTCCATCAATAAGATTGATTCAAAACATGAAACCTCTTAAAGTCGTCCAGTGTATTGAAATCACTTTATTTTTGTGGCACTTTAGCAAGTCCTTTTTGGCTGATCAGTAGCTTAAAAGGAGGGACAGTGGTGCCAAAAGCAACAGTGGAGCTGCTATCCGGATAACAACCTGTTCATATTATTAGTGGCTGGTTGTATTGCATCGCTCTGTCAAATGTTCTTCAGTGCATTGTTCAGGCTATTGGTCAAAGTTTAAGTTTTATATCATGCTCTTTTTTTTTTTTTTTTTTTTTTTTTTTATAAAATCTGTTGACTCCAAATCTGACTGACTGTTCAAAATCTGCAAACTGCCCCCACACTCCAACTCTGGCAGAAGTCGTGTAGTGTCCAGCCTTAAAATCATCTCAAAATATCAAACGTTTTTGATGTCCTCTGACTAAATGGAATGATAATCTGAAGCTCTGTGCTCCCTGTGTGATTTTCTGTGAAATTGGTGAACTCCGAATGCCCAGAATCTGCAACTTGTTCTGACTTTTGGCAACTAGCTTCATCTTCTCCAGAGTGCAATTTGGGACAAAAGTCTTGTAGTGTATTCCAGATTTAAGTGGACTTGACAATGGCAGTGTTTACAGTGCTGCACTTGTAACTTGAAAATCTTAAAACTGACCTGAACATTGGCATAACTGTGTTTGTTGTAGGGATATGTTGTCCGCATCAGTGGAGGCAATGACAAACAAGGCTTCCCCATGAAGCAGGGTGTGCTGACCCAAGGACGTGTGCGTCTCCTCCTCAGCAAGGGTCACTCCTGTTACCGCCCTCGCCGTACTGGTGAGCGTAAACGCAAGTCTGTCCGCGGCTGCATCGTTGATGCCAACCTCAGCGTTCTCAACTTGGTCATTATCAGAAAGGGTGAGTATACTCTGAGCTACTTGAAGTTCTATAGTGTAAAAATGAAAGTACTTTACCGGCCCTCATTTACAAGTCTCTATGACTGACTGACTTCAACAGAACACAATAGAAGATGTTTAGCAAGATGGTGTTTACCAAACAGTTTCGATCCCATTGACACTTAATGTATGGTGAAAAAATATAATGGAAGTCAGTGGGATCCAAACCTGGGATGAGTAATGGCAGAATTGTCATTTTAAATGTTTTTGACTCCACTAAAGTAATACAATTTTTAAAAAGTACATACAAATACCATAATATGTTTGCAGATATTTAAGAAACAAGCTTAAATTAACATGCTTGTTTATCTGAAAAACAATACTACAGTCAGTTATTCTCCTTTGAATATGAGTGTTCCTGACTGGAAAGTGGGTCTTTTATTTTGGTTTGTGAACCCAAATCGTCATTAGTATTGTCAATCTGGCAACCTATGTGTGGGTAAATTCTGATAAGGGGTGACCGGGTTTAAAAACAAATGCTCGAATATTTTAAGTTTCTACTGCAATAACCTAGTTCAACCACTTTGTATCAATCCTACGTACAGCGCGTTTAAGAACTGTTTCATTAAAAGTGCAAATGGTGGACTTATGATTCATAGATGGCACACCAGCAGACCCTTTCTGGTTGAATGGTACCTCAAAGGGGGGACAGTGTGGTGCCTACAGCAACAGTGGAGCTGCTAACGGATAACGACCTGATCATGTTCTTAGTGGCTGGTTGTACTGCATTGCTCTGCCAAAATTATTGCTTTGCATATTGTTTGTGAATAGGAGCAGAGACTACATAGAAATCATGAAACCGGTAGAGATGTAACCGTATGAAAATCTCTTAATTCGAATTATAGTGACCAAAATGGTTACGGTTATCAGTATTCTCACTTTTTTATATTTAAAATCAACCAACTGATAAAATTGTTTTTGTTTTTATAAACGCTTAATAGATTACTAATAAATTTTAACAACGGTTTATCTAATAACATCTGAGATGTTCAAAAAACTGTGAAAAGGTCTCATAAAATGGTAGAGCTTACATTTCAGCCTTTAAAGGGTTATGTCAATAAAACGGTTTAATAATAATGAATTAATCCAATTAAAGACATAGAAGCTCGTTTTTCGTCAACCGGTTGGCAGGGCATGCAAATAGTGCCCCTTTTTTTTTTTTTTTTTTTTTTTTTTTTTTTTTTTAACCAGACAAAAACCGTCTGAATTTGAATGTTACGCTCTGTAAATCCACTCTCTGACACTAGGTGGCAGTTTTGGAACAGCAGTTAATGCTGTTTCCCATAACCTCCATGGACAAAGCAGCATTGTGATTTAATAAACACTTAATTACATGGAGCGAACATGAAAACAAAATGCCATTAAATCTTTTCTGAAGACAGAAACTTTAGTTACATTTATATAATTAACTCATTCATCTATAATTCCCTTAGCACTCTTTTAAAACCTAGCTTTCTGCCATGTTTTCAAACGAAGTGTAATTACTCTGTGCACAAGTGAGACAAAGCTTTATGCTAGATGATTCTGTCCCTAGAAACTGGTTTCTTTACAGTCTACACCACAAGTGGCCTGTTCCACATCATCTGTTTGATAAATTTTCCCCCTTTCCTTCAGGTGAGAAGGACATTCCTGGGCTGACTGATAGCACTGTCCCCCGCCGCCTGGGACCCAAAAGAGCTAGCAGGATCCGTAAGCTCTTCAACCTGTCCAAAGAGGATGATGTCAGGCAGTATGTGGTCAGGAGACCTCTCACTAAAGAAGGTAATATTTCATCATGAGACTGAACCGTTTTTTTTTGTATATTTAGTCAATAGATTTATTATGGTTGTTTAAAGAGATATATATTTCGTTGTTAAAAAAAAAGAAAGGTATGCATTATTTTTGAGGCACAACTACAAGCCCTATTTGGTTAATCAGCTGCTTAAAGCAGGGGATAATGTAGTGCCAACAGCAACAGCGGCACTGCTAACCAGATAACCCCATTCATGTTATTAGTGGCTGGTCGTACTGAATTAGTCTGTCAGACTTTCTGCAGTGCATTAACAGAACTAGGATATAGTCTTTATGCAAGTGTCCTTTTGGGTTTACATTCATTAAAAGTTGTCCAAATTTATTGGAGTTAACTTTTGGTGATCCTGCTTTCTAATTCTAAATAATAAAAGCTGAAGGGAAACTTTCTAGAGTGATGTTTCGTTTGGAAATACAGGCTTTTTAGGTTTGTTGTACATAAATGCAACAATTGCTTATTTTTTGCCATTTGTACTGTCACAAGTGGCTTCTCAGCTTGTGTTCTATTTTAAGTGTATCCAGAGACTGAACATGCTCTTTCTGACAGGTAAGAAGCCCAGAACTAAGGCCCCTAAGATTCAGCGCCTGGTTACACCTCGCGTGTTGCAGCACAAGCGCAGACGTATTGCTCTCAAGAAGCAGCGCACACTGAAGAACAAGGAGGAGGCCGCAGAATACACCAAACTGCTGGCCAAGAGGATGAAGGTACGAGGCTGTTTAGTGATGATTCCAAATGAGGGTGTCTTCCTACAATTTAACCTGGCTATATGAATGAATAGTTTGTTGACTACTGAAAAAGAAATGCATCAATTGATTCCTCATTAGAGAAATAGTGTTGTGTAAATGAGAAGTGTGTTGTAAAAGCTGAATATCAATGTTCTTTTTTTTTTTCTTTGCTTTTTTTATAGGAGGCCAAAGAGAAACGTCAAGAAAAGGTTGCCAAGAGACGTCGTCTCTCCTCTCTGAGAGCCTCCACATCCAAGTCCGAGTCAAGCCAGAAGTGAGACATGTGCCTCACAAATAAAATATGATTTTGTTGAACGTTCTTAATTGTGTATTGTTTTTCCATTACTCCGTAAAGTGGTACGTTTGTAACAAGTTGAATTTTGTTAGTCTGTTTATTTTGGCCATTCTATATTTTATTTTGCAACACTAACTTTGAGGTAAGACACTGAGGTTTGGCAATCAAGATGACTTTGGTCAGCTATCTACACTTTTTAACCAGCAAGTTTAAATGAGTCCTAATTCTCAATGGGGTTTATGTGAGGATTATGATAAAGTTAGTCTAGCCTACTGATCAAAATGTAAAAAAATGCCAAACTATTAAAACTCAAACACTAAGAAACTTTCTGAATGCTCATGCATGTAGAACATTTTTCAATAATTCTGACGTATCAATACTGTAAAATGTTTATGCTTTACTGTTTTCAAGTGGGGGGCAGTGCATTCATACTAACAAATGTGGGCGCTAGAGATATGGAAGGCCATTTAACAAGTAATGCTGTATACTAACGTCCGCTGTGATTTTGCCAAGTAAGACCTGTTCCTGGATCAACATCATTGTCCAAAATTATAGACAATTTCCTAAAATCAGTGGGAAATAAGATTAACAAGGGTGTGTGTGTGTGTGTGTGTGTATATATATATATATATATAAGACACGCATGTATATGTGTACACACAGGTTGTGTTGTGTCTGGGGAAACAACTGATTCAGAGTTTCTAAAAGCTCTGTTGATACTGTTAATTGTCTTTGCTCACCTATACAGTATTGTTCAAAATAATAGCAGTACAATGTGACTAACCAGAATAATCAAGGTTTTTCGTATATTTTTTTATTGCTACGTGGCAAACAAGTTACCAGTAGGTTCAGTAGATTCTCAGAAAACAAATGAGACCCAGCATTCATGATATGCACGCTCTTAAGGCTGTGCAATTGGGCAATTAGTTGAATTAGTTGAAAGGGGTGTGTTCAAAAAAATAGCAGTGTGGCATTCAATCACTGAGGTCATCAATTTTGTGAAGAAACAGGTGTGAATCAGGTGGCCCCTATTTAAGGATGAAGCCAACACTTGTTGAACATGCATTTGAAAGCTGAGGAAAATGGGTCGTTCAAGACATTGTTCAGAAGAACAGCGTACTTTGATTAAAAAGTTGATTAGAGAGGGGAAAACCTATAAAGAGGTGCAAAAAATGATAGGCTGTTCAGCTAAAATGATCTCCAATGCCTTAAAATGGAGAGCAAAACCAGAGAGACGTGGAAGAAAACGGAAGACAACCATCAAAATGGATAGAAGAATAACCAGAATGGCAAAGGCTCAGCCAGTGATCACCTCCAGGATGATCAAAGACAGTCTGGAGTTACCTGTAAGTACTGTGACAGTTAGAAGACGTCTGTGTGAAGCTAATCTATTTTCAAGAATCCCCCGCAAAGTCCCTCTGTTAAAAAAAAGGCATGTGCAGAAGAGGTTACAATTTGCCAAAGAACACATCAACTGGCCTAAAGAGAAATGGAGGAACATTTTGTGGACTGATGAGAGTAAAATTGTTCTTTTTGGGTCCAAGGGCCACAGGCAGTTTGTGAGACGACCCCCAAACTCTGAATTCAAGCCACAGTACACAGTGAAGACAGTGAAGCATGGAGGTGCAAGCATCATGATATGGGCATGTTTCTCCTACTATGGTGTTGGGCCTATTTATCGCATACCAGGGATCATGGATCAGTTTGCATATGTTAAAATACTTGAAGAGGTCATGTTGCCCTATGCTGAAGAGGACATGCCCTTGAAATGGTTGTTTCAACAAGACAATGACCCAAAACACACTAGTAAACGGGCAAAGTCTTGGTTCCAAACCAACAAAATTAATGTTATGGAGTGGCCAGCCCAATCTCCAGACCTTAATCCAATTGAGAACTTGTGGGGTGATATCAAAAATGCTGTTTCTGAAGCAAAACCAAGAAATGTGAATGAATTGTGGAATGTTGTTAAAGAATCATGGAGTGGAATAACAGCTGAGAGGTGCCACAAGTTGGTTTACTCCATGCCACACAGATGTCAAGCAGTTTTAAAAAACTGTGGTCATACAACTAAATATTAGTTTAGTGATTCACAGGATTGCTAAATCCCAGAAAAAAAAAATGTTTGTACAAAATAGTTTTGAGTTTGTACAGTCAAAGGTAGACACTGCTATTTTTTTGAACACACCCCTTTCAACTAATTGCCCAATTGCACAGCCTTAAGAGCGTGCATATCATGAATGCTGGGTCTTGTTTGTTTTCTGACAATCTACTGAACCTACTGGTAACTTGTTTGCCACGTAGCAATAAAAAATATACTAAAAACCTTGATTATTCTGGTTAGTCACATTGTACTGCTATTATTTTGAACAATACTGTATAAATGATTCGCAGTTAGAATAGCCGTGGAAATTAAATAATCGTCCTTATGTTTTTATTAAATTGTGATCACATTAGTTAGCCTACAGTTTACGTCGTAGTAAAAATATTTCATGACATGACACATTTGGTACTTGCCTAAAAAGACTGGTTTAATTATGTGTTTCAACAGATTACACTAACATTAGGTTAATTTAAAGCCTTACTCTGGAGTTGGGTCCACCTTCGCCTATGGAGAGAGAAAAATAAGTTTTCAAAATCACACACACACTGTGTATATGTGTCTGTGTGTATATATATATATGCTAGTAGTCATAACCTTATTAATAGCACGTAGGTATTTAAGCCACTGAATTCAGTGCATGGTTATCTAGTATTTGATAATAGTGTCGCTGGTGTGTTTAATAAAACTATTAGCTAAAAGTGAGTAATCCTAAATTCTTTGGAAAAGAAACAAAAAGTAGTAACATCTACTTGAATAGATAAGACAATTGGAATAACTAGTAGCTCTAATAAATAGTTAAAGTGGAAAAAGTCATGGATTTACGTTTTATTGACTGAAAAATACGTAGGCTGTTATTAATAATAACATAACAGATAGTATGTTAATACGGCTTGCCATATCAGACCCATGCTGGGGTGCGAGCCCTCTGTATTCTGAATAGATTCCATTAATTTCTCGAGACGCGTTATTACCCCCCCCCCCCCCCCCCCCCCCCCCCCCAAAAAAAAAATCCGCAACAATTTGTGAGAGGTTTCTGTGGTTTCAGATGTGAGCAATAAATACAATAGCACGTGTATTGATTGGGCTGTCACGGCCACACGGTGTTCACGTGGCTGGGGACCAAAACAATGCGGCGTCGATTACTATGGACCCTGAAGTGGAATCCGCAGAGTAAATAAAAAGCGTTAGTCACCCCTAATGGAATGGATATAATTTTAACCTTTACTACATTTAATGATCTTATAGATCTAGAAAAAGAAACAAAATACTAATGTACTGATACATACATTCATACATACAAGGACTGATACAACTAACGAATTTTGTGTTTGGAATTATTATTTTTCAATAGCACATACTGGATCGGGAATAAAATAAACATTTGATCAGTCACTGCGCTAAACTAAAGCTTCGAGTAGAATTTAATAATTAAAACCGCTACCGGCCTCTTTTCGTCGCAGCCCCAGCAGCTTGTGAAAGTAATGTAACCCTGCAGTGAAATACAGAGAGAACGTTTTTGTGAAGTTCAGGTGACATCTCGTAGCTATTCACGTCTTTTTGCAGCGTGATTTGTCTGATCATGCAATACCTGAATGAAAATCATTTTCATCGCACTCTGGCGATGCTACAAGAGGAGACAGCAGTCTCTCTCCACACAGTCGACAGCATCGAAAGCTTCATCTCCGATATCAACAACTGGCAATGGGATATAGTGCTGCTAGCAATCCAGTATCTGAAACTTCCTGACAAGCTGCTCATTGACCTTAACGAACAGGTAAAGTTTGTCATAAAAGTGTCATTACAATTAAATACTGTCATGCATATCTTAAGTGCAGAATTTGTCTTTATGCAGACTATAATACTATTCAATTTGTGTTCATACTGCTTTCTTAACGAACTGAGTGAAGCCTGGTTGTCTGTGTAGATTGTGCTGGTGTTGAGCTGGGAGCTGCTCAGTCTTTACTAAAGCAAACTGATCCCATGATCATGCTGAAGCACACTCAACCTGAGCGCTCAGTATACTCACACCTGGAGAGCCTTCTCATAAAACCATTTTTTGAGTCAGAAGAAGTAGGTGTTTTAAATCGTATAATTCAGTAACTGAATTAATGAGAGTTTTAGATGTATAAATGGCTGGGAAATACATATTGGTGATTTACCCTCTAGTGCAGGGGTTGCCACACCTTTTGGTCAGCTGTAGCCTACCCCAAATGTAAAATATTTACTTGAATTACCCTTTGAGATTTTAAGTTATTACTTTTTTTCCCCACATCAAATCTACATACACCATAATGGAAAGCAAAAACAGAACTGTCACAACTTTGTTGTAAACTGAAATACATTGATTGCATCAGTATCCAAACCCCTTAACTCATTGCTTAGCTGAAGCACCTTTACAGTCTCAAGTGTTTGATGTGACAAGCTTTGCATGTCAGCATTTGGCAATTATCTGCTATTCTTCTCCTCGCCTCTTCATCTCTCAAGCTCTGTCAGGTTGGATGAGGGCAGACACACATTTTCAGGTTTCTCCAGAAATATATGATTGGCTTTTGCTGGGCCACTCAAGGACATTCACAGAGATGTCTATAAACCACTCCTGCTGTGTGCTTATTGTCATTGTCCTGATGGATGGTAAACCTTCTGCTCAGTCTGAGGTTCTGAATGCTTTGGACTGGTTTTTTTATTAGGGATCTTTGAATGTTTTGGTTCATTGAGCTTCTCATATACTCTGATGTGTCCCTCAGTCCATGCCACTGAAAAACAGTCTCAGAGCATGAGGCTGCTACAAGCACACTTTACTTTTGGGATGGTACTTTGCAGGTGATGAGCAGTCCTGGTTGTTTCAAACATCTTCCATTATGGATAATAGAGGCTACATGCTTCTATGAACCTTCAATGCAGCAGAATATTTTCTGAACATTTCCCCATATATGTGGTTTGATGCATTCCTGTCTCTGAGCTCTAAAGGCAGTATTTATTTATTACCTCAGGGCTTGGTCTTTGCTCTAAAGTGCGTTTTCAATGGTTAGAGCTTTTATTAAGACATGTGCCTTTCCAAATCATACCCATTTATTGAATTTGCCACAGGTTAACTTCACTCAAAGTGTGGTAACATTTACAAGCAATATATTCATTTACATTTACAAATTATATATAAGATATTATTTTTATGTAACAATGATTTAGCCTTTTATTTGTCTTGCCACTGGCCTACAGGCATATCCATTGGGCAGCAGTAAAGAGAAGCGCAGGCTGGGAACCCCAGGGGATTGCAAAGGGTTGCTCAGATGTCCATAAAAATGTATAGAATATTATTTAAACGAAATGATTAAAAACATGTATATTTACAGTGGTCTAAGTTAATGCATTCTCAAGACTGCTTTGGAACAATATTTAATATCAAACAAAAACACTTGCACAACTCAGTTGATGCTCTGTAAAAATAAACTACATCCGCTGGTCCCTTAATGCTGTTTTTTTTTGGTAATCTGTCCAGGGTTGTCTTCAGAGGTGTCAAGTAACGAAGTACAAATACTTCGTTACTGTACTTAAGTAGAAATTCGGGGTATCTATACTTTACTTGAGTAATTATTTTTCAGCCGACTTTTTACTTCTACTCCTTACATTTTCACGCAAGTATCTGTACTTTCTACTCCTTACATTTAAAAAAATAGCTTCGTTACTGCTATTTCATACCGGATTGTTATCGTTCAGAGAGAGAGAAAGAAAAAAACCCTATCCAGATAAATCGCGCCATCAGGATGGAGTGAATTTGATTGTGGTTGGATGAGAAGTATACACATATACCATTCCGACACCCTATTGGTCCATACGCGATCCATCAAACCTGCACATGACACAAGTCACATCACACTGCATAGACAGTTTTGGGTTCGTTTATCAAAAAATATATTTCTTAAAAGTAGGTTGGAACCAGTAGTATCCGATCGCCTCAGAGTCAGTCCGCTTAAATTTCATATGAAACCGGCATCAGTCCGGTCTCCTCCCGTCTTTCAGCGCGCTCTTCAATCCGCCGACCACGGTGGAGCAGCGCGAGCTCAAACAGAGACAGAGGACACAAGGTGTGTGTTTACCGATAGATTGTTAGAATATCTGTATCTGTGAAGTTCTTTGTCATAAATACAGTTTACAAAAGGTCACGATCAGTCGGTTTCTCATCTAGTGTAAAGTTTTCGCTTGTCACCGCTAATCACGAAACAGCTGTTTCCTTACACTTATTTAAATATACTTCATTTAATCATACATACATAAACTACTGTGCAAAAGTCTTAGGCAGTATTTTCACTTAAAAGAATGGTGTTCGGCCAGTTATTTATATATTTTGCTGTAGAGTGTCAGTATAAAATATCAGTTTACAATTACAAACATTCATTTTGCCATCGTCAAACTGCTTGTGCATTCAAAATCGCACTAGATTATTATTAAAATTAATGGCAAACTACTGTCCTACTGACACATTGCAGCAAAAGATATAAATAACTGGCTTAAAACCCTTTTTTGGGGTGAAAACACTATTCTTTCTTTTCCATAAGACTTTTGCACAGTACTGTATTTTAAAAACGAGATTGTTGCTACTTTATAAAGAATGAGCATACAGTCATTCACAGAACTGATTTAAGACAGTGACAGACAGCACTCATCTTAACTAAATATCAGAGTGAGTGACAGAGATACAGTAGAAACATTATGTGTACTTTTGTATTAAATAATGACCCAGATTGTGAAATACATTTATTAGCCTTAGATTAAGGGAAGCACAACTTGGGAAATGAGAGCATCCAAGGTGAAAGCTATGGATTTATTTTAAATATTTGTAATGTTCTTTAATGTTATCCATATTTTTTTTTGTAGTTCTTTTTTTTTTTTTTAAGTATCGGTTCAGGCACGTTGAGGCGCCAGTACCATTTTAAAAGTATCGAAAAGGCACTGGACCCTACTTAAAAGTTATTATTTATTTCTCACTACTGGCTCATTTGCCAAATGGGTGCTTTCTCTTCGTCCTCCACAAATTAAGCTACTGTAGGTAATTGGGTAGTGAGACGTTTTAATAAATTATCGTTTGCGATTAATGACGCAAATGACAATGTTGTGATATCTAGGCTATAGAGCATCACAGTCCCACCCACAGCTGGTGCCGGAACTAAAAATTCAATGCAATTTCTGCATTGACATTTGGGGTATAAGCCATTAAAACGTAACCATACATGGTAGACTTAAAACCAGCTACGGCTGTACTAAGCGACAGTATATGCTCATATAAACGTAAAAAGATCATGGGGGCACTAACCTTGTTTTGATCTAAATGCCTTTTATTCGCGATGTCTTGGCTAAGTACTTCATTACCCACAATCCTGAACAATCCCACAGTGATGCATCTGATTGGTGGAGCTCGTATAACCGTCTGGTTAAACCCCTCGAAGGTCCGTGAAGACTGAAGATCATTAATAAAAAAATAAAATAAAATAAAAACCTGTGTTGCGTTTTTGCACGGTAGACTTATCAGTGCAATCATGATCTCCTTGGCTGCCATTGAGAGTTTTGCAGGGAGGTTGGTAACTTTAGTTAGCATTATCGTCCACTTTAGCTAGGCTACTGTAGCCTCCATATGAAATGAGTCATATCAAGCATTTTATAATGCCACTGTCAAAACAATATTTAGCCTAGACATACCTTTTTGTGCATTTACTGAACATTTGTGTAATGGCAACGACATGTGTTGACAACTGAGCAGTGATTGCAGTCAGATACAAAGCACTGCACCATTGCTGATGTTAACGTTAACCACTTTCACACACGCACACAATATAAAATACACGATGATAAAATAAAAATCAATACACAATACATATATAAAACACTATTTATTTACACGATTAATACTGAAAGAACTGCTATTACTGCACATTCACTATAGAAAATAAAATTCACTGGAGGAAAAAGTTCGCGCGAGCGGCCGTCATCAGATTTGGATGTCGCTCAAAAGGCTCGTTGCCTCGTTCGCAGTTGTGGCTTCAGTCGAATTCAATGGGGTGCAGTGGTTTATGGGATGAGTAGTTCCTGCGCTCGAAATGAAAATATGTACACAGTCTTGTACCTTTGACTTTTTTTGGATTTTGTCTTAATTTTTTCACTTGAAATGATATGTTATATGCTTATGAGTTCAGCCGTAGCTGGTTATCCTCACACATGCTCTAAAACTCTTTAGATACGGATTTTTCCAAAAGTGAATGGGAGAAATGAATGGGAAATTTACTTCCGGCACCAGAGCTCTCTCGGGCTATGGGTGGGACTGTGAAGCTCTATATCAACTTTGTAACTCGTTACCCTCCGACCACTGGACATAGCAGACGTATGTACCGAATACAAGAAGCTATCAATCAAGAAGGTATCAGGATTATGAGTTATTTTTCATTTTTCATTTTTGAATAATCACTTAGATTAATCATTCATTTTGACAGCACTATAATGTTTATTGTAAATAGTCAACCACACAAGAGTAATTGTTTCTTAGCCTGCACCAATGTTCTTGTCCATTGCCCTCACAGAGTCCTGCAGCTAAGCTTGGATGTACATTTACATTCCATTCAAGGTTATTGATGACATGCCTCTGAAGTTTGACTTTTTGCACCATAACAATACTTATTGGCAACTAGTCATCATATCTCTAGCTCTTTAATGTATTTGCATTGTACTAAAATGAGTTCATCTTCAATGGGCATATATGTGGCTGAAACAGGTAGCCTAGTGCCTCCCAAATTTTTCAACATGAACATTTTAATATAACATTATAGTCATTATGGCCTTTAGAAAATTTTTTTTTTGAGGAGGTGGGGTAGTGCACAATAGGCCCTTGTGGCACGGCCCAAGCTTTTGTTCTTAATGGCATTTTTTTCCTTACATTACTTTTACTTTTATACTTTAAGTAGTTATTTAAACCAGTACTTTTACACTTTTACTTGAGTAAAAAGCTTGAGTTGATACTTCAACTTCTACAAAAGTCTTTTTAAACCCTAGTATCAATACTTCTATTTGAGTAATGAATGCCAATACTTTTGACACCACTGGTTGTCTTGCCCTGGCAACCAAAAATACACTTCTTTTGTGACTTTTCGCAACGCTCTCGCTCTTATCAGTGAATCGCTCTGATCAGTGAATGTCTGTTGTGCTCTCAGTGCTCTGCTATACGGGAGCGCGCGCTCTTCTGGCAGAAGTGCCCTAGGACCAGAGGTGTCAAGTAACGAAGTACAAATACTTCGTTACTGTACTTAAGTAGAAATTTGGGGTATCTATACTTTACTTGAGTAATTATTTTTCAGCCGACTTTTTACTTCTACTCCTTACATTTTCACGCAAGTATCTGTACTTTCTACTCCTTACATTTTAAAAAATAGCTTCGTTACTGCTATTTCATTCCGGATTGTTATCGTTCAGAGAGAGAGAAAGAAAAAAAACCTATCCAGATAAATCGCGCCATCAGGATGGAGTGAATTTGATTGTGGTTGGATGAGATACACATATACCATTCCGACACCCTATTGGTCCATACGCGATCCATCACATCTGCACATGACACAAATTCTTTGTCATAAATACAGTTTACAAAAGGTCACGATCAGTCGGTTTCTCATCTACTGTAAAGTTTCCTTACACTTATTTAAATATACTTAATTTAATCATACGTACTTTATACATACACTGCTGTGCAAAAGTCTTAGGCAGTATTTTCACTTAAAAGAATGGTGTTCGGCCAGTTATTTATATATTTTGCTGTAGAGTGTCAGTATAAAATATCAGTTTACATTTCCAAACATTCATTTTGCCATTGTCAAACTGCTTGATTACTGCACTAGATTATTATTAAAACTAATGGCAAACTACTGTCCTACTGACACATTGCAGCAAAAGATATAAATAACTGGCTTAAAACCCTTTTTTTGGGGTGAAAACACTATTCTTTCTTTTCCATAAGACTTTTGCACAGTACTGTATTTTAAAAACGAGATTGTTGCTACTTTATAAAGAATGAGCATACAGTCATTCACAGAACTGATTTAAGACAGTGACAGACAGCACTCATCTTAACTAAATATCAGAGTGAGTGACAGAGATACAGCAGAAACATTATGTGTGGTTTTGTATTAAATAATGACCCAGATTGTGAAATACATTTATTAGCCTTAGATTAAGGGAAGCACAACTTGGGAAATGAGAGCATCCAAGGTGAAAGCTATGGATTTATTTTAAATATTTGTAATGTTCTTTAATGTTATCCATATTTTTTTTTGTAGTTCTTTTTTTTTAAAGTATCGGTTCAGGCACGTTGAGGCGCCAGTACCATTTTAAAAGTATCGAAAAGGCACTGGACCCTACTTAAAAGTTATTATTTATTTCTCACTACTGGCTCATTTGCCAAATGGGTGCTTTCTCTTCGTCCTCCACAAATTAAGCTACTGTAGGTAATTGGGTAGTGAGACGTTTTAATAAATTATCGTTTGCGATTGATGACACAAATGACAATGTTGTGATATCTAGGCTATAGAGCATCACAGTCCCACCCACAGCTGGTGCCGGAACTAAAAATTCAATGCAATTTCTGCATTAAAATTTGGGGTATAAGCCGTTAAAATGTAACCATACATGGTAGACTTAAAACCAGCTACGGCTGTACTAAGCGACAGTATATGCTCATATAAACGTAAAAAGATCATGGGGCACTAACCTTGTTTTGATCTAAATGCCTTTTATTCGCGATGTCTTGGCTAAGTACTTCATTACCCACAATCCTGAACAATCCCACAATCCCACAGTGATGCATCTGATTGGTGGAGTTCGTATAACCGTCTGGTTAAACCCCTCGAAGGCCGTGAAGACTGAAGATCATTAATAAAAAAATAAAATAAAATAAAAACCTGTGTTGCGTTTTTGCACGGTAGACTTATCAGTGCAATCATGATCTCCTTGGCTGCCATTGACAGTTTGGCAGGGAGGTTGGTAACTTTAGTTAGCATTATCGTCCACTTTAGCTAGGCTACTGTAGCCTCCATATGAAATGAGTCATATCAAGCATTTTATAATGCCACTGTCAAAACAATATTTAGCCTAGACATACCTTTTTGTGCATTTACTGAACATTTGTGTAATGGCAACGACATGTGTTGACAACTGAGCGGTACACAGTCTTGTACCTTTGACTTTTTTTGGTTTTTGTCTTAATTTTTTCACTTGAAATGATATGTTATATGCTTATGAGTTCTGCCGTAGCTGGTTATCCTCACACATGCTCTAAAACTCTTTAGATACGGATTTTTCCGAAAGTGAATGGGAGAAATGAATGGGAAAATTACTTCCGGCACCAGAGCTCTCTCGGGCTATGGGTGGGACTGTGAACTTCTATATCAACTTTGTAACTCGTTACCCCCACGAACAATGGACATAGCAGATGTACCGAATACAAGAAGCTATCAATCAAGAAGGTATCAGGATTATGAGTTATTTTTCATTTTTAGTTTTTGATTAATCACTTAGATTAATCATTCATTTTGACAGCACTATAATGTTTATTGTAAATAGTCAACCACACAAGAGTAATTGTTTCTTAGCCTGCACCAATGTTCTTGTCCATTGCCCTCACAGAGTCCTGCAGCTAAGCTTGGATGTACATTTACATTCCATTCAAGGTTATTGATGACATGCCTCTGAAGTTTGACTTTTTGCACCATAACAATACTTACTGGCAACTAGTCATCATATCTCTAGCTCTTTAATGTATTTGCATTGTACTAAAATGAGTTAATTTTCAATGGGCATATATGTGGCTGAAACAGGTAGCCTAGTGCATCCCAAACTTTTCAACATGAACATTTTAATATAACATTATAGTCATTATGGCCTTTAGAAAAATGTTTTTTTAGGAGGTGGGGTAGTGCACAATAGGCCCCTGTGGCACGGCCCAAGCTTTTGTTCTAAATGGCATTTTTTTCCTTACATTACTTTTACTTTTATACTTTAAGTAGTTTTTTAAACCAGTACTTTTACACTTTTACTTGAGTAAAAAGCTTGAGTTGATACTTCAACTTCTACAAAAGTCTTTTTAAAACCTAGTATCTATACTTCTACTTGAGTAATGAATGCCAGTATTTTTGACACCACTGCCTAGGACCCATATAAGGAAATTCCGCTCCATCTAACGTCACACAGAGCCATACTCGAAAAAAACTTTCCGAAACTTGTGACAAACCGGAAGGAGTATTTTTGGAACAGAAATACTCCTTCAAACGTACAACTTAATTTTTGAAACTTTGTCCATGTTTAGCATGGGAATCCAACTCTTTAACAGTGTAAAAAACTCAGTATGCATGAAATAGCATTTGACCCCCTCTTTAAGGGATTTGATAAGTGCACAAAACAAATGACAGCATAGAACTATTTCAGTGAACATGCTGTATCTTTGTTTTGTTTTCTTTTGTGGACAGAGCGAGATGAGTTGGACAAAACTGAAATGAATCAAGGTCTAGGTGTTCAGAGTCGTCAGGAATATTCCATCACATGCCCAGAGTGAAAGTTTCTCCCTCTCTCTCTTTCACTCTGGGCATGTGATGGAAAATATCTTTCAAAATAATTCATTTGAATTTGTGAATTGTGGTTACATTTCTAACTCTTGGTTAGGCTTCATTGTTTGAAATCAGGAAAGATGCTAAAGGAGTTTAGAGGCCATACAGCTCATATAAATGACGTCACCTTCTCACACGATGGCCAGCATATCATCAGTGCATCAGCAGATGGCACAGTAAAGGTAAGTGTTCATACTGTGGTGAACCACATATAATAGCCTATGTATTTTTATTTTTGTGGTTTGTATTTGTGCTTCACTGTGTGTGTGTTTTTTTTAGGTCTGGAGCATGAAGACAATGGATTGCACCCACACAATAAAAACCCCTGACATTCCTGTGGGTACAGACATCACTGTTAACAACGTTGTGCTTGTCCCAAAGACTACAGAGCACTTTGTAGTGTGCAATAGGACAAACACGTTTGTTGTTACAAACATTCATGGCCAGGTGAGAACAAAAATGAACCAGCAAGATACTCTGTATACTCCTCAGGATTATTCTGAAATGCAAACACTAGAGTGAACACTACAGTAACTGGCTTTCAAATGGCACATATTAACACCATTTATGAATCAGAAACCTTGATTTAAGTCTGGATTGTGCAGCAGAAGTAAAAAAAAAAAAAAAGCAGCAAACTTCCAATGCAGTTTGTGAGGTTTGCTATAAATAGCTACGCAATTATTATTCAAACCGTCTGATGGTGTATAAGGTGTACCCTGTTCAGCCGTCTCTCCCACTCTTTTCTTGATGTACTTGATGACTCACTCTCGCATGCCTTTTGGTACTCTGAAGCATGCCTTATCCATTTCCGTTGCACTTTTTGCTCTCAATCTCTTGCCCCCTCTCTGTTCCTTCCCAGGTGATGAGGAGTTTCTCTTCAGGCACAAGAGAGGGGGTGGACTTTGTTTGCTGCACATTGTCTCCATGTGGAGAGTGGATTTATTGTGTGGGAGAAGACTATATTCTGTACTGCTTCAGCACTATCACTGGCAAGCTAGAGAGAACCCTCACAGTACGGTCCGCCCTCACAGCACATGCTGCATATCCACGAGATTTGTTTTAGTCGGGTGAAGTGTGATAGGTTTACAGCTAAAGCTGTCTTCAGAACAGCTTCCAGAACAATTGGTATTTATATTCAGAACATTGGCTGTAACTCTAATTTTTCATGAGCTAAACTCAAAGATCTAAGCCTTTTCCTATGTACACAAAAGGCCTCTTTCTCGCAAATATTGTTCACAAATCTGTCTAAATCTGTGTTAGTGAGCACTTCTCCTTTGCTGAGATAATCCATCCACTTCACAGGTGTGGCATATCAAAATGCTGATCAGACAGCATGATTATTGCACAGTGTGCTTTAGGCTGGGCCACAATAAAAGGCCACTCTAAAATGTGCAGTTTTACTGTACTGGGGATCTGAAAACCTGTCAGTATCTGGTGTGACCACCATTTGCCTCACACAGTGCAATACATGTCCTTCACATAGATTTGATCAGGTTGTTGATTGTGGACTGTGGAATGTTGGTCCATTCCTCTTCAATGGCTGTGTGAAGTTGCTGGATATTGACAGGAACCGGAACACGCTGTCGTATACGCCGATCCAGAGCATCCCAAACATGCTTAATGGGTGAAATATCTGGTGAGTATGCTGCCATGCAAGAACTGGGATGTTTTCAGCTTCCAGGAATTGTGCGCAGATCCTTGCAACATGGGGCCATGCATTATCATGCTGCAATATGAGGTGATGGTCGTGGATGAATGGCACAACAATGGGCCTCAGGATCTTGTCACGGTATCTCTGTGCATTCAAAATGACATCAATAAAATGCACAGATGTTCGTTGTCCAAAACATACGTATGCCCATACCATAAACCCACCCCCACCATGGGCAACTCAATCCACAGAGTTGACATCAGCACACCGCTCACCCAACATGACACCATATACCCTGTCTGGCATCTGTCCTGTACAGTAAAAACCAAGATTCAACCATGAAGAGATCACCTCTCCAAACTGCCAGACACCATCGAATGTGAGCATTTGCCACTCAAGTCAGTTACGATGACGAACTGCAATCAGGTCAAGACCCCAATGAGGAGGACAAGCATGCAGATGACCTTCCCTTAGGTGGTTTCTGAAACTTGTTTATTAAATTCAATGCACACAGACTGAAGTAGTTTAAGTCTTTGGTTCTTTTAATTGTGATGATTTTGGCTCACTTTCAACAAAGACCCTCCAATTCATCTCAACAAATAAAAAAACTTCATAAGTAAAAAATAAATAGTTAAGTGAATTGTTGGCATTCTGGAAAGTATGTTCATTTGCTGTACATGTACTCAATAGTTGGTAGGGGCTCCTTTTGCATTAATTGCTGCCTCAATTCGGTGTGGCATGGAGGTGATCAGTTTGTGGCACTGCTGAGGTGGTTTCTTTGACAGTGCCCTTCAGCTCATCTGCATTTTTTGGTCTTTTGTTTCTTATTTTCCTCTTGACAATAGCCCATAGATTCTCTGTGGGGTTCAGGTCTGGTGAGTTTGCTGGACAGTCAAGCACACCAACACCATGGTCTTTTAACCAACATTTGGTGCTTTTGGCAGTGTGGGCAGATGCCAGATCCTGCTGGAAAATGAAACCAGCATTTTCAAAAAGCTGGTCAGCAGAAGGAAGCATTAAGAGCTCCAAAATGTATTGGTAAATGGGTGCAGCGACTTTGGTTTTCAAAAAACACAATGGACCAACATCAGCAGATGACTGCACCCCAAATCATCACAGACTGTGGAAACTTAACACTGGACTTCAATCAACTTGGGCTATGAGCTTCTCCACCCTTCCTCCAGACTCTAGGACCTTGGTTTCCAAATGAAACACAAAAACGTGAAATAAAATCTTCTTCTCCTTAGCCCAGGTAAGACTCCTCTGACGTTGTCTGTGGTTCAGGAGGGGCTTAACAAGAGGAATAAGACAACTGTAGCCAAATTCCTTGACATGTCTGTGTGTGGAGGCTCTTGATGCCTTGACCCCAGCCTCAGTGCATTCCTTGTGAAGTTCACTCAAATTCTTGAAACAATTTTGCTTGAGAATCCTCATAAGGCTGTGGTTCTCTCGGTTGGTTGTGCATATTTTTCTTCCACACTTTTTCCTTCCATTAAATTTTCTCTTAACATGCTTGGATACAGCACTCTGTGAATAGCCAGCTTATTTGGCATGAATGTTTGTGGCTCCTTGTGAAGGGTGTCAATGATTGTCTTCTGGACAACTGTCAGATCAGCAGTCTTCCCCATGATTATGTAGCATAGTGAACCAAACTGAAGCAATTTGGAAGACTCAGAAAACCTTTGCAAGTGTTTTTAGTTGATTAGCTGGGCTTTTGTTAAATGTGAGAAAAAATCCTCACAATTAAAAGAACCAAATACTTAAACTACTTCAGTCTGTGTGCACTGAATTTGAATCACAATTTGAGTTGAATTACTGAAATAAATTGAACTTTTCCACAACATTTTCATTTATTGAGATGCACATATATGTCTCTGCCTTTATACGAATGCTAGGACATTGGTTTTCCATTTAAAGGGCTCAAAAACATTCTTGTTTCTGTTGAACCTTAGCATCATGCACTGAGATGAAGGACCTCTTCGACATCTGAAACTAACTACATCCAATTTCAAAATACTAACATTGCTCTGAAGCAGGGACGGACTGGGACTAAAAAACAGCCCTGGACTTTGACTAGGCCCGGCCCAAAGCAATCGGCGCACGTAAACTCGACAATAACAACAATAACGCATGGCATGAGTGTCACAAGACTTTAATTGTGGCTCATGATACTATACCATCCAAATTATAGCAATAGCACTGATGTTGACTAGATGTTGAGCCGGAGTGGGTGTCTTTCTCTGCTCTTGGTCTAAGCTCAACCTGAATAAACAACGATGGAATGGATTTTTTTTTTTAAAACAGGTTTTATTCCAAGATGGCAAGGAATAGTTTATATAATATCCTGTTATAACATTATATTTTACAATATATTCCATGCTGTCTTAAAATGAATTTGTTACTTAATAATCTTAATTTATGCAGTTATTAATTAATTAATCTTACTGCACAGATAATAATACCACATCTAAATGAAAATACACCATTACAAATTTAACTTCTGTATTCAAAATCTTCAAAGTTTGTAATCATTAACTGTAATGTTACCAACATTTTTAAAAGTAAAAGCACAACATATTTCTTAATATTAGCTACTTCATGTGACATTTTACATCTACAATGTTGAAGTTTAGCTCTTTTAACTACTGTGATCATTAAAAATGTAGCAACCTGAATATCACTTCTTAACATCATCCCTAGCAAGTACCTTTCTTTCTCCTCTAATGTTCCATACTTGGATCTGGATCTGCCTGTGGAACACGCTCATCTTTCTGTCCCTCATCATCATCACTGGTGGCATGTTGTGCATTGCTGTCTGGCTTACTGCACTGCTGCTAATATTTAACTGCGAGGTGCTGCTGATAGAAAATATTGCTATATATTTCAGTTCGTTTGGGAAATTTAGTGGCTTCAGTATCTAAATTCCGCTTTTTTTTTTCTCTTGCCTTCTCAGCCCCACCCTTTTCTTTCCGTTTTTTTTTTTTTTTTACCCCCGGCCGCGTTATGCATATTGTTTGTTTGTTTCTATGCTTCTTTTATCTAACGTTAACATAATTCCTTCCTACTCTTCCACTTCTTATTCTTACTTGGCGGCCACGGCCAGTGCAGCTTGCCTACAACTTAAAGGTGTATTACTGCCACCTACAGTACTGGAGTGTCAAACATTTTAGCGGGGGGGGGGTGTTGTACAGGTGATGACTGCGTGCGTGGCTGGTGGTGGGCCGGCCAGTAGGCCATCCTGGAGTACCGGCTGTTCTGTGATTCTCCAGACCACACAGATGGCCAGTCCGCCCCTGCTCTGAAGCCTCTTATGGAAAACAAGGAAAAACTGCATGGATGTACTGGTCTTTTACTATTATTAAGGGCTTTATAGGATTGTCTGTGATAATATCTGCATGCAGAGTTTTAGCCCGATCGACATTAAAGCTGCAGTCGTTAACTTTTGACGCTCTAGCGGTTAATAAACAGAACTGCTTGCGTCTTGCGGAAGAACATTGTAGCCGGAGCTACTTCTCTCTGTTTATGTCTATGAAGAATCACAAAGGTACTGGGTTACTCCGCCGCGGTACCCCCGAAGCAATCTAAAATAGTCTGAATATAAACACTTATTATAGGTGCACCCTAGTGATTCAGGACAAGCTAAAAACACGGTTTGGAAAATGGATGCATGGTGTACTTGCTTATAGTATACATTTTCTACATTTTGAACACAAACAAAGTTACGGACCACAGCTCTGATTGGTTGTTTCTTAACGGGAGCGATGTATTTTCTGCAAATGGCAATAGGACATCTGGGAGGAGCCAGAGGAGCTTGATTTTTTCACAGATTATCTGTCTCATATTCTACTGTCAGGACATAATGACAGGTTTAACAAATAAGTAAAAAATATATTTTTACAAGTTACCTACTGCAGCTTTAATGTGGTAAATGTAGTTTTTTTCCCCAGACTATTCTTTCATCATATGTGAATGTATGCAATTTCTTTGATCATTTTGGCCTAAGACACATAACTTGTGTGTGCTTGCTCATAATGTGACCTCGCACTAGCCTTGGACTCAATGAGGACATTTTCACGTTTACTTGTGTACATTTAGAATTCTTATGGTACAATATTGTGTTGATTATAATGGTTTAGTGTGTTTTAACACTCAACCAAGCACATCTACTTGTACTGCATACAGGTGAACATATTATACAGTATGAAGTAATCAGCATGATTTCTTTTCGGATAATTACATTTTATTTTTTATCGAGGATATTCAAAAATGTTTTTGAATATTGGTACAACACTGCTTTAAAGGGTCTGAGTAACTTAGTGTTGGTAAATAATGTGCTGATATTGCTGCAGTTTAATTAAAATTCAAGCATGAATCATTCATGACAATCTTTTCAAGAAGATGTGTCATTAATTTAAGATGCATCATTAACAGGTTAGATTTAGGATTGCTTGATATTTGCAGTAGATCTCCAATAAATCTGTAGTCTCATCTTGATAATCAAGATGGCTTTTCTTTTTTTCTTTTTTTGGTATAAGATTCAATCCACAAGACCACAAAAATACAAAACAGACTAAACAAATAACATTGTGAGATTTATTTTATAAATACAACTACAAATGGCAGTTATTGGTCATAATTCAAATTCCACATTTTTCAATTAATCTTTAGTTAACACAGATAATCAAATATAAGACTATCTGCTAGCAAAAATTAATAACAAATGGGATAAAAGTGCATTTGCAATATCGAAAAAAAAGTGTCTTCCAAATGTATGCGGAGTAAACATTTAATTAATTTGCAAAAAAGTTTCAGTATTGTTTCAAGAAGCTCTTAAGACTGGTTTTATGCAGAGGTATGTAGATTCAATTAATTAATCAATTAAGGCTCTTTCAATTAATTTTTTTTTTTGTTATTTAGATCAAACGAATTCCTTCTAGAAGGGATATCTTCTTCGTTCCTTAAATAGCAAACAAAAACAACGTGATTTAATTTGGATAAAATCCTTGGCTATTATTTCATAGTTACGTGAAAACAGTAACATAAAAAGTTACCAGGAACTAGACTCTAAATAATATCAGCCAATGAAGCAGCTAACTAATATCAATTTCTACAAAATAAGGCTTTTAAGAGATGGATCACAGTCTGCCATCATGAACATAAGATGTTCTTCGTTGAAATGTATTTTCAACTTCGTTATTAAAGGGATACTTCACCCTAAAATGCTAATTTTGTCATTAATCACTCCAAACCCAAATCCTTTAGCTCAATTGGTATAGCACTGCGTTATCAAGCGCAAGGTTGGGGGTTCGATTCCCCGGGAACACATGATATGTAAAAATGGATAGCCTGAATGCACTGTAAGTCGCTTTGGATAAAAGCGTCTGCTAAATGCATAAATTAATTTTTTTTAATTTAATTTAAATTTAAACCCTCGAGGTTTTCATCCAAAATATCTTAAATTGTGTTTTGAAGATGAACAGGGCTTTTATGGGTTTGGAACGACATGGTGGTGAGTGAGAAATGACAACATTTTCATTTTGGGGTGGAATAACCCTTTAACCCTCTTATTAGTTCAAAATGTACTAGAAAAAACTGGCACATACTAAATTTCCAACAATATCAAGATCAGTCTTACATGTAATCCACAATTAATTGGCAATAAACAAAACACCACAAAGATCGTAATGTCTCAAACCGATGAAGAAAAATAAATTTTCTGGGATTATGGCATAACCAACTTGAACATCCCTTCTGTTTCCACTGTAACTGCTACACAAATAGCCATAGATTCTCCCTTCAGCTCAACCTCTATGACACCAGTCTCACAGCTCATTTTACGTTTATTTCACAAATTATTCAGTCAAAATTTTGGATGAGAAGTTACTTCCAAACAAATGACACAAGAGGTCGGCACTAAAAGGTCTTATTCTTGGCACAGAACTATTTGAGAGGTTAATAACGTTTTCCCTCTTGGTCCTTTTTCTTTGTGTTCCAGCAGAGGTGGCATTTGTAGAAGGGAGGGTAAGGGAACAGGAATCTCTACGAGGTTTGGCACTGCACACCTCCAGAGGGGTAAAAATCTTCCTCCTCTATATAGTGGTAATGGTGGCGTTCATGGGTCAGATCACAGTCTTCAAGGTCAGCGTAGATATAGAGGTCATCATCCATGCTGTCAGGCTCATTATTAGCCTGTTTTTCAGGTAAGTACCTTTCTAACTCCTTGAGTTTGTTTAATGGAAGGAAGTTCTCTTCAGGGAAGACAACCTTAAGAAGAAAATGAGCACAATTAGTTTATGTAATTTATTACTGTAAGTGAGAAGAGCAAGAAAATGTAGCTCAAGTGTTTATATATTTCTCTGAAATGGATAAAAAAATTCCCATTACAAATGTCTGTATACCATATTTTCCGGACTATAAGTCACACTTTTTTCCACAGTTTGGCTGGTCCTGTGACTTATAGTCAGGTGCGACTTATCAAAATTAATTTGACATGAACCGAGAGAAATGAACCAAGAGAAAACATTACCATCTACAGCCACGAGAGGGCGCTCTATGCTGGCAGCATAGACTGACTTACACTCAGGTACGACTTATTGTCTGAAAAATACGGTACTTTTTATTAAGTTTTCATTTTAGTTTATTAGCTTTAGTCATTTGAGTTCTTCACCTTAAACTAATATATATATATATATATATATATATATATATATATATATATATTTTTTTTTTATGAAATTAAAGATTTACTGGCATTGTGACAATATATAATCTATAAAAAGGAACCGTGATCGGATTGTGAGCATTATAAAGTGTAACACTCTGATTGTGAGTACTTTTCGGAATCTGATTATGTAATCCAGATTACATGTAATCAGATCATACCCAGCTCTCTCTCTCTCTCTCTCTCTCTCTCTCTCTCTCTCTCACTCTCTCTGTGTGTGCACGCTCATAAATATGTTTTACACTTAATTTTCAGAATTACTGAGAATCCAGAAAGGTCCATATTTTGATAAAAGCCATGCTAACGTTAGTTATGACTAAAACACCTCATGTTACAGTTTCAAAATAGTTTGACGATAATCAGGAAATGTTCATGGGTAAGTGGCATCGCCACACTGAAAAGGTTTTTTCAATAATTACTAC
This sequence comes from Carassius gibelio, assembly GCF_023724105.1. Taxonomy (NCBI): domain Eukaryota; kingdom Metazoa; phylum Chordata; class Actinopteri; order Cypriniformes; family Cyprinidae; genus Carassius; species Carassius gibelio. The sequence goes on along the minus strand of NC_068396.1, from coordinate 27,045,991 downwards.
TCACGCTGAAAAGGATGATGAGTTTGCCTTTCTCAAATGGCCGACGGTGCAAAGGCATTCCCTCATTCTGAACACACTTCTTATCTCCAGGTCTGATCAACTCCCCTATTAATGCAACAAAGAAAGACATTATATTTACTTTACACATCTACAGTTTATATAAAAAATAAACTGGGAAAGTCATGGCCTAGTGGTTAGAGTGTTTAACTCCTAACCCTACAGTTGTGGGTTCAAATCTCGGGCCGGCAATACCACAACTGAGGCACTGAGCTCCCAAACTGCTCCCCGGGCGCCGCAGCATAATTAACTGCCCACTGCTCCGGGTGTGTGTTCATGGTTTGTGGGTGTTCACTGCTGTGTGTGTGCACTTTGGATGGGTTAAATACAGAGCAAGAATTCGGAGTATGGGTCACCATACTTGGCTGTATGTCACTGTCACTTTAAGAGTAATGCCAGTTCTGCTATTATTAAGATTTGATTTAATAAATAGCCAAGTTTATAATTTGTAGTTTTTACTCTATTAATGGATAATTGAGAAAGACATCAAAACCAGTTACACCAAATCCAGGTAGACCAACATAAGCCTACAAGAAATGCCTGGATGTTATATAATATCACTCCTGCCACTTTCCCTCAGCCAGATCATCATTAAGAGTTGATATACTTCAAGGTTCATGACATAAACTTCCATCAGGCTGTACACAATGACTTGCTTATCCACCAGCACTGATGGTGCTAATGTTATAGAAACCTGCATGCAGTGCTCCAATATGTATGTAGGATGGTTCACCTGGATGGGATGTGATGAGTAGAGTTCTGTTGTCCAGTGTATTAATAGGTTTTTGAAAACCACATAAGGACTCTACCAACTGTAGCTCCATGTTCATGATGAGATCCTCTCCTTGTCTGAGAGGAGAAATGCTATGTTAACCATTATGTTTCATACATAATATACATATATTCTATGTTCTGTTCCCTAATTGCCTTGAGGAAGTGTGACACTAATCCTGAAATAAATTAATCTTTACTGCCATCTCCAGCACATTATCATCAATGACCCACCTCTGAAAATAACAGCCCTGCATCTTGAAAAACGAAGCCTAATATGACTTAATGTTGATTGTGACTTAATTTATTTATTTTTTTTCAGATTATGCATTTAACAAAATGAAAGTGGTCACATATGAAGTTTAAAAATAAGTATAATTTAACTTAGAATCTGTATAGTCGAACACTTAGTTTAAAACATTCAATTTCACTCTGGTACATAAAAGTTATGTACATGATAAAGAGCTTTATAGAGACAAGGTTTTTAAATAAAGTTGCCCCCCCCCCCCATTTCAAAAAAAAGTTTTCTGTCGCTCCTCTGTGTAAAACAGACAGACGTGAACTTTGTCACTGGCCATGATTCTAACCTTGAAATCAGGAATACACATAAAATAATATCTTTAGAATCAATCATACATGTGAAAATCAGTAGAGAACTGATAAAATTGTTATAACCTGGCTCAGAGAAAGACAGGAATCGTGGCAGTTTTCATATGCAGTTTCCTGGCAGGTGACACTTATACTTAATACTTCTTCACCTTACAAATGATTTTTGAAAGCAAAAATGCTACGAAATGCAGAAAATATGATGTGCTAGGCACTATTTTAAGAATCAGTACGCCAAAAAAAAAAAAAAAAACACAAGCAATGTAATCAGCACAAACTTCAGTGTTCCCAGCATTATCTAGTCATTTTAATTCAGTTCAACTTCTTACTGATGTCTACAGAGTGGTTTTACCTGGTGAAAACCGGGTGTGCTTTCTGATCTAAGACAATGATGATGTCTCCAGGTTCAAGGCCAGGCTCCTGGTCGCCCTCCCCATGGAACACTATTTTCTGTCCATCTTTCATACCTGCAATAACACATAATCAAGCATAAACAAAAGAAACAAGCTGCAGAGTACAGATGTTTTGGACTGAACCGTGCGTTTCCTGTCACTTTCTAACCTTTATCGATGTGCACCTCAAGAATCTTTTTCTGCCGTAGTATCTTTCGTCCAGCGCATGTTTTGCAGCGGTCACGGTGACCCAGTCGCTGACCTTGGCCCTGACAGCCGGCACAGACTGTTGATATCTGCTGCACCATGCCAGGGGCTAAGTGATGTAGCCTGACCTGGACACCCACCCCATGACACAAAGGACACACTTCTATAACTCCTTTACGGCCCCCACGACCTGAAGTAAAAAATAAAATAAGATCCAACTTTTGAATCCTCCCAGAAAATTCAAAACAGTATATTAGTAGTAAAATGCTTTACTATTTAAATATTTGGGATACTTTTTAGAGAAAAAAAATCATACTATTATTCAGCAAGGATGCATTAAATTTACCAAAAGTGATAGTAAATGCTCTCTATTCATCAAAGAATCATAATATATACATACATAAAATCATTAAAAAAAGTGTATATATATATATATATATATATATATATATATATATATATATATATAGAAAACATTTTCATTATTATTTTTTTAACAAAAATATTAGGCAGTACAACTTTTATGAATTTTTAAAATTATAAGATGACTGTGATCTTAAAAAAACGGAAGGAACAGCTGATAAAAAATTTAGCTTTGCCCTCACTGGAATAAGTTACATTTTAAAATATATTGAAATAGAAAAATAGTTTTTTTTTTTTTTTTTTTTTTTTTAAAGTGTATTATTACTGTTGTAAGGCAAATAAATGAAGCCTAGGTGAGCATAAGAGAAAATGTAATTCTTATGATCCCAAATTTTTCAATAGTAGTGTAAAATATATAGCAATATAGTAAAGTTCAGAAAGGACCCCTTATGCAAATATAGACACTGCAGTCAATTATTACCTTCACACTTGTCACAGATGACATTCTTCTGGACAGCAAGTTTCCTGGTTGCTCCATTATAAAGCTCCTCCAAAGGTACAGTCAACTGATGCACCACGTTCTTTCCTGTGTAGAGCAACCACAAAATTACACTGTAAGATTTATAACAAATTTATGAATTATTCAAAGTGGAATGCATCTATGTTATCCTATTAGAACATTTGATCTACTTGAAAAGAGGTAACAAATGTTAAAGATGGGAATATCTGGAATTACTAGGTTACTAAGAGGTCGGAGTCCTTTGAAAAACAAGCTGTTCTTTGGAACATTCACAAATTGTCCAGGAACAACATGGATTATTGGGCTTTGCACAAGTTGTGCAGTCTGTAGCTACTTACCTCTCCTCTCCCTGTGCATGCGTCCCCCTCCTCCAAAGAACATGTCAAAAATGTCCATGGGGGAGCCAAAACTTGGCCCTCCATTTCCTCCCTCCTTAATCGCCTTCTCACCCCCTCTGTCATACACTTCTCTCTTCTTGGCATCTGACAGAACCTCGTATGCTTGGGAGATCTGTTTGAACTGGAAATACAGAATAGTGAAGGGGACATACAAACTAAACTCAAGGACCACACTTTGAGACCACCCAGATGATCTATAAACTTCTATATACATTTCGAAATGACAAAATCACTCAAATATATTTGTGTGAAACTATTAGGGAATTTATACTTAATACTAGACACTGATAATGTATAAAATAGTGGCAGTCTTACCCTTTCCCCCTCTGTTGGGTTTTTATCTGGGTGATATTTCAATGCCAGTTTACGATAAGCCTTCTTCAGCTCTTCAGGGCTGGCGTTAGGCTTTACACCCAGCATATCATAAAAAACTGTCTCTTTCACCATAGTTGCCCTCTCAACAGGTTTATCTAACCAAAAGAAGAAAAAAAAACAACCTTGACAGTTGGATAATTATTTCATTAGTGTTAACCGTGTTAGAATTACTCTGAAGCTTGCCCATATTTTCAGTCACATTATATAATAGCACGGTTAGTAGAAATCAATTACATTATATCATAATAAAATGCACTCAGATTTAATTAGACCAACCGTTTTAAAAACAGTTTTGTGTAAATGGATTTCAAAATAACGCTAAATTAAATATCAAGCCATACGATGTCTGTTACTAAAAGGCGGCATTTGAGATCAAAACAACCGAAAAGAAACAAAACAGAGAAAACAACCACGTGATCCTCCATAGCATTTTATTTTTATAAATCGTAAAGTACCGTGAAAGATGGTGAAATCCCTTCTCGTCTTATGACTCCGTGTACCACCAAACAAGAGACTTCCAGAATCTTCCAGCGGCGCTCTGCATCTTCTTCTTGTGGAGCGTTATTGAACTTTGACTGCAGTGCGACCTGTTTCTGCCACCTACTGTACGTAGTGACGTACGACAGGCAATGACGAGCAGCCGTTTAAGTAACGTGTTTCCGTCGACAGCAAGCTAATTTTATAAGCATTTTTTTATAATTATCCCTGGTCTACAGATCTTTCATCTGTATTACTTATATGAATCACTAGCGCTTAGTTCACAAATTAAGTTTCATATTCACTAATAATATACAAAAATAAAATTTACTTTACTGTAGTGTTGCGTGTTTCTTGAATTCATTAAAGTTATCTCATCACATTAATCCATGAAACGTAGCAACCACACTTACATAATTGCAAAAATATCGCTCGCCCGAACAGGGACTTGAACCCTGGACCCTCAGATTAAAAGTCTGATGCTCTACCGACTGAGCTATCCGGGCTTCTTTTCAGTACGCTGTTATAGCGACATCTATTGAGGAGATGGCCAAGCGACATCGATTAACGCTTATATATCCGAATTTTGATATGGAACGTTCCTAACGAGGGTGCGAAAAGCCGAAGGTTTCATGTCCGAATGAATGATTCTCAAAAGACCGTTGTATAATGTGATAATTTTTATTTTATAGTATAAATTCTAAGGCTATTCATTGTATTAATCTCGACAGGCTCCATAGCTCAGGGGTTAGAGCACTGGTCTTGTAAACCAGGGGTCGCGAGTTCAAATCTCGCTGGGGCCTTACATCACTTTTGAATAGCCGACTTTTCTGAGAGCCCATGAAATAAAAACATAATTCGTGGCAGTTAAGAATTAAATGTATACCAATTTTATGTTAATCAATTAGGTATTGCTATTTGTTTTAAGGATATCCTACCACCAATGCTTCTGGAATCTTTAATTTACATTTACATTACATTTATTCATTTAGCAGACGCTTTTATCCAAAGCGACTTTACAGATGAAGACAGTGGAAGCAATCAAAAACAACAAAAAGAGCAATGATATATAAGTGCTATAACAAGTCTCAGTTAGGTTAACACAGTACACGTAGCATGGGATTTTAACTAATATAATAAATAAAAAGAAAACAGATAGAATAAAAAAATAAAAGAATAGAGCAAGCTAGTTAGAGGTCTTTACACACACACACACATACATATACAATTGCATACTAAATGAAAAGAAAATAGAATACAAAAAGATTAGAAAGGTAGTTAGATTTTTTTAAAGAATAGAATTAGAATAGTGAGTGTTAAAGTTAGAGGGTCAAAATAAAGATGGAAGAGATGTGTTTTAAACTGATTCTTGAAGATGGCTTAGGACTCAGCTGCTCGGATTGAGTTGGGGAGTTCATTCCACCAGAAGGGAACATTTAATTTAAAAGTCTGTAAAAGTGACTTTGTGCTTCTTTGGGATGGCACAATCAAGCGACGTTCACTTGCAGAACGCAAGCTTCTAGAGGGCACATAAGTCTGAAGTAACGAATTTAGGTAAATGGGTGCAGAGCCAGTGGTAGTTTTGTAAGCAAACATCAATTCCTTGAATTTTATGCGAGCAGCTATTGGAAGCCAGTGCAAATTGATAAACAGAGGTGTGACGTGTATTCTTTTTGGCTCATTAAAAATTAATCTTGCTGCCGCGTTCTGAATTAATTGTAAAGGTTTGATAGAATTGGCTGGAAGACCTGCCAAAGAGGGCATTGCAATATAGTCCAGCCTGGACAGAACAAGAGCTTGAACAAGGAGTTGTGCAGCATGTTATTTCATAACATTTCTGTATCCTATATCCTACATCACTGTGTTATTTATTTTAATAATAATAATAATTTTCTTTTTAATAATAATTTATAATAATTGTAGGAGTTTAACAGGATCCTTTGCCGACTATTTTCAGTAGCGAAAATCCCTGGTGAGGTTGTCTATATTAACGACAGATGGCGCTACGACGTAAATGTCGACCTTCAAATCTTGAACCAAAGATCATTGTAAGCGCATAAGTTGACATCTGTATCACGTGTGAATTTAATACTTCCCTCCTGTGTTTGAAAATGTGACCATGTTCTTAACAAATAGATTCCAATATCTATTTTATTTTGTAATAACCTATTATTGTATGTAATAGATTATTTCATAGCAATTTTTTTGCTTAGAGGATTTCCAGTTTTTAATTCTCAGTTTTTTAAAACATTTACTGGGCAACAAAATACTGTACTTGTGTTTATAATAACAACAAAAAAAAAATAACAACAAAAAAAATTGATACAAAACATATTTACAAGCAGTGGTGCCACTAATCTAACTCTGGCCTGGGTTAACAATCAACGTTTTAATTTCTTTCAGTCTCTGTATAAAATGCATGTTTTGGTGATGTTCTGTGTCTTATGTTTTATTATATTTAGTGATACATAAAAATCAACAGTTTACAACCTACCAGCAAAAATGAGGTCAGCTTTCCATTTATACAGTTACTAGATAATATATATGAATTATTGCTTTTTTCGATATATTACAACACAAATCAATCATAATTCTTGCTCACCTTCAAACTAAATGAAAAAAACATGACCAACCAGACAGGTTTCCTCATCCCTCCAAATGGTCATCTGCGGTGCGTTAAAAGTTTAGCAACGTCTGATATGTTTACGAGTCGATCCTTGTTCCCGAACCAAACTGAATCGGTCCGACCGGTTCTCAATTCAACTCACCGATTTATTGGACCGAGAACCGGCTCGGTGGCTGCATGCAGCTTTCAAACTATATAACAAATTTTGAATACGATTAAGAACAATTATGCCACCATCACATTACTTCCCTGCTAACACACGACGTAACAGTTACGTAACGTACTGGTAATTTTTGGTAATTCCATGACTTACCAATTGACAACGTAACTACGACGTCGCATTCCCGTAATTTTATTACCATCACATTACCAACTCACAACGTCGTCAATTCATATTCGCATATTTAAATCACGCTGTGACGAAGTAACCAGCATACGACTGTTACTATTTTTCAAGCGGTTCTTTCAAAAGAACTGTTCGAAGGAACCGATTCAAGGAAATGAATCGGATTTCCAGTACGAGTTGGGTTTTTTTTTTCCTCACAGTGGTGTGTGTAACGCTGTGGGGAGGTGTTGGGTGTCACTTTTTCAACTCAGTTCGCTGCACTCAAAACCACGAGTGGTTCACCAGAAATCGTCTACTCGAACTCTGACGTTAATGATTTTCGAAGAAGAACATAAACCAAGGCACAGTCAATGCCGGTTGTGTTGAATAAGGAAGAAGAATATTGGTCCGTCGACTATTTGTTGACGCTCGTAAGGAGTTGGACACATCAAGCCCAGCCATGGAAGAAGTGATACGGAGATTTCTTTCCTGATGCTGCGATCTCACGCGTAAGCGTTCCCTACAAAATGTGAGTACACATGCGACTTAATATGAATGGAATCACAATATACCAGTTCAAAACACTTAACATTAGCAAATTTGTCCTCACGCCTTCTCAAAACGCTAAGTGATGCGTAACTAGTTTTTCTATTGTACTTGTAGGGACACGATGTTGCTGGCCTCCGCCGTGGTCGTCTGGGAATGGCTGAACGAGCACGGGCGCTGGCGGCCGTACAGCCCGGCCGTGTCTCACCACATCGAGGAGGTGATAAGAAGCGATCCCCGCGGCGGCAGCGTCGTTTTAGGCCGAGCTGACAGCCGCCTGTCGCCCTACATCATCGATCTGCACTCCATGCATCAGTTCAGACAGGACACCGGTAAGATGAAGATCAGCAGCGCAGCACTCTAACGTTAACTTACCTGTGGCAAGCCACTTTTACATTGATTCTTTATAACGATCTAATTGAGGATTGTGTTATGTTATTTTTATTATTATTATTATTATTATAAGTAGTATTAGTATATTTGTATCAATAGCCCAAAATACATGGTATGGGTCAAAATGATTGATTTCTCTTTTATGCCATTAGGATGTTATAAAGATCATGTTCCATAGGATAATTTGTAAATTTTCTACACTGTAAAAAAAAATCTGTAAAATATACTGAAAAAAGTAAAAAAGACAGCCATTGGTTGCCAGAGGTATACTGTAAAAAATATGGTAACTCCGTTCTAGGTTTTGCGGTTTTACCTTAAATTTACAGTCTAATACTGTAAAGTAACTGATATAATGTTAATATACCAACTTATTTAAGTACTGAAATCAGTTTTTTTGCCTTTGTAACACACTGATAACCACCAAAAGCAGGTGGTGATGGGAAAGTCACGTGATGAAACAAAGCCAATCACAGGCAGCTTTCTAATAATAAGACACATAGAAGGTGCACAGTTTCATTCACACAAAAACTAAACACCATCATGGTGAGAATCATTCAACTGAAATATGCAATAAACATTAATTTAACTAGAGGTGCTCCGATCACGATCGGCCGATCGTTATGCGCATCTCATCAGTAAAGCCGGTTCTCTAATCAGCCGTTAATTCCATTAGGTGCGTGATTTCACATAGAGCAGCTGTTACTACACAGAGCCGTTGTTAATAGAGAACATGCGCAAATCCACTTCCTTTTCAGCATTTTTTGTCGCATCTTCTCAGTTAACAACGGCTCTGTGTAGTAACAGCTGCTCTATGTGAAATCATGTGAAATCATGTGCTCTATGTGATATTTTACAGGAAATTACCATAAACCATTTAATAGGTTTGTACTGTAGCATTTTCACAGTTTTTTTTTTTTTTGTTTACCGTTAACAGTAATTTTTTACAGTATACATCAAAACTTAATTTTGTAATATGTGTTGCTAAAGACTTAATTTGGACAACTTTATAGAGTATTTGTTATGCATCCTCAGATTACAGATTTTTTAAATAGTAGTATCTCAGCCAAATTTGTCCTATCCTAAAAAAACATACTTCAATGGAAAGCTTAGTCTATGTATTCATAAATCTCAATTTCAAAAAATGGACCCTTAAGACAGATTTTGTGGTCCAGGGTCACATTTTATATACATATTTATTTATCACTAGTAAACTATTGAAATACCTTCATTAAGCATTCAATAGATATTAGTGCTTGCTAATCACTATCCCAGCATTGGCAAGTAAAAAAAACTGTTGTTATTAGTAACATTTTTAATTGAACAGTGCGTAATTATGAGTCGTCCTTGTATTTTGAATTAACCAATAAGATCCTGTAACTCTTGTTAGTAACATTTAGGAGTGGATACTAGTAGCAAGTACCAGGAAAGCTAGATTCAGTACTAATAACTATTGAAATAGTTACTAGTAACCTAACCAAGCTGTAAATATAAAAGCCTGTCTCTAACACAAAATAAAGTAAAACAAGGTAGGCTAACTGCTACTTTGTATTTGACATTTTGGATTTTGTTTCTCGCAGTTGTGAGATTTATTTATTCATATTTCTCAACGGCAATTGCTAGTTTATATCTCACAATTCAGACTTTTCTTCTAAGAATTGCAAGTTAACATCCTGACTTTTTTTAATGCAATTCTGAGTCAGAGAAAAAAGGTCAGACTTGTGAGATGTAACATCAGAACTGCAAGAACAAAGAAGTCAGAATTGTTAAATAGTCACTTTTTAAATTCCGTGGTGGAGCCAAGCTTCCATACATAAGTGATTGAATCGTATGAATATAATTTGAATAGAATCCAGCAACAGTCGTAATACATTGTTCATTTGAATCAAGTGGTAAGAATGTACTCTTTTGGAACTATGACTAGTAGCAAAGGAATCAGTGCTCGGATCTCTTGGTGAAACTAAAGAAAAGACTAGTCATTGAGTAATTTAAAATGCATGTATTAGTAAAAGATAACTGTTCATTTTATGGAATAATTGATAAAAAATCTTTAGAGTTAAGTGTCTAATAGATTTGTTGAAAACAGATAAAAAGTGAGTGACAAACATATCATTAAGGATTTATAACTCAAAAGCACATCTAAGCTCTGTAGTAAACATACTCTTGCAGTCTGCATTCAGTGGTTTTGATGTGTTGTTTTCACACCTTCACCACCATATTTTTAACACTCTTGTACGTATGCACTTATTTGAGTTTCGAAGTGTGACATTAAATAATATCCCTGTGGATAAAGTGCATTGGTGGTAATCAAGTGCAAAAGGACTCTCATAACCACACAAGCCTAATGGGAACAATGCTTTTCAGATACACACACCCAGGGAGCTCCCACAAAATTTTTTAGTTTTGAAATACAGGTTTTTCTCATGTAATTTTTGTGCTACCAAACTAAGATGAGGTTAGTGACATTTGCAACCTTAATCGCTTGTCAAGACTTGCCTTAAAAACCTGCAAAGTAACTTGCTCAGACACACGTACACAGAGAGTGAAGTTCTTTAAAGGACTACCCAGGGAAATGAGCGCACTTCCATGTGAAAGAACGAAACTATAAAGATTGATTGAGGGGGGAAGAAAAGGGGAGTGGATGTTATTGTGCAACAGGCTAGTGTGTAGTTTCATCGACTCTGGGCCCCTGGGGTGCCGTCAGTTATTCTGTTTTCCATTGCAGACTGGAGATTAGTATAACACACACACCCACACACACAGGGCAGGATTGTGTTTCTCCTTATCCAGTGACTCTCACATGGTTGAGCTGAAATAATTTCTTTCAGGCTGACCATTCTGTGAATCATTTCTGTTGGTTTCACTCCCTCCCATGAACACACGTACACATACACTACCAGTCAAATAATACCAGTAATAAAGATTTTTTTGAAAGGAGTGTCTCATGCTTACCAGTGCTGCATTTTTTGTTTAGTAATAACAGCAATGGCAACATAATATATTATTAAAAGTGTAATATTGTAAAATAAAATGTTATTTATTTCTGTGCTGACCAAAATTAATTTTCAGCAGCCATTACTTGAGTATTCAAGTAATAAATTCAGACAATTTTAAATACAGACAATCTGATACATTTTTTTCAGTTTAAAATAACAACATTTATTTTAAAAAGCAATCTTTTATAACATTAGAAATAGCTTTACTGTTATTTGTAAACAATTTAAGGCATTCTTGTTGAATAAATGTTTTTTTTTATATACCCCAAAGTTTTGAATGACAATTTATGAAGAAAAAACAAACATAATCACAAGTAATAAATTTCATTTTAAAAACCATAAAATAGAAAGCAGTTGTTTTGTTTTAAATTGTCATAATATTTCACAATATTACAGTTAAATGCAGTCTTTGTGAGCTTTTCAACATGTTTTAAAATGTGTTGAAAAGCTTTCTTTCGTAATCCCTCCCTGTCTTGCTTTTTCTAATCTGAACCATGTCTGCAACTTTGCATTTCAAACTCTTCCTGTGTTTATTTGCTCTTTATGATGAATTGTTGTTGTATTTCCTCAATTGTTAGTCGCTTTGGATAAAAGCGTTGCTAATTGATTAAATGTAAATGCAGTTCTTGAGTTTGCTTTCTGCTTGTGTTGCTTGAGCTGCAAGCAACAGTTTATCATTTTCAGTGCTGAAAATCATTTTATAAATAGTTTATGGCCTCTTTATCTACAACTCTAACTCTCTTTTTCCATTGGATTCATGCTATAAGGATCCTTTGTGTGCCTTAGTTTTGCTTAAGCCCAATGGGTTGTGGGACACCCCCTGTGGTGCGAGGTGACCCCGATTCTTTCTGTGGGCCTCCTCAAGGCATTTTGAATGTAGTAGAGTAGACATTTTTACACCACAATCACAGTTAACAATGTTCCCCATTCTAGAATATTATTTAATAATTGCATGTACCACGACGAAAACATAATGATTGTGATTGACATGAGTCTCTCTAAAGGAGGCTTTTCCAGTCTAACTGCTTTGCTGTAATACAAAGAATATATGTATATACTTAGGGCTTGGCATTAACTTTTTTGCTCACTAGCCAATGTGGCTAGTTGTTTTCCAAAGTTACTAGCCATACAACATTTATACTAGCCGCATTTTGTTGTTGTGAAATTACCTGATAAAAGTTTACTATGTCGTGCTAATTACTTGAACTAGATTTGCAACCCTTTTAAATGTAAAACCACTGTACACAACCAAATCAAGACTACATAAATGTATAACAATACAGGTCATTATCATTAGCTCTGATAAGGTTGCATGTAAAGCTCCTTTTTTAATTAAAAACAGGTATTAAGATAAAGACATAAAAAGTGTTTTCTTATTGCATGGTAAAAGTGGTGGATGCATGCACTCACTCTCTCTCTCTCTCTCTCTCTGTCTCTGCCTCTGCGTGTGTGTGAAAGAAAGCGACGGCGATTTGTGTGCCTTCACAGTTTAATACAGGTGACTGCGCATCCATTGAGATCAACTAAGAAATATCACAGTTCGCTTGACGGAGAGAGAAACTCTGAAGCCCTCAGTCAGAGTCAGTTATTTGTGAGTGAAAATATATCTGTGCTAAACTTATACTTAGCCTCCAACTCACACTGGCAATTATTCAACCCGCTAAAGTGGCTAGTTGGAATGGCAAGTGGCATGCTTCATTTTCAATGCGACACAAATAGTATATAATCACTATATAGTCAACTACATAAAACATATAGCGGGGGTTTTAAAAAATAATTTTGCATTTATAGTTCATTGCATTTATTGCGTCTTTTAAATTATTATTAGTATCCTTTTTTAAAAGAGAGGGGAATTAAGTTGTTACTTTTGAAGATGGTAGGGAAATAAAAATGGGGATCTTGATGGAGGCACTTGGCCAGCAACAATGGAGCAGATGGACAGTCCCTGTACACCTGCTGTAGGGCTTTGTGCTGCTGAAAAGGTCCTGGGGTCTTTAACCCTATGTCACAGTTAATGATCTGCTGTAGCACAGCCTTCTCCACTCACATACTAGCACAAGCTTGCACATTTTATGTGCAGGGAGTATGATTGGCATGTGAAACTGGACGTGGCCATCTGTTGCTGTACTTCAGTGCTGAGAGGAGGCACAGGACAGACTATTGAACTGAAGCATGTAGTATTAAATAGCATGATTTCAATTTGTCACGATCAGTACTGATGGAATCATTTCTTTTAATTTACTGATGTATGTGATTAGAGAGTTTTTTTTTTTGCGTTATAAGACTGGAAATATTGAACTTAAAAAAAACCTATCCATAGCATTGTAAAATGTGTCTTTGTAGAAAAATATGACAACGGTCTAGTGTCCGTTTATAATGCGTTGTGGACCGCCTTGTTGAGAGCCTTATGAGAGTGTCATGCCATGTTGCTTACAGCGCAGGTGGGGTTCAAAAACTAAAATTACATTAATAGTAGCATAATCTGATTAATTCACAAAATTTGTTACATTTCATTAAGTCCTTTTTTGGAATAAATTTGATGCAAAAGCACATGCAGATAGTTTGGGATTATTTTATTTTATTTTATTTTTTACAAGAATTTTAAATGATTATTTAACTAGGTTGCATTAAATTGATCTTAAGTGACTTTTAAGACATTTTATAATCTTATGAAAGATTTCTATTTCAAATAAATGTAGCCGTTTTTAATTTTCTATTCATCATTGAACGAATGATGAACAATTTTTTTTTTTAAGCATTTAATTAAAAGCAGTCTTTGTGAACATAAGATACTTCTTTAAAAAAAAATGTTTACACTTTTTCTAAAAGCAGCCACTGAGATACATAATTTCAGTGCCCCAGCGAGGCGTATGTGCTGCTCATATGCAGTTAAATACCACATGAACCCATAATGCATGTGTTTATCATTAGCTTGACTGTAATTCAGTGAAATGACTTCTCGTAAACAGCAACAGAAAAAAGCATGGCATTCATCTGTTATCCCAAAAGACATTGTTTCATTTAGGTACAATGGCTGAAAGGGAATGACTGTGATTGAGGCAAAGAGCTGGTTAAGTGAGTTCAGACACAATGAAGGGTGATCAAAGCATATTGATGTCTTGCTGTACTCCACCTAATTTCTGGAACGTGCCTTTTATAATTTGACTAAAGTTGCATTAGATCTGCAAAATCTTGCAATGAGTAAAACTGACATAAGATGACAGATTTTTTAAAATGTAGTATGTCTACTTGATTAGTGTTTTGCACTGTTTGAAGATCTAATCAGTGTACCTGGTTGTTAAAAAGAGAAAATGTTCTTTTACTGGTTTTATTGCTTCTTAAACTCAGTATATTCCTAGTTTTCCTCTTGTGCTGAAGTTAATGCCTCAGTGGGTCTTTTGTGTTCAGCGGCTCTTTGCTTTATGCTCCAATCTGTTTATTCAGATGGGGTTTTGCTTACTCTTTGTGTGTCCCGGCACTTTGTCATAAATTCTTAAAGGGATACTCCGCCCCAAAATGAAAATTTTGTCATTAATCACTTACCCCCATGTCGTTCCAAACACATAAAAGCTTTGTTCGTCTTTGCAACACTATTTATGATATTTTGGATGAAAACCGGGAGGCTTATGACTTTCCTATTGACTGTAAATTGCACTGTCAAGGTCCAGAAAAGTATGAAAGACATCATCAGAATAGTCCATCTGCCATCAGAGGTTCAATCTGAATTTCATGAAGCGATGAGAATACTTTTTCTATGCGAAGAAAACAAAAATAATGCATCACCATATATAGTCGTTTATTATTGTTTTCTTCGTGTACAACAAGTATTTTCGTCACTTCATAACGTAATGGTTTAACCACTGATGGCAGATGTAATATTCAAGAGGTTAAATGATTACATTTTTCATTTTGGGGTGGAGTATCCCTTTAAAAGTGTTTCCTGCATTAGTTAACTGGATGTTGCACATATTGCCCTAGTTAGATTCTTACACTAAACCCTCCAGATCCTGATCTGATCTAGAAAGAGTTTAAAACCATTTCTGTTCCGATGAATGGGTTTAAATGTAATCATGCAACAAACACAACAATAGGCATTCACTGCATATAATGGAGAATTGAATGCTTACATTGAAGACATTGTGCAATTATTATCCTCCTGTTCCCTTCTATAATACCACTTGGGTGTCTTTGATCCAGTATTGTCCTGACACTTATAAAAGAAGAAGAATTAAGGCTACTGATGATCAAATAGAAATAAAATGCATAACATGTTGACAGGCTGCCTCTCTTGTAAGAAAACACTTTATTGAAAGGGATCGCCCACTCCACCCAAAAATGAACAGTCTCTCATCAATTACTCACCCTCATGCTGTCCCAGATGTTCATGAATTTCTTTCTTAACATGAAAACAAGTACACAGTGCCTATAACTGGTTTATTACATATACTTTATTATAATTGATTCATAACCCTACCGCTTTACCTTCTCAGGTACATTAAGACCAGTTCGACGGAGTTTCTATGACCCTACCTCAGCACCAGGCCAAGGTTGGATATGGGAGTGGGAAAATGACGCAGGTTCCTGGACGACCTATGACATGGAGGTGATCATTGCCTTGCAAGTGGCATGGGATCGACAGCAACCCTGGCTGGACCTGACATCGATGGGCTTTTGCTACTTTGTGGACTTCCAGACCATGACCCAGATTAACAGGCAAACACAGCGGCAGCGGCGCATCCAGAGACGCCCAGACATGGTTTACCCACTAGTCTCTGGGCCACTGCCTAAAACCTCACAGGCTTGGGGTACAGGCTCAGGGTCTGGAGGCATTGCTCAAGGACTTGCTTCAGGTGGGGGCTCAACCGGGGCACTTCTTGGGGTAGGTGTTTCTGGATCTACCTTGAGTAGAAAAGGAAGTGCGGTTTACCCAAGCGGGACGCTTTCGATATCATCCCTTGCTCCTTCTGGACAGCCATGTGCCTGCCAGCAGTGCATGCTAGTGTTGAGTGTAAAGGCAAATGGCACCTCATCACAGACACTGGGACGTTCAACAAAGCCAAACAGTCCTAAATCCAACTTTGGGACCCTTCCATCCTCCTCTGAGTCCATGTCTGTTTTAAACTCCTATTCTACACTACCACATGGCACGTCTTTAAAATGCTCGGAAGTAGCCAAGAAATCTGCTGGTTTTGATCAGTCATTGTCTCTTCTCACATCGGGCACGGCCAATCTCTCAGTCTCCTCCAGCCGCCCACCGCCTCCAACTCTGCCATCGCCGAATCAGCAGCCTTCATCCGCTCCAAGCTCTTCGTCTTCTGCAACATTTGTGCCAACCGCCATGCTTATTAACACATCAACCAGTCCATCATCATCCACAGATTTGACATCATCTTCATCATCGTTGCCTTCTCAACGCTCTGCTGCCTGTGCTGCCCCTCTGCCAACTCGTGCCAGTCTGACAGGGCTCAGTCGTCCTGCTTTGCAGAGAATTGCAGTGGCACAATCACAGGCCCTTATTGCTTCTGGGTGAGAAAAGCCATTACACATTATAGTTTATTTTATTATGCATTATCGTTCAAAAGGTTAGGGTCAGTACATCTTTTTTTATTTATTTATTTTTTTGTTGTTGAAGAAGTTCATACTTACATTAAGCAAGAATGGATTAAACTGATCAAAAGTGACATTTCTAAAAAAAAAAAAAAAAAAAAAATAGTAGTTTCAAATAAAGGCTCTAATGAAAACAAATCTTGAAAAATCATGGTTTCCAAAAAACTTTAAGCAGCACAACCATTTTCAAGGTGGACATATAGGTTTTCAATAATAATAAGAAATGTCAACATACATCAAATCAACATATAAAAATGACTCTTGAAAATCATGTGATGCTGAAGACTGGTTTATTGCTGCTGAAATGTAGAAAATTCAGCTCTACCTCACAGAAATAAATTAAATTTTAAAATATATTTAAATACAAGTTCATATAACTTTTTCTAATTCTATTTCACATTGTTTCTGTTTTACTGTATTCTTTCAAATGTATTTTTAAATTATTATTTAGCTAGGTTGCATTAAATTGATCTTGAGTGAATTTTATGACATTTTACAAGGTTATGAAAGATTTCTATTTCAAATAAATCACTGCATTAGATAACCAAATATAAAATGTGGGTGGTGTCTAGTTTAAAGAAAGATACAAGCACAGTTTAATAAAAAACTATTTCTAATAAAACAATAAACTGTTCGTAATTAACAAATGTAGCACTTTCCAGATGCTATCGACATGTTCTACTGACAACCAGACAATAGCCAAAGAATATTAACTTGTGGTTACTTTACATGTGAACTTTAGGAAACTTACTTTGCTGACTAAAATAACCAGTATGTATAATATAGTATAGTGTTAATAGGTGTGAGTTCAGCTCATGTATTAGTGTGTTCTTGTGTTATACTCTTCCTCTGTGTGGGAGTGTGTTTCTCACATTTCTCACACTGCTAAATCATCCATGTCTGCTCTGTTTGATGACCATCTGGGGACAGAATGGTCTTATTCGTTCCCTCCTCTCCCCCTTTATGTCTATAGCTGTTTCTCTGGCTTTTCCCGCAGCTCTCAGTCGAGATTTCATGTTCTCACTGGGTTTCTGCAGCAACCTTTGTTGACAAGACATGGGCTGGTCTGTATTAGCAACACAAAGCTCTCTCACTGAATCATTCGACATAGCAGAGTGTGTGTTCATGTCTATGTTAGGAAGGATTTGGGGTGACGAGAAAAGGGTTTCGACATGGACTGTTGTAACCATTGTGTCCCATTGTTTCTTGAAGCATTAGTAGACATGACACTTGGTGATGGGGGTTTGGGATGTTGCTTGAGTGGATTGAAGTTTGAGAATAAACTGTGTGAATACAGCCAGGTGGCTAATTATGATGTTAAATGCTAAAGACAGCTGGATCATATATTATTAAAAATGGTACCAAGGCTAGATTATAAATCAAATACAAATTAAATCCTCGAACACAGGCGTTACATTCATGTGTGAGAACATGGTGTGAGTCTGGTGCTCTTTCTAATAGTTTGTTCTGTTTAAGACGTAAAGCCATCTGGAGGCATAGAGCAGCAGTTGTTGAGCATGTGTTTGAGCGAAACAAAGCAACGATTCTGTTGTAAAGGAAGGATCAAGGGTCAGTGAAGGTCAAAAGCTTCCCCACTGGCCTTACCCAAACAGTCATCTCCCCACCAATGCCAGGCACTTATATTATTTCAATGGAAAACAAAACAGGCATATAAATAACAACTACTGCTGCAGTGTTTATGATTGGCCGAAATGGTTTTAGCCAATTATAATTTGTTAGCTAATCTGTCATCATTTTGAACAAACATGCAACAAGTCCTTCCTTTACCGCTTAACCACTTCAGTATATTTGGTTCAGTTTTCTCTTTCGTGTGAATAACATCATGCTGCAAATAAAGAGTGTGGCAAACAGAACTTCTATTCTAGAGAAATAATGTGGCAGTTAACAAATTAATTTATCAGTGTCAAAAGCCTGTTTCTTTTTTCCTTTGTAGTGCCATCTTTCATAAATGGTACTGTGTGAAGTTGTTGATTTCAGATTCTCCCGTCCCTATCGTGACATCACAGTTATTTTTTTCTATGTCATCTGACATAGTATCCTTTGTTGGGATCAGCAAAGTATTGTTATTTGAGTTTCGGAAGGAAGGGAGCATGACAATGAGGAAATGTAACCATAAACGGAGGCATTTCTATTTAGGTCATCTATGCACCTGTTGACAATAAAATGTCAGAAAATGTCTAAATAGACTGTTAAACTTGAAATGTAGCATTTCTGACGTAATTCCAAATAATGCATTTAGCATTTTTATGCAAAGACGATTAATAATTTTGTGTAGAATTTGCTTCTATAGATCTTTAGCTAAAGTTTCTCTCCCGATTTCTTTTATTCTATTGTAAAGTCAAAGTGAAATGGGATTCATCGCCTGTTGACTTAGTAGTGAACCATTGACTGTTCACCTCAAAATATTTGATGTGTTCTGACAGCAGACTTTTAAAGCGTGTCTATGTGCATTTGAAAGTGTATATCAGAAACAGCTTCTATATTCATGCACATTTTTTTTAAGACTAGCAACTAACAGACTGCAGTAAAAGGAGATATAATAAGCGTGAGAAAACACTGCATAAAAGAACCTTGAGTGTGTAAAGAGGGAAGTAAAAGGGCTTTACATTAGTTGCTTTCTAATTTTTTTTTTTTTTTTTTGACAGCAGAACGAGCTGTGAGATGTGTTTGGTACTTTGTTCCTCATTTTTCACACTGATTTGACCAAAAATGTGCTTATATCATAGTAAATAGTCATTTGATACTAACCCTAAGTGTCAAAATGCATTTTCAGTTAAGTATCATATAACTGTTGATGTTGGAGGCAGAACAGTGCTTTATGTGCACATTTGTCGTTGAAAAAGAACTGCATGTCGTACTCTAGAAATTCAGTAGTTTGCTGGGAAAATTCTTGGTAATGAAGAAATTGGTGGAATATCTGTCCTAGTTTTACACAGCATTATCATCTATAGAAAGTTTAAATTTAAATAAAAGTCAAATTCATCTTTAACTTTATTTTGTGTTTTCTCTTGTACAGCCAAAGAAATACACTCAAAATATGAGTGTGTGTAAGTTTTTATTTTTAATTATTATTAAAAAAAAAAATTTATGCAGGGTGGCAATCAATAAGGCAATACTGCCACCTACTATGTTGGAGTGTCAACCAGATGCCAGTTATTTGCGCTGTACATTATCAAATGTGTAGCGTTAACACAATATCACAAGAAATATCACAGTATATTGCAACACCCATGCATTAAAAAATCTTCAGATTCAAGAGCTAAAGATATTGCAGTTTTTAAGTTTTTAGTTTCAGATATGTCAGTATAGGAGAACATTAAGTAATACATTG